>NW_027150883.1:600000-984133 GCF_020186115.1 Histomonas meleagridis
ATTTCAATACATATGCTGAGAAAGATTATGCTAAAAAAAAGTCCGAAATACCTATTGAAATCTAAATCGATAAATTAATTTCTGAATTTTAATTTATTGATTGAGATCGAAATCCCAAATTCAAAATTCGTTTACAAAAAATTCAATTCATTTTGATCACCTTGAAAATTGAAAGGATAATTGGTCGGATGTACAACGGCTTACGATTAAATGCAATTCAATTACAAACTTTTTCATAGCAAATTTTGACCTGTCAGGAGTTTTTCAATAGGGTAATTAGTTTGTGGAAATAGCGCTGACGGTTTGTTGTAACGATAATGTTGCTGCCATCATTCAAAAAGATTGGTGGAGCGAGGTTTTGTATTAGCTCATATAATTTATGATAAGAATGGTATTCAAAAAGTGAAGTTACTTGTTCCTACAGAAGTTTATACTTTTTTTCATGTTGCTCATAAGTTTCAACGATATTTTTGACTAACAAGAAAGCACTAAGTTCATTACGAACAAATTTTTATAGAGATTCAAAAAACAAACGTCATCACAAATTTGCAAATAATTGTGGACATGGTCTCATTCAAGATAAATCAAAAAATGGAAACGCAAAGTATTTAACCATCTGGAAAAAATAAAAAGATATGCTATCCACAACTATTCATACTTTTAATTTGCTGCTGTAAATTTTCTTATTTAAATAAGTCTACTTATTTAATGGTGAAATGGAAGTGACTTTATGTTGCAATTCAATTATGAGTCGACAAAACAATTTTATGCCACTTGACTCCGAACCTGACAAAATAATTAACGGTTTCCGACTGTAGTTCTTAATATCAGGACGGGCCTTAACGGATCCTTGACTTCACAAAAATTGATCGACTCTCTCACAAATTATTTGAGTTTTCAATGGAGCAATCTCAATTTTTGAATACTTAACATTTTGGCTGAGCAGCAAGGGGAACTTCCAGCTTCACACCCTTGTGTAAGTATCTTTAAGCTTGTTGTCTTATTCTTAGCCCCAATTATTTCATTTTTTATTTTCTATACATATCTATTTCAAAGTTCGTTTAATATTCAGTTTTCTTCAATCATTCAACATAAACAAGACAAAAGCACGAACAGAATGATGTTTATTATACTCACGATGCTGAACAGAAGCGCTGCCAAATATATGAATAAAAATAATATTTATCATATCAATAAAATGCCAGAATTTCAAGCAATTTACATCAATTACTCGACAATAAACACAACGAGACCCGCTAACTTAACCCAAATTACAGATGAAGACATGTTTAATCTTTATCCACCTCAATATTATAGTGATCTTGTGTCACAAAACAATCGCACACATCCCAAAAATGTTGAGCTTTTAGCCAAAAATTTTTTTGGCCTCAAGTATTTTTATTATGAAACAAATTATCGCTGGGTATTTCGAGCCTGTGATGACACATATATTAACTACAGTCTCTTACATAACTATACTGATGAGCTCGAGAGCAAATACGATCCATTAGAAGAAGCAGTTATTCTTGGCAATTGTATATTTAATGAGCATGGTAACTATTTGCAAGGCGGATCTGGTTTCCTATACTCGCGAAAGGCTGTTGAGCTGATGCTTCCACATTTCCCTGAAGCTATTTTAACTGTGAACAAATTTGAAGATATGTTTCACAATATGTTTCTCAAGAGATTAAACATTAGCTTCGCAAAAGCAACTTCAACACACTTCATTGGACATAACTTCCACAAAACGGAACTAAATAAAATCCAAAAGAATAACTTGACGGATCTTCCGGAATGTCCAACGCAACCGATTAATCAGCCGGAGGACAAATGCGCGCCGTTTCATGCGCCTCTTAATAAAGTTCTGTTCCTCCACATGTTGGGGCACGAGCCATCAAATGGAAAATTCCTTAAAATAGTAAACGCTGCGTTAAGAGTAAATGATACAATACACTTCTGCATGGAAAGCACATCGCAGCGGGTGCCTTATTTGTGTAGATATGTAAAATAAAATTATTGTTGTGAATGAAATATTTGGATTACTCGCTTAATGATGAATTGAACCGCTTCGCATAAAGTTCTTCAACAGTAAATATGTTATTGATTGCACAAAAAGAATTTATTCAGGTGTACATCTCCCTGTGTTCAATTTTTTATCAGATACTGAAAATTTGGTAAGTTAAAATACTTAAGCTGTTATACGTAGATAGAATAGACCACGGATTTTTGGAAATAACCGTAAAAATGAATGTATCGGTAATACAAAAACTCAAAAATACGATTAAATCCAATTCAAAATAAACATGTTGATCAACGTCATCTGATAAAAATTTAAAAACATTCACTTTCCTTAAAATTTAAAAAGGTAATACTATAGGGTACCTTACTTTAATAGTTAAATAAAACAACCTAAACATTATGACATATTTTCCAAAATGGGCATCCGCTGGCAGTTAAGCATTTAAGTATTTGAAGAGGTACCATTTCAATAACACATACATATCATAAAAATAAGTTTGTAACACAAGTTTACTTTGAGAAATTAAAAAATTTCTTTTTCTTCTTTTTCATATTTTGCTTTATGATGTCCTTAGCAAATTTTACAAATGGTTGTTTGATGTTTACGTCAGAAAAGGCAGATGTCTCAACAAAGCGACAACTTAAGCGCGCTGCTAATTCAATTCCTTTGGATTGCGGAATACTGCGTTTTTCTTCAAGGTCACATTTGTTCCCTGAGATGATAATTGGAACTTTTGTACTATTTTTTATTGATACTATTGTGTTATAAAATTTTTCGACAAATTCAAAAGATATCGGATCATCAATTGCATAACAAATGATGAAGAAATCATTTTTCTTTATCCAATTTGATAACAAGAGTTCGTAGTCATCAGTGCCACTGAAGTCCCATATCTTAAACTCAACATTTTCATTTTCAATTTGAATAGTATATTGGAAAGCATCATATATTGTTGGAACATAGGCATCAGTAAAATATCCTTCTACAAGCCGTCTTATTAATGATGTTTTACCAACACCACCCATTCCAACAATAAGAACATTGCAGATTGCGCTCTGCATGCAAAGCGGTTTTTCGTTCTATTTGGCGCATCCCGAAATTTCCGTTTAAAAACCGATACCAGAAAAAACCAAATTGGAAAAAAATAGTCAGAATGAACACACAAAAAACCAACTTGGAGTGTCTCTCATCTATACACAAATTGAATCGATTTTTTATTAAAAATTGGTTTAAAAATACTTTCTATTTTGGTTGAACCACAAGAGAAAGAACAACGCTCTTGTATATATAAAATTAAAATTATCTGCATACTTATTATCCCAACTGTATCATTATTTCTTTTTTATATAAATATATTTCAAGCTTTGTATAATATTCAATTTTCTTCAATCAAACCAAATAAAGACAAAAGCAAAAACAAAATATTATTTATTATGCTGACTATGCAAAACAGAAGCATTGCTAAATATATGAATAAAAATAATATTTATCATATCAATAAAATGCCAGAATTTCAAGCAATTTACATCAATTACTCCACAATAAACATAACAAGACCCGCTAATTTAACCCAATTTACAGATGAAGACATATTTAATCTTTATCCACCTCAATATTATGAAGATCTTGTATCACAAAACACACTTACAGACATCAAAAATCCGCAACTTTTTGCTAAATCATATTTTGGCCTCAAGTATTTTTATTATGAAACAAATTATCGTTGGGTATTTCGAGCCTGTGATGATACTGCTATTAATTATAATCTCTTATATAATTATACCAATGAACTTGAAAACAAATACGATCCATTAGAAGAAGCAGTTATTCTTGGTAATTGTGTATTTAATGAGTATGGTAATTATTTGCAAGGTGGATCTGGTTTCCTATACTCGCGAAAGGCTGTTGAGCTGATGCTTCCACATTTCCCTGAAGCTATTATAAAGACAAACATTGGAGAAGACATATTTCACAATATGTTTCTCGAGAGATTAAACATTAGCTTAGAAAAAGCAACTTCAACACACTTCATTGGACATAACTTCCACAATTATGACGTTGCTAGAATTATGAATAATGACTTCTCGAATATTCCAATATGCCAAAAGATAATGACTCATAAACGGGAAAACCATTGTGCGCCATTTCATGCGCCTCTTAATAAAGTTATGTTTTTCCACATGCTATACCATGACCCAACGAATGGTGAATTCCTTAAAATCGCAAATTCTTTGTTTAATGCAAATGATACAATTCACTTCACACTTGTGAGTACTGGGATATGTAACCCACATTTATGTAGAAATATATAATAAAATGATTATTTAGAATGATTTGTTGTTAACAAAATTTTGCATTTATTATTATATTGTTATTGGTGAAAATGTTAAATCTATTGGATCTTTAGCATTTCAATACAATACATTGTATTGTTTATTCCTTCAATATATAAAAGTATCAAATGATAATAATTATTGTGCTAATTATATTGAAGGTATTCTTTTTATAAAAATCTTATGATACTTATTTGTTATTCAATAAGAAATCAAAATACTATTTATAAAAATATATTCCAAATTTTGTTGTTGAAATTGAAGACAATGTATTTACTGGATGTGAAAAATTGGAAACAATTTTCATAATTAATTTAATAATTCTGGTTAACTTAATAATTTTAAACAATACGTATATTTATTGTGATCAGATGAAACCTTCCAAAGATATTCCATTAATTATGGAATTTGAACACTTTTAATATTTCATATGGAACCATGTAACTGCTAAAATATCATCAATATAATCAAATTAGTTATATATAACTAAAACTTATTTAGTTATTATTTTCATAAAAAATCATATAAAATTATTTAGAAACACTTACGATGAACAACTCTAGGACCTTCATCTTCATATTCATCCCTTATAATAACCATTTGTGGGAATGTCGAAAGCGATGCAAGTTTGCTACCCCCGATCCACTTCAGCTGAAACTGCATTGATCTTCATTGTTGACGGCGAAACATTCAGTAATTCATTTTCTATACGTTCTTGAAATCCTTCGATCAATGTGTTACCACCAAAAAGAAAAACATTAGCATAGAGATCTTTAGGAATATTAGTGTCACATTCCGTGATGGAATTAAAAAGAGTTTCATAAATACCTTCTAAACCATCTTATTGTGGCTTGAATAGAAGCTCTGCACATTTGAAGAGAGCAACAGCTCATTTCCAACTGGAACAGGTGGTGATGACATTGCCATCAGGAAGTGTGGATGAGATATTATATTCGTATGTTACCATATGGTAGGATTTGATGAGTAAAGCGAAAGAACGGATTGAATGCCAACATATAATGCTGGAACATGAGAAATTTAATGGTGATCATAAAAAACAACATTGGTTTTAATTTTCATTTCGTGGTGTTTCAAAATTAATGAAATTTATTTCCCAGGTATCTAATTAATTATTTATAAAAAACACAGTTTAAACAAAAATTCTATTTCGTTTTTTGTGGAACGTTTATCGGTAACGTTCCCTATTATAGAATTCGTTACTCGAATAAATAATAAACGTATAAATGATGCAAGCGAATGAAGTGAGTTCTGGCGATTGGAAAATACGACTAAAAGCATATGAAGATATTTTCCAATTAATGTCAGATCCATCAGAACAAATATTAAGTCAACTTCTTACAGAACTCCCAAATTATCTTGCTGATGAAAATCCAAACTGTCAAAAAGTTGCAATTATGATTTGCGAAAAGTATTTTAAAGTATCTCCATATGTTAATTATTCCTTAGTTTCAAAAGTACTAATTGAAAAATGCCTTCCAGCAAAACAACAGATTTCTGATATTGCAATTAATTTATTAACACAATGCTTAAAAAAAGAAACTGATGAAGTATTAGATCAACTTTTTGATGGTCTTACAGAGAAACCTTCACAAATTATTTTATCTGTAATTTCAATTATTGTTGCATTTCTAGCAACTTTAACAACAAAAGATTCAACTGTTGCTTCCAAGGTGATAGATAAACTCAAACCTCTTCTTGATCATCCCGATCCGAAAGTATCGAAAGAAGTTTCAGCTGCTATTGCATCAGCACGGATTGTTTCAGGTTTAGACCTCGACACACTTACATCTTCATTACCCAGTTCACCGGTATCTTCCACTAATTCACCTCGTCGAAAACGAACTAATGATAATTGGATCACACTTATTACCAGCCAAAATTGGAAAGATCGTAAAACTGGGTATGAAGAACTCTTAGATTCCATTAATGAAAGCAGCCAACTAAGCGTAATTGAGCATGACTTTCTTGTGCCTGCATCAACCGAAAAAAACGTTCTCTGCGAAGGTGTCATCATTCAAATCATTGACAAACTTGCTCGAACCTTCAAAGCACAACTCACAAAGAAACTACGTGAATACATAACACCGTTAATGAACATGTTTATGCAAAAGCGTCAATCGCGAATTACGACTCTTCAAAAAGCGTTTGATTCATTAGCCACAAATGTAGTTACATCGCCATATAAGCCTCCTTTTTTAGAGTTTTTACTTAAGATGATGAACTCACCGAACGCGCGCCTCAAAGAAGAAGCGTTAGCATTTATCACACGAAATAATAACAACAATGAAATTAGTGCACAAATTCAAGAAGCTTTAAAAAACCTCACAACAGATTCCAATCAAAATGTCCGTGAATTAGCATCGAAAATACTTGGGAACATCGGAAACAATGATTTAAGTAATATTAAACATGAACAACACCCAAAAAGTAGAGCTGTTTCACCTGATCATGTTCGGAGGCCATTACGAAGGAAAACGAATTTCTTTAACTTGAAAACTGGTTTCGAAAGTTGGGTCTCACCTGAAATATTAACGCAATTAAACTCTAATCAATGGTCTTCAATTACACAAGGATTAACATCACTACAAGAACAATTCGATGATGACCCTTCGCAGCCTTCATCTGTTATTGTTGGCCTTTCTTCGATATTTACTGGGAAAACATTTACTCCGAAAGTGATGATAAATATTATGCAAAGTTTAATATATTATATGAAATCAGATACCGAAAAAATTCATGATGAAGCTTTAACTTCTGCAATATCATTTGCAATTGATAATATTCAAGAAAAACGATTTGAACAACAAGTTTTCGAGATTTTGGATTTAGCATCTGAAATTAATTCAGCACAATTCGTGTTCCAACTTTTATATCCACAAATTACAGCAAAAAACCCAATTTTACCATTAAGAATTGGAAATTATTTTTCACATTATTTAAAGAAATATGGAATTGATCAAAGTATTAATGTCGAAGAATTTGCAACACAAATTAAACCATTGTTTACACATGGAGATTCAGCAGTACGAAAAATCGGTAAAGAATGTTATGAATCCATAAAATCTTATAACAAAGAAATCGCAGAAAATTATTTTTCATATGTTAAAACTAATAAATCGATAAAACCTAAAAAATCATCGCCCATAAAACAACAAAATAATAACATTAATAATCAAGAAAAAGATATTTCTTATTCAAGAGAACAAATAAAACCTAAAATTCGATCTGAAATTCCGATACCAAAAGGAATTCGATCATTTTCGCCATCGAAATCATCAAATAATCAAAACCAAAACCAAAACATTGATAAATCATTTATACCTTCTCGAATAATACAGCAAATATCTAAAACAGGTTCAATTCTTGATACCCGTCGTGCGCTGGATGAAACAGAAAGTATATTAACTAAACAACTAGAACAAAAAGGAATTTCGACAATACAAAGTTCGGAATTCAATGAATTGTTTTCACGTTTAAGACAATGGTTAAAAGATCCGAATTCAAGTATAGTATTATCTGTTACGAAAGTTATTGGATTATCATTTAAAGTGATTATCAAAGATCAAATTGTTAATGTGTCAACCGATTTCTTAATCGACGTTTGTTTGTTACTTAACTTTTCAAATAAAGCAATTCGTAACTCAACAATTTCAACATTGACTTATTTGGATTCCATTTATCCCGAATTTGTTGACAAAATATTTCTTCAAGCATTCCCAAAGTTTAACGTCGAAGGTAAAAAAGCAGCAATTTCATTTCTTAAGACTTTAAACTTCGAGATGAATATTCAACAATATAACTCATTAATTGTTGGATTCTTAAGTGATAAATCGGATAATTATAAAGAAGCTGCTAAGCCTTTGATAGAGAAATATTTGATGCTTCCAAATTCGGTTGAATCCATTCATCAATCTGTTGAACAATTTCCACCTGCCCAAAAGAATCTTGTCATTTCACGTTTGGCAACATTTGGTAAGAACTCGATAATACCATTCGCACATACATGGAAAGAAATCCCGAAGCCCTCAGATAAAGAACAACGAGAACAAATGCTCGATCCGTTTTTGCCGCTGAAAGTATTGAATTCTGAGGAGCAAACCGAAACTTTGATTGAAATTCTGTATCGTTACTCGGAGAAATATTTTGACAATCCCGAAGAAATTATATCAAATGATCCGAATGCGATCCAAAATGTATGTCAAGAATTTTTAGAGTTAATGAATAATGACTTTAATAATTTCTCATTAATAATCGATATTATCTTTCTTTGGTGGTCAACGCAAGCACTTTTAATACAAGTTCAAGATGGATTTAATCAAATTATACATTTTTTATCGAAATTACTGAATGAATTATATATTAAAAATAGGAAACTTTCGATTTATGAACATTCAATTATATTACCAATAGTATTCGAATGTTTGGGAAGAAATGAAAGTTTATGGGAACCGATTCGAGTCGAATTACTTAAAGTATGTAATGAAAAAGAAGTAATTACAACATTAGTCCATTTATTAACAATTGCTTCTGCGATATTTACAATTGTTGCGACATTTAAAACGTTAATGATCGTGTTACCAACTATAGGTAACGAAGGCTTAAAATATGTAACTGAACTTCAAAGTTCAACAAAACGAATTCGTGACATCATTGGTGACAACAAAGAAAAGAACAAAGAATTATATGAAACAGTTATCCAATTTACTGAATTTTTAGAGAAATATAAGAAATCGAATGAAAATATTCCAATCAACAAAAACAATAACAATAAGCAAACAAAAGTATCAAAATGCGAATTAAGTAATGAAATATTACAAATGATTGACGAACCATTGTTTGCAATATATCAATGGATTATAGATATTAACTCAGATGATACAAATGTTTCAGTGTTAGCACTCAAATCAATTTCCTCACAAATGAAAAAGGATCCGTCTGTGTTCAAGCCGCACGTCGACGGGTTAATCATTGCGCTCATTAAGAAAATGCATTTCCAATTCAGCATTAATCCATTACCAATTCGTTTATGCAAATATATATCGTTTTGTTTGTTGACGTTTTTTAATGAAACAAATTTGAAAAATATTATTAGAGTCGAATTCGTTCATCAAATTTTTTATGAATTGTTGACGCATTTGTCAAATGGAATCGTGGAACCTGTGTTAAATCAGGTGCTAAACGCAATAATAGTGAAACTAATGGAGGATTGCCCAATGAAGTCATTCGCTGCTTTGTTGGAGGCAATCGGAGAATATAATAATTTGCAACAATTTAACGAAAAATGGATTAGATTGTCCATTAAATGTTTCGACGCATGCGGTGTAAGAATTTGTGAAATAGGTGACGCGCATCATATCGCTGCTGCAATAATTCAAATCGACCAATTTTATCTGAAAAACCCTGTGCAAAAAATAGCACAGGCGCAGTTCGGTCATAAGGTTATAAAGGCTTTCAACTCGTTCTTGTCGTTGGCTTTCAGAGATTTCGGTGATGAATTAAAAGATACAAATTTGTTCGAAAAAATTTCAAAGAATTCGCCAATATTAGAGTTTGCAGGAAATAATCAAAATGATTCGTTTTGATATGTTTTATAAAGAGATTACTTTAGATTTCTTTTTTTTTTGCAACTAAACAAACATTGTGAAATGATTTAAACGTTTTCTCTGGCTGAAGATGGAAAACACCGAAATTACAGTTCAATTTCCTGATGAAGAAAGAGTAACTTATTCTTTACCAATGGATTCAACTGTCTCAGATTTAATTTCAGCAATTAAAAATGATTCAAGAATTTCTATTCCGGAAAATAGTCAAATAAGTATCATGTTCCTTGGACATTTTTTAAAGGAGTCAATGCTAATAAAGGAAATTGATAATGATTCAGAATTTGTTGTAAGTTGTATTTTTAGAGCTCAAAAAAAATTTTATAGCTCAATGGAAATCACAGAAGAGGAAGAAGAAAATTCTAATTCGAGCCCAAGTTACGGTGGTTTTGAGTACACGGATGAAAATGAATTAGTATCTTATGAGATTAGTGATGATGAAGATGAAGAAGATCATGAAGAATCCCCAAAAGGATGGAGTCCTTTTATAGTTGGCACCATAATAGGCATGCTTTTTGGGTATCATTGGCTAATGTTTCTTTTATTAATTTATCCAAATATATTATTATTCATAGGTTATGCTTTTGGTGCTGGGCTAGTGATTTCAGTCAAAAACTGCATGTTTTTGTGATATTACTTAAGCCAAACTTTAAAATATTTTATTTGTTTAAAAATCAGAATTTATTTCATTTATATATTCAACTCGTAATGGAAAAAATTGTATTCACCTCCCATTTTCTTTAACAGGTTGCACTATCTTCTTAAAGAAAATAATGGATACTACTGCAATTCATTATACTGAACGAGAGTATTTTTTCAATGTTTTACACAGACGATCAAAACACAGTGAATTCCAAAAACCAAATTATATTTGATCACCAAAAAACAAAATTTCTAGGGTCTTTAGTGCCAAAATTTTAATTTTTTTTAAGCGAAAAATTGTTTTTTCAATAAAAAAAAAAGATTCGCAAAGTTTTTTATGAAAACCTTCTTCATATGAACAACACATATGTTTATGTATTAATGTTGTATAATTGCAAAATAAATTAAATTCCTCCATGTTCAAGAAGTAATAAAGCAATTTCTCCATAATTATTTTTTGTTGCCAAGAGGAGTGCTGTTTTAAAAGTTTTTAATAAGTGCCAAATATTATTTTGGAACTAAAAATCATTTTAATAAACATAATGTAAAAAGAAAAAACATTTTCTAGCTTTGTATTAGCTCCTAATTTAAGTAGTAATTCAACTATTTCCTTGTAACCATTTCTTGATGCGTACATGAGAGATGTGCAAAATATTTTTTATTTATTCCAAATGTTATATTTAAACCCAAAATGAATTAAAGAAATTTTAAATAAATTCAAAAAATATCTTGTTCATTGATATTAATAATATAATGATTTAAAAGATATTGCATTACTTCTATATTTCCAAATCTCGAAGCATATATAAATGCTGAGTCAAATACTTTAAAGAATTTCCGGAAATTGTTTTGAAATATTAAATAACGTTAATGAATATTTAATAGAATATATTAACATCAATGTTTTTAATATTAATTCCTTTTTCATTTAGAAGAATTTCTGCTATTATTGTATGACCATATTCAATTGCAATTTTTAATACTGTTTGAAATAATGTAAATAAATTCCAAATTTTATTGTGAAATTGCAAATTATTTAAATATACATTAAATATAATGATTAAATATCTCTTGCACCCAAATCATTGTTTGTAAATTTAAGTAATAACTTAACAATATCTGTATAGCCTTTTTCTGTTGCAAAGAAAAGTGCTGTATAAAATATTATTAATAAATTCCAAATATTATTTTGAAATTAAAAATTATTTCAAAAAACTCTGAACAATTTTAAAAAACAGATATAATTTCAGTGTTAACATTATGATCAAGTAATATTTTAACAATTTCCGTATAACCTTTAGTAACAGCGATTCGAAATGGTGTAAAAAACAATTTATTAAAACTCCAAATAAAATTTTGAAATACGAAATTATAAAAACAAACGAAAAAACAAATGAATTAATATCAATATTATTTATATTAACTCCTTTTTGATGAATTAATAGTTTAACAATTTCTGTGTTACCATTTTCTACAGCTACTGAAAACGCTGACTGAAATAATCTTAACATACACCAAATGAAATTTTGAAACAATAAATTATTAAAATAAACATGAAATCAAATAAATTAATGTCTTTATAATTGATGTCAATATCTTTTTGTTCAAGAAGTAATTTAACAACATCAATATTACCGTTTTTTGCTGCAGTCATTAGAGCAGTTTGAAATATTTTGAAGAAATCTCAAGTAATATTTTGATATACGAAATCATTGAAATATATATTAAAAATTATATATGAATATCTGTTTCATTAATGTCAACAATTTTTTGATCAATAATATACTTAACAAGTTCAACATTACCTGATTTTGAAGCTATAATTAAAATGTCATTTGGAATATAATTAATTTTGTAAAGGAATTCCTTAACAATATACAAATTACCAATTTCCACACATTCTTCGATAATAGGTAAAGTAATTTTTATTTTTTCCTCTAAATAGAAAAGAATTTCGTAATTGTGATATGAAATACATTTTAATATTAATTTTTCCAAATCATTAACTTCCACAATATCATTTTCATAAAGATATTTAAAGATATCATTTCTATGAAATTTCATTGCTGCTTCATATGCACCTTCAAATGATGAATGATTTTGTTCACACAAATAAATAATTTCTTCATTTCCACCTGCAACTGCATATTTGCCTGTTTTATTTACATTAGCATTATTCATAAGTAAATATTTAAAACATTTAACTGATCCAAAAAATGCTGCATAATCAATTAATGTAACATCATCTTGATTAATAAATGAATATCTTTCATAAGGTGATGGCTCAATTTTTTGATTAAAATCAAAATTTGTTTGTGATGATATTTCTTGAAATTTTTCTATTTCATCATTTCGAATTATTTTTGCAATTTCATTTGGATTATGTCCTTCTTTAATATATTTCTTATGAAGTTCCCAATCATTATTTGATAGTTCTTTGAGATTATTCGAAAAAAAACCAAAAGTGTAATCATAATCACCCTTTTCTATGTAATGCATAAAAAATTGTGATTTCATTTTTTTAATATTAGTTATATCAACCAAATTTCGTTCAAACATATGGTTAATTATATAAAGTGTTTCTTGGGATCTATTATTTGTTATGAATTTAGTAAAAATTTCCATGATTTTGGGAAGATTATTATTAATTCTTTCCTCTTCTATTTGAATAGATTCTAAATATTTCATATATTTATCAATTCCATTCATATGGGAGCAGATTGCATAATAAACTAGATTTTTAATGGTAAAATTAAATGAATGAGGATAATTTGGATCAAATAATTTCATTGATTGCGAAATTGACATATCAAGGTTTTCATCGTTCATGTTAAATATTATTTTTTCAAGCTTTAAAAGAAGTTTTTTAGTACTGGATATAGCTGAAGAAGACATCAATAAAAATGCCTTTGACAAAAATAGACAAAATAAGATTTTCAATGATTCCATATTTTGACAATATTGTTTGGTATTTTGAATACTTTTTGAATAGAATTTCTTTTTGATATTACATATATGTAAGAATCAACAAAAATTGTCAAATTTGCAAAGCACTTTTTTTTTTTGCAAAGAATGCCTTTGAATTTGAATTTCATAAACTTTCAGTATTAGAAAAAATAATATAGTATCAAATTAACATTAATGTGAATTAGAATTTTATTTAACATATGTTATATGATATTTCTAGATAATATAAAATTAAACAAGATATACGTTCATTTAGAAATGATCCATTAATCAAGCAAGTGATATCACATGTCATTTAAAGGAATTTAATTTTACATGTTGGTTAACAAATTATGTTATTTCAAGCCATTTTATACACAACATTTGTTTTAAAAAATGTTGGATACTTATTGTTTTATTTAAATAGATTTCTTTTTGTATTTAATCTATTGCACCCTTCTCACGAAGTAATTCAATTATTTCAGTATAATCATTATCCTCTGCACATGTAAGTGCTGTTTCAAATATTTTACACAAATTCCAAACATAAATTTCAAACATAAAATTTTATCAACAAATTTTAAACAAAATATTTAAATATCTTTTGCATTGATGTCAATTTGTTTTTGTTTAATGAGTAATTTAGCTATTTCAAGTTGACCATTTTCTAATGCAATCATAAGTGCTGTTTCAAATACTTCGAAAGTTCCCCATTTATTGTTTTGAAATATCAATTTGTTGGAATAAATATTAAATTAATCTAAAAAAGGTTTTTAATATTAACATCAATTCTATTTTCTTCAAGAAGTAATTTAACTATTTGTGTATTACCACTTTCACATGCAGACATTAGTACTGTAAAAAATATTTTACACAAATTCCAAACATAAATTTAAAACATAAAATTTTATCAACAAATTTTAAACAAAATATTTAAATATCTTTAGCATTGATGTCAATTTGTTTTTGTTGAATGAGTAATTTAACTAATTCAAGTTGACCATTTTCTAGTAAAGTAATGAGAGCTGTTTTAAAAATTATGTTTAATTTCCAAATATTGTTTTGATATTTTAAGTTTTTATAATAAATAACAAATAAAATAAACAAATATATCCAATGTTAACATCAATTTTTTCATTTTTGAGAAGTACTTTGACTATTTCAAAATGTTCAATTTCTAATGCACAGAAAAGTGCTGTTTTAAATAATTTTAATAATTTCCAAATATTATTTTGAATTAGCAAATCATGAGAATAAAGATTATATAAAACTTATTAATATTTTTAACATTAACATCAATTCCTTCTTGTTCGAGTAGTAATTTAACGAATTCCAATTAATTATTTGAAGATGATATAATAAGTGCTGTGTTAAATGGTATGAAAAATTTCCGAATATTACATTGAAATATCAAATTGTTGGAATAAATATTAGAATAACCTAAAAAAGATTTTTAATATTAACATCAATTTCATTTTTTTCAAGAAGTAATTTAACTATTTCATTTAGATCATTTTCAAATGTCATAATATTTGATGTATTAAATAATTCGAAAAAATTCCAAATATTATTTCGAGATATTATATTTATCTATTACATTGTACTTGATTTCTATCGCAATCATAAGTGTTGTTTTAAATAATTTAAATAATTTCCAAATATTATTTTGGAATATAAAATTATTAAAATAATTTTTAAATAAAACAAATAAATATTTTTAGCATTAATATCAATTCCTTCTTGTTCAAGAAGTAATTTAACTATTTCTGTATGACCACGATAAGATGCCAAAATAAGTGCTGTATTAAATAATTTAAATAATTTCCAAATATTATTTCTAAATATCAAATTATTAAAATAAATTTTGTTTTTAGCATTAATATCAATTCCTTCTTGCTCAAGAAGTAATTTAACTATTTCTGTATTACCACGATAAGATGCCAAAATAATTGCTGTTCTAAATTATTTAAATAATTTCCAAATTTTATTTTGAAATATAAAATTATTAAAATAAATTTTAAATAAAACAAATAAATATCTTTAACATTAATATCAATTCCTTCATACTCAAGAAGTAATTCAACTATTTCTGTATGACCATTTTCAGATGAAAATATAAGTGCTGTATTAAATAATTTAAATCATTTCCAAATATTATTTTGAAATAAGAAATTATTATAATAAATCTTAATTAAAATAAATAAATATCTTTAGCATTAATATCAATTTTTTCTTGTTCAAGAAGTAATTTAACGATTTCTTTATGGTCATTATAAGATGCGATCATAAGTGCTGTCCAAAATAATTTAAATAATTTCCAAATATTATTTAGAAATATCAAATTATTAAAATAAATTTTATATAAAACAAATAAATATTTTGAGCATTAATATCAATTCTTTTTGTTCAAGAAGATATATAACTATTTCTGTATAACCATTTGAAGATGAAAATATAAGTGCTGTATTAAATAATTTAAATAATTTTCAAATATTATTTAGAAATATCAAATTATTAAAATAAATTTTAAGTAAAACAAATAAATATCATTAACATCAATATTAATTCCTTTTTGTTCAAAAAGTAATTTAACTATTTCATTACCATTTTGATATGCTCTCATAAGTGAAGTCCAAAATAATTTAAATAATTATCAAATATTATTTAGAAATATCAAATTATTAAAATAAATATAAAATAAAACAAATAAATATCTGTAACATTAATGTTAATTTCTTTTTGTTTCAGTAAAAATAATAATAGTTTGACACTTATAATGTCTTTTTGGACAAACAAATACGAATTGTTAAGATTTTTGGTAAAGAAATAAAATGATATTCGAAATTTTTCGAATTTATTTTCATATAAATAATGAAAGATATCATTTCTATGAAATTTCATTGCTGCTTCATATGCACCTTCAAATGATGAATGATTTTGTTCACACAAATAAATAATTTCTTCATTTCCACCTGCAACTGCATATTTGCCTGTTTTATTTACATTAGCATTATTCATAAGCAAATATTTAAAACATTTAACTGATCCAAAAAATGCTGCATAATCAATTAATGTAACATCATCTTGATTAATAAATGAATATCTTTCATAAAGTGATGGTTCAATTTTCTGATTAAAATCAAAATTTGTTTGTGATGATATTTCTTGAAATTTTTCTATTTCATCATTTCGAATTATTTTTGCAATTTCATTTGGATTATGTCCTTCTTTAATATATTTCTTATGAAGTTCCCAATCATTATTTGATAGTTCTTTTATATTTTGAATGAAGTAAAGAAAAAATGGCATGGATTTTCCATCTACCCACATTGAATGGTTTAATTCTTCATCCGATAAATAATGTGCAAAATATAAAGTTTTCATGTTTAAGATAAATTCGATATTAATCATATTTAATTCAATCATTTTTCCTAGTAAAAATAAAGATCCTTCATTATTCAAGTATCGAAGATACTTAGAAAATGTATTCATTATTTCGTTTTTTTCGTTGAATTCTTTATCTTTATTCTCAAGTTTTTCCAGGAATTTAAAATATAGATGAAAATCTTTCATCTGTGATTGAAATAATGAATAAGTAAATTTACATATAACTATATTTAAATCCCGGGAAATAGTGTTATGAGATAAATCAATGATCGATTTAATTGTTTCTTGTATATTGTCTTCTCTTAGATTGAAAATAATTTCTTCAAGTGATTCATAGAATGTTCCAAAGTCAACATTAGGACAATTAAAATGTTCTATTGTATTGTTATTATCCATTTAAAACGACCTAATTAAAAAATGCCAATGATGTTTTGAATGGTGCAAAAACGGTTTATTTGCTTTTTGCCCATAATTTTCAATACATTATAATCGTCATCAATTAATAATTGTCATCTTCCCCTTCTTCTTATTCTAAAGCACAGAACAGGCGAAAGATATTGGAGATAACTAGGCTCTTTCATTGCCACCTGAAATTCTAAAAATATAGCGCTTATGCAAAGGCCAAATGCCATGGCAACACATTTTTTGAAAAGTGACTTCAAAAAACCCTATCGGAGCGGTTATCAACAAGATTAATTTGAGAAAGTGTGCTTGAATTTTGATATAAACAAGTAATATCACTTTTTGATGAATAATTACATGTTTGTTTTTATTAACTTAGAAAAAACAATAATTAATAAAATAATATTATTAACTCATAAAACATAAATATTATAACTATTTAACATATGTCTAATATCTGTGAGAGATAAAATAAATAATGAGGAAGAAATGTTCAGACGTGTATAAAGACAAATCAAAAATAACATTTATAATTAATATTTTGTCATCAATTTAAAAGTATTGGAAGATCAATTAACAGGAAAATCATTGTATTAATGAAAATTTTAAACGTTCATTTATATATAACGTTTTTTTCTGAATCAAATGACTGAGGATGAAAAAAACAAAACAGATCAAAATGAATCAAAAGTAAGTCGTAAAAATAGTTGGGCAATCCAAGTTGTTGCAAGGGTTCGCCCATGTTTTGATGAAATTGCTGATTATCAAGATTTTCAACCAAATGAATTAGTTGAAAATGGTATTCGGATTGAAGTTAAGCCTGGTACCAAGTTAGGCTGGATGACTAATCCTAAGCCTCACTATGAATATGGCTTCAACAAATTATTTTGGAAAGATTCCAATCAAGAGAACATTTTTAATACAGTTGCCAAGCCACTTATTGATCATGCACTTCAAGGGTACAATGCCACTCTTTTTGCTTATGGTCAAACCGGTTCTGGGAAGACCTATACATTATCTGGTGGTGATTCCTTTGAAGATCGCGGTATTATTCCACGCTCCATCTCTTATATTTATCAACAAGTACGTGAAAGCCGCGAATTCCAATATGATATTCGAGTCTCATACATTGAAATTTATAATAGTTTTATATATGATCTATTAACATCATCTGTACCATCACGGGAGAAAATCCTTGAAGGACTTTCCAAAGTTCGTCTCCATGATTCACCACAAGGCATTCAAATGGTCATTGATGGTCCCAAAGTTTCATATCCACTTGTTCCATGTCCAAATGATGAAACTGCTTTTTCGAATCTATTCTTAGGCGAAACAAATCGCGCGATTGCAGCCACAGCATCGAATGATGTCTCCTCACGTTCACATTGTATCTTTACGTTTTACTTAGAAGCGAAAAATGTCCAAACAGGCGAACTACGAACATCGAAAATGAATTTTGTCGATCTCGCAGGTTCCGAACGAATGGACAACTTAGACTCAAATGATCGAGTACAAGAAGCGCGTTTTATTAATCAATCATTGTTTTATCTTCATCGAGTCATTGAAGCGTTACGTGATCATAGTGACTTTATACCTTATCGCGACTCGAAGTTAACAATGATTTTAAAGGATTCTTTAGGCGGTAATTGCATGACAACTATGATTGCGACATTATCATCAAAGCTAAATCATATCCCAGAAACTATAGCTACTTGTAAATTCGCAAGAAGTGTTATGACGATTAAAAATAACGCAGTAGAAAACATATCAATGGACCCTAAAATATTAATAGAAAAACTTAGAGCCGAAATTTTAAGATTAAGAAAAGAATTGGCAGTCGCTAGAGGAGAAGAAGAAGATAAACCTATGACAGAAGAAGAAAAAGATCAGTTAAAAGATGCAATTAATGATTTCATGAAAGGAGTTTCTGATTTGCCAACAATTTCCCCATCAAAAATACCCTTTTGTCTGGAGTACGTTAGAGATAACGGTCTCGGTGGGGGTGCCTCAAAATCCGAGGCTCCCCAAATCGTGGGTGATAAAGAACTTAGAAAAGCTGTGAGCAAACTTGGAAAAAAACTACAAAGTAGAGAAAATGAAATATCTGTTCTTGTTAATATGTTGAACCAACGTAAAAATAGATCTGTTGCTTGGGTTCAAACAAATATGGATGGAAATGGAGGTGAAGCTATAGAAACAAAACCTCTTGATAAAAAAGAAGCCTTCAAACAATTCGTTCAAAATCATCCAAGATATCGTTCAATTGAACAAAATACAAATCTAATGAAGAAAAAATTAATTGAAGCAAAATCTTTGGCTGAAGAAGCCCATAAACTTAAAAACCAAGCGAGCGAACTCAAACAAACTCTTAAACAACGTTCAGAACAACTAAGTGATGAGGAACTTGTATCTGATGCACAAATGAGCGAACTAAAATCATCCATTTCAAAGTGTGCCGACAGCTACATGAAGATATGTGCTGATATGCAAGCTCGGAAGCGCGAAGTTGAGACAATTAAAACTATGGTCGAATCATATAAAAAACAGATCAAACGCGACTTTGCATCTTTTTGGCTTGGGCAGACGGAGTCTAGTGGCAGCACAGTGCCAGAAGGTGCGCGCGATGAGGAAGTTGGAGTTTTGATAAAATCAAATGAGTTTGAAGCAACCGGAGATGCACTGGCTGATGAAGCAATGAGAAGATTCAGGAAGTCAAAGGAATTGTTCATGAAAAAGGCGGAAGAAGTGCAAAGGAGACAGAATGCGAATGTTTAATAAATTGTGTGTTTGTTTTTGAAATGGCTGAGATAATAAATGTGTTGTGTTTAAATCAGCTGAAAAACGTTTTCTACTAATTTTTCCCTAAATAATAATTAATTGCTATGATCATAGTCATGATACACTTTGGTTATCCTTAAGCACTTAATAGAAATATTACAAATCTTTGCAATATAAAAAGACCTATGGACAAACAATTGAGCAATATAAAAGCAATGTACGAATTAATCTAATTGAAATAAGAAAATAAACAAAACACTAACACACTTATATGATCTATTCAAATATTCATAAACACATGTTGAAACAATTAAACATTGAGAAAGCCATTAAATAACAGAGACCATTTACAACATTTTAATATTTGCTATTCTCAAAATACGTTTCATCGATTTGGACTCCATATTTTCATTCAAACATTTGATATTATATATAACAAAATTTTATTCATTTGAATATCCGGTCACCACATACGTGTGATACATTTTCCCTTTAATTTCCACGTCTCCTCTTTCCTTAATTCTAAATATTGTGCCGAACACCAAATCATAACAATGCTGTGGGATATGCACATTCATTGGTACTCCGTGATGTTCCATCATTGCCGCCAAGCAAATTGCAGAGCCCAAAATATCGAATGTTGGCTTTTCGATACCTAAAACTCCAGCAACAATTGGCCCACCAGTGTTTACACCTACTCTAATTCTTAATGATTCATTTAATTCGATATCCAACAATTGTATTGCTTTAATTATATCAATACCGAATGAAATTGTTTGTTTTGTATGTTCTGCAGGTTGATTAATTTCATCGAATATACCTCCAGCGCACATATAACAATCGCCAATACATTTGATCTTCATCATTCGATCATATTTCTTAAGGATTCGATCGAATTCCAAAAACAATCGATTTAATGTTTTCATTACATAAGAAGCTGGATGTGAACCACACCATGGAGTGAAACTAACTATATCGACAAACATTATCGAAGCAGATTTAACAGAGAACGAAATATTTTTCTCTCCATTTTGTAATTTGGTGACAATTGAAGGCGGTAATATCATCGATAAAAGTTTTTCACTTTTAATACTTTCTTCTGTTAATAATTTATTTGCAATGATAGTCGAAGTCATATCTTTAATTAATAATGCAAAGAATGCAATCGAATCAATGTTTGTAGTTTTGTTTAACACATAACCATTAGATGATATTGCTGTTAATGATAATTCTAATGTGACTTCTTTTTGTTTGTTCATTACTTCGATTTGGATGACTAATGATGGAGTTCTTTGACTTTTAGAAATTCCGGAAATTGCTAAATAAAATGCAGATAATGAACTATCTTTACCATAAGGTGCTTCAAATATTTCATTAATGTTTTTACCAATTAATGATTGAGGATCTTTACCAATTATTGCTTCTATTGATCGATTACAACTAATAATATCAAAAGTATTTGTTAAAAAGATTACTCCATCAAGTAAATTCGAGACAACTGTTTCATAAAATGTTGAAGTTTCTTGTAAATTATTTATATCTTTATTCTTTGTAAAGTTATTCATTATAATTCGCATTATAGGTTTAGATTGCATTACAATATTTGGATCACAAAATAATAATAATCGTAAGATCCAACATGCGACATTAGCAGTAGCTATAAATTGTGGTATTAAACATGAACAACATAAAATGACATTAAGTGCTAATACTATAATTGGTATTACCATATTATATATTGTCCAATTACTTGAATATTGTTCAAATACACCATCTAAGATTTGAATTGCTGGTGTAAGAAATTCATTTTTAGCTCGTCCTAATAACCATACTATCATAAAGTTTAGTTTATCATCATCAAATGTTATAGTATTTACATTATATTCATTAAATGAAAATTCTTCAATAATTTGGAACCAAATATATGATATAATATTTTCATAACTTTCACAATTAAAAACTTGATAATCTTTTTCGATTTCATATGATGTAATTTCACATGTATTCTCTGTTAAATATCGTATCATTTCTTCGCCGCCAATTTCTAATCCTTGTGAATGCATATCTGTTGATCCTAATCTTAAATTATTAACTTTTTCGACAGCTTGTGATAATATCATTTTTAATTCATCTGTTACAACTTCATAATTTTCTTGTGAATTTATTGGTAATAAAACTTCTTCTTTTTCAAACTCCGATTTAGCTGATAAACGTAATGAATTAAATAACATGAAATTAAAGACTATTGCTGTACGAGGAGTTTCTGCATATAATGGTATAATTTGTTTAAATCGATTTATAGCACTATTAGTTTGTAATAAAAATATTAATACAATTATTATCATACAAACAGAAAATATTATAATTAATAATATAATTTTCCAAAATTGATTTGATAAATTAGTTTTGTTACTAACAGATGTCGATAATATTCGATATGCATTATCTTCTAAATCATTTTGTACTTTATTATTCGAATTAGCATCAAGTTCATCTTCTTCTTTATTTTGTTTCTTCTTATTTAAATTACTTACAATTGTTGAAATTACTGATTTAGGTAATGATTTAAATGATTCATAAATCATATTCTTTTCAGAGTTTAATGAAATTATTAAATATATTATATAAATAATAAATGCTATAAATATTAACAAAATTAAACATGTAGTAAATATATAAATTTTGTTTTGCGTCGAATTTAATTCTTCAAATATTCCTTCAATTGCTTCAATTTCAAATGTTTCACTATGAATAATCATATTATAAGTATTCTTTATCATTGTCCAAAACTCAAAATCTTCTAAAATCTTTAATGGGTCATTTGAATTAACAGCTATAATAGCAATATTCATTATATAAGTTATCATATATTCTAAAGAATAATTTTCGACGACATAATCATTTTGATTTAAATATGTATTCATTGTTAAATTATTAGAATATAATACATTAATTGTATTTAAGAAATTCGAATTTGTCGAAAAGTCTTGAATACGTTCATTAATTTCACTTAATAAACTAGAGACTTGTTTTACCATATTTAATGTTGCATTAGTATCAGTATCCCAACTATCAGGTAAATCATCAAATGTTTGATATATAATTTGCCAACGATCTTTTAATGATATCATATTAGTTAAACCAGTATTATGAAATACTGTATGATAAGTAAGTATCGGTAATTCTGATATATAATATGTTAATTCCGAAATCTTTCGTATTATAAAACTAACATCATTAATTGATGAAACTTCAGAAAATATAAATGCAAATACTCCAATAATACATGCACAAATACATATTATAAATAACACTATAATTAATGGGCCATATTTCATCGATGGTATTTGGATACTATTAATCATTGATTCAATATAACGATATTGTAATATATCTTCACTTTCATTAAGAAATGTTGAAGTAATTTCATTAGATGATGAATCTGATGAACCTAAACCAGAAGAACTATGTGATTTAATTGAACTTTCATGCGTCTTTTCTTCAATTAAATTATGTTTAGAATCTTTCTTTTGTATCATATTCTTTAACGCTATATGTTGTTCTTCATTAGGTATATTCGGATAATATTTAGATGCAAAGACATATCGTTTCTCGATCATTATCCTTGAGCCTTGTCGAAGTCGTTGATATACATAACCCATTTCTGTTACACGTGCTTGATCTTTAACAAATTCCTTTAAATATGCAAAATATCCTTGTGCTATATATGAGTTATTTGGATATATTAATCGAAGTTGTTCATAATCTCTTTCAACTGATTCTTGTAATATCTTTAGACGTGATCCTAATGTTTCTAATTCTTGTAAATTCCCTCGAATAATACATTCCCATATATATTTATTTTGGCCTCGACATTTATCAACTTTTTTGGATAATTTGGATAATGATTTCTTAATTGTGACTGATAATGCAACTTCTCTTTGTTGTAAGATTGAACGTATTTGAAATAGACAATGTTTAATAACAATCGAATGTTGTTTATGTTTAATTAGTTCTTGACATGAAATTTCTAATTCTCCTGCTTCATCTGGATATATAATCGCATAACGAGCAAATAAAATACGTAACTCTTTGTTGTTTGGATAACGATCTAATGCTTTATGAAATAAAACCCATTGATGTGCTATAGGTTTACCTTCTTCAAATGATATTTTACAGACTAACATTGTTTGAATGAATGTTAATGTATCAAAATAATTATCATCATGTTCAATCTCTTCAACCATTTGATGTAATTTATTAATAAAATATTTCATATAAAAATGTATTGTTAAATATATCGCAAATATTATTGCTGCAAATATAAATAACATAAATTCACGACCTTTAATGCCAATGATATTTAAGATAGAAACAATTAATGAATTTAAAAAAGCAGTGAAATATAATGAAATAAGTGACTTATAGATCGAAAAATTGGCTGTTACATATGGTCGGAAAAAAAATACTAATCCAATAACTAAATAGAAAAGTGAACTGATGAAACAGAGCACTTTTCCTATAATGCCAGGAAACCCGGCGCCTAAAAGCTGGAATGCACTTGCTAAGAATGTGAATATGTAATGGACACATGTGGCAAACGTAAACGTAAAGAGAAATGGTTGTGGCCGTAATGATAATGTAGGTGATACAAAAAATAATTGGATGAGAAAGAAAATTACAAAAAAGATGATGGAAAAAACAAATACAATACTGGAAATAGCAACTTGTGAACCTAGAAATAAACATATGATTGACTTACCAAAATAGACACCGAGTAAATTACTGAAATATTTTAATGTGCCATTAATAAAAAAAGAGGTAAAGGTGGTGCTTAAACTTGAAGTCTTAAGGCCACGTTTAAATCGGATATATTCAAAAACAATAGTAATAAATGCAATTAATATTATTGCTAAAACAATAAGTTCAACAATATTAAACGCAAAATCATTGACGCTGCCCGGAACAATTGCAGAAATAAACCCTCCAATGTTAATAATAATATGTGATAAAAATGAATCATTTGGCCAAAAAGATGTTAAATATGGCATAAATGAATTGGATATTATTTGTAATAATATTACAACTTGAATTACCTTCATTGGAAATGTAAATATTGGAGACATTGTATTGACATAATCCACAAAACGAAAAAGGTCATCACGAATATTCTTTCGAAAAGGCCTTGTTAATAAGCCTTTATACTTTCTTTGGCGAGAAATAAAAGTGCTTGAATTCCCTTGTACGTTGAAAGTGTATCCCCCCATCAAAAGTTTTTGAAAAAACGTTTTTTCTATCCCCTCAAAATTCCTTCGTTAATTGGTTTGGTTCATTGAAATTAGGACCAACAACAGAAATTTCAAATGAACTGGTTATTTTACACAAACACAAAAAATTCAAATTCCTCATGCAAAAAACCTCGTAAACTCATTTTTGGCTTTAAACAACATGAGAATTAATGCGTTTTTTAAAACTCGAAAATATTAAAAGTCGAACCAAAAATTAATTTTTAATTATTTCACAATTTTGGATTTTGTAAGAAATACAATACATCTCTAATAACTACATACAAAGTTAATCTTTCCTTATTATATATTTTGATATATCTTTAACGAGTATATTTATGGTTATAGATGAGGGGTTTTTTGTAAAAATTTGTTTTGAACTTTTGAATACATTCGATAAAATTTGGCTGAACCACCAAGAAAAACCGATTTAAACAATCTTTTCCTTTCAAAAAGTTTTGGATGATAAACCCATACGAAATCTTTGATACGATAAGCTTTATTCGGTCGGGCAGCTTATGGTCGTGTTTTTCAATAGTTTATGTCAACGCCAGAATTTAACTTTTTCCTTATGATAAATTTTGCCAAGTATCGTTCATTCCTGAAACCCACACAAAATTGGGAACTTTTTTTGTCAGCGATACATGAAGATTTATCTAGCGGTTTTTGGCCCCCTGCAAAAGTGTTTTTTGAAAAAAAAACGGCTGTGAAAAATGCCAGTTTCCGTTTCTGCAATTTTATGGAGAATTCCTTTTTCAATGAAACAGATCAAGAAATACAAAGGCTAAAGGCCAAAATCATCGAACTTACAATGGCCAACCTTTCCCTTTCTAACAATGTTTGTCAACGTTTAAACCGAATTAAATCAGATATAGACATAAACCAATCGCAGAAATCTCAGGCACCAATTCGTGAGCAGGAAAAAATAAGTAAAGATCTTGGTGAATTCGATTATAAAAAATCAAACGCTTGGAAAGAAATTGAAGCTCATAATTGGGGAAACCTTTCAAAATGCGAACTTCTACTTATTGCTCGTGTAATATCTGCTTACACACATATTCAGATTGACCGTGAGTCAAAGAGAAGAAAACCTGTATTGGTTAAATGGTTTGATGATCATCTGGATCAGATTAAGGACTGTTTTAATCTTATAACAATTCAGTAACTTCAGAGCTGAATCTTAATAAGATTTGATCAAATTTGAAAAGTATTAAATAATCATTTTATTTTCTCAATTTGTTGATTCATAAACTAAAAGTTTAATCTTTAGCATATTTTAAAAATATAATTTATTATTAAAAATTATTTTTTTTTGTAAAATTCTTTTAAACGTTGTTTTAAAAAATATTCTTAAACGCCATGAGTAAAAGCAAACTTCCAAAATCGAATCTATGTGCAAGTTGTTTGAAATTTGTTTACTATTATTAGTATGTAAAAGTATTTAAAATTAAATATGTTTTCATCAAATTACAATCTAGATTGAAATTAGCTCAATATTTTTCTCTAAAAATATTTTTTCACAAAAACAAAAATGAAGAAAAATTAATTATCATCCAATGTTTAAATCAAAAAGAAAGGAAAGTATTCATTTGTTTTGTAACTAGGTTATAAAAAAGATATTCAATCCAAAACAATGTCAAGAAAGGTCATAGTAAAGAAATTCCAACCAACTTTTAAATTTCTCTTTCCAAGTGTCATGATCTTATACGATTCTGCACATCTTATTCCAAATTTTATAGTAGCACGAATGCCAATATATCCTACATCATTGGTAGCACCTCACAGTTTCTTAATCTTTCTCAAAGGACTCTTAATTTGAAGAAGAATGATCCATCTGTTATTGAACATCATGGTAAGTGCTGTCTTTTTACAGCTGACTTCATTAATACACAACTTATTCTTAAGTCCTTTATTAATTCAGCCAGATGCGCCTCCTTATTAATATCATCAAAAGCCCAACGCTGAATCCATTTCTAAACAAGATTTCACCACAGCTGAAACGCACATTACAGAAAGTATTTCAAATGTTGAAAACTAGGATATAATGATACACTATTTTTAAAGTTATAACTTATGATAAAAAAGAAGAAGTCATTTGTTATATGAATGATTTTGTAAAAGGCCTCACCCACTAAAGCATGGCTCCAGCATGAATGATGCTTATAGGAAATGTGTATTTAAATGGAATCTTTATAAGTGGATCTTAAGAAACCAGAAATGAATTGAATTAATAGAATTATTGATCATAAATAATTTATAATCTTTACTCAGGTGGAATGAGAAGTGAATATTTCTATTTCACTGTTGAGAGAAAAATGTAGACTTTGGTAGTAAAGGAGGACAATAATAATTGAAGAAGAAGAACAAATAATAATTCCCGAAGAAGAAAATAAAAAAAGATTTGAATTCCTCATGATTTATTTTCTAGAAAAAAGATGTTTCAAATGAATTTGATATCATTCATATCACTTAAAAAAATCTTTTTAGTTAAAAGATTCATTACTTAAAGTAAAATAAAGTAAATTTTAATTCTTCAAAAGCAGAATTATTTGTAAGCATATAAAATAGATTGAAATAAATTTCCAATTAAAATTGTTTATAATCAGCAACATTTCTCCTTTTCTTGAACATAAAATTCACTTTCTCTAAATGGTGAAGGTTTTGCCAGAAGCGGAGGTTCAATTTGACCATTTGCGATTCTTTTAGAAATTCCAGCAGCAAGTCTGATGAATGTCTCATTAATATTTTCGCCAGAAAATGCCGAAGTTTCAATATACTCCATGAAATGTTGCATAGCAAAGTTCTTTGCTTCATATTCTCCGATTGATCTCTGTTTCAAGTCTGACTTATTACCTACAAGTAAAACATAAGCATTTGGATGACTTAGTTGCTGTAAATCATGCAGCCAACTTTCCAAACTTTCAAAAGATGCTTCATCCGTCACATCATAAACAAGGATTGCGCCTATTGCATTCCTAAAATATGCTTTAGAAACTGAACGAAAGCGCTCTTGGCCAGCTGTATCCCATATTTGTAATTTCACAGTTTCATTAATTAATGGACAAATATATGTTTTAAACTCAACACCAACAGTGCTTTGAGATTCTTCTCGAAAAATTCCTTCTGTTAAACGTTGGACTATTGCCGTTTTCCCAACACCCGATGAACCAAGAACAACAATCTTATAGACATTAATTAGCCTCTTTTGATTCATATTTTTTAAGTATTTTTATGGGATTTATGTAACCGTTCTATTCATGAAAAAAGATGAAAAGCAAAAGAAAATCATGTTTTTAAACATATGCATTAAATTTTTATTATAACATATGAAAAATCATGAAAACCTTAATTAGTTAAAAATTATATTTAATATTTAAATAATATTAACAATAATCATTATTTGTGTTGGAGAAAAGCTAAAGTATATAAAAATAGAACAGACGACTTATTGTTGTGGCTTTTAAATATATTAATTTAATTATGATAACAAAACAAACATTAAGGAATGAAATAGAATTTAAATTCATTGTTCATGAAAAACTCACTAAATCAAAAGTACTTTTAGAAAACTATAATATCATTTAATATTATAATTATTTAGTAAAATATCAAAAATTTAATGTGTTATTTGCAATGTAAAAGGAAGATCTTTCTAAGGAAAGATTTAATTTTTGAAAGTTGTTAAAAAGATCAAATAACCACAATAACATAAAACAATTCATTTAAGTAGCAATATAATACATACTATAAACATGGAAATTGCCAATTTTCGAAAATTAAAATGGTGAACAATTTATGTAAACTTGTATCTCCAACAGGAAATAAAAAGACAATATCCTACTGTAAAAAATGTATAGCGATCTGGAAAATAAGTTAAGTTGTTTACTATGTTTTTTTAGCTTTTGATGAATTAATAAACGTTTAAATTTAAAAGGCTTGATGACTGAAGAAGAAAAGGAAGCTATTAATCCACAATTGACATATGCAAGCCTTGCAGCAAGCCTTCTAGATGAAATACATTCGTTAACAGCAAATAATAATATACCAAAAATTTTAGAACAAGAAAAATCGATTTCAATTCAAAATGCATTAAAAGCTCAACAAGAGGAAATTGAAAATTTAAGAAAAGAAGCAATGTTTAATGCAAATAATGAAACATTTATAATCAATCGTATCCAACTTTTTTCACAAAATTTTCTCAAAAAATTTACCGAATTTGTTGATATAGAAATGAATACATTTAACAATATGCAAAATCAAATTCAAGAAAGTTTTGGAAGGATTTCTTCATTTAGACCAAAACAAAATAATTCAGAAGTTCTAAAATATCAGGAAACAATTTCTATTTTAAGGGCAGAGATTGAAAATATGCGAATGAACAATAAATCTGATGATATTGATATTCTAATGAAACAAAATAGGAATTTGCAAAATGAAAATAATTCTTTGAAAACACAGTTACAAGACATCCAAAACACATTAGAAGCTCTCCAAAATGAAAACAACCAATTGAGGAACAATAATAACGATCAAAAAATTCAACAATTAACAAATGAAATAGAAAAATGCCATCAAGTAATAAAGGATTTACAGACACAAAACGAGGAAAAATCGCGAATTACATCTTCCATTAATGAAGAAGTGCAAAATCTTCATCGATCAATCAATGAGCTTCAATCTGAGAATGAACAACTTAAAGCACAACAATCGATCTCAAACTCCAACTTTTCTTCTGACCTTGATTTAAAAGATTCCATTATCCGTTCTAAAGAAGCTCAAATTAATCAACTTCAACAACAAATAGATCAATTAAAAAATTCTTCTAAGGATTCTGAGATTAAAGAACTTACCCAAAAGGTTCAATCTCTTATTAGCGAAAACAGTCAAATGTCAATTTCTCGTCATGAGCTTTTAATTGAACTTGAAAATGTTAAAAACAAGCTTAAAGAATCAGAAGAATCCAAGTCCATTGTCAACGCAATGAACCTTGAAATGATTGCCAAAATCGAAGACCTTGAGCTTGAAATGGGGCACAAAAAGTCCGATCAAGATTCACAAGGACGATTAAATGAAATTCAACTTGAATTGAATAATGCTAAGGAAAGTATTAACGTTCTCCAGACGTCACTTTCCAAAAACCGTCAACAATATGATCAGCAAATTCAAATATATCAACAACAGATTCAAAGTGCACTAGAACATGCTGATTCATTCCGACAAAAATTCATTGCCTTATCAACAGAACATTCTAACTTAAAATTAGAATTCAAAATTTGTGATTCCGAGAAATCATCAATTCAACGGAATTTAGCTTCATCACAAAACAAAATTCATGAACTTGAGACAGAAATTAATATCAAAGATTTAATGATACAACAAATTCAACAACAAAAAGAAGAAATTGAAGAAGATTATGAAAACTTATTACAAGAAATAAACCAAAGGAAATCAAAAAACGAAATTTTCATTACATCAATTTCACATATTCTTCAATGTGATGATGAACAAATCTCCGAAAAAATCACAAAACTATTTGAACAGATTATATACTTAAAAGATAAATGTAGTAGTTATGAAACGAAAATGATCGAAAGCGAGTTCTATAAATCGAAATCGAAATCATTGGAAAAACAAATCGAAGTTTTTGATAAGTTTACAAAATCTGAACTTGAAAAGTCGATTTTAGTAAAAGAAGGCGAAGAATCAAAGATTGTTAATGGAATTCGAAATGATTTTAAGCAATTATATGAAGCTCATTCACAATTAATTCATGATCATAATGAATTACAAACGAATTTCTATGAGAATTCTGCAAAATTACAAAATTTAGAACAAAAATTAAAAAACGAAAAAAATTTAAACGAAGAAATTAATATAAAAATGAAAAAATTCGATGATTATCAATTTATGTATGATAAGATTATTCAAATGTTATCTAATTTGTCACAAAATTTAATTGCTAATTTGTCTTATGATGATAATCAACATATGAAAATCGAAATCATCGACAATTTATTAATCGAATTAAAGAAAAAAAATTTGTCAAAAAGTGAAATGTCAGAAAAGTTCGATTTCTTTGAAAAAGTGGTTTTGAATGAGTTGTCAAATGACGGTTTTGACAGGCTCGAAAGAAATGCAAATTCGATTATACAAAAGTTTAATAATAACTTTAAATTGATTTTAAAAAAAATAGAAAACGTAGAAAATAAAACAGATTTGATACAGACAAAATTAATGGGAAAGAGATCAATAACTCAAAATTTGACACCTACAAAAATGAAAGGAATTTCATATATGAAAAGAAGTCCAATGACACCAGCAACAACAAGAAGCAGAAAAGGTGGTGGGGTTAATTTAACACCAAGATTGAATCCACCAATGAGATATAAATAATATTGTTTAACTATAGTAATTGTATTAAAGCATTTGTTATGTTAATTTTTTTTTGTTTTATAATGTTAATTATAATGTTTTTGTATAAATTTTATTCTAAAATTGTTTAAATTTGTTTGATCGATTTTTAAGGTGCCCCAAATTAAATAAACGTGTTCTAATTGAAATCATTTTCTCCGATTTACATCTATCGTAATTATGAATTTGAGCGGTTAGATCACAATGAGCAATAAAAAATGGTCACGTACTTTGGAATCACTTGAAAATATCATTTTTGACTTAAATGAAACTAATGTTGATGATAGCGTTGAGGCAACAATAAAACTATTAGGTGATAATTTTTCGAATTGTTTGAATATGACAATCGTTCGACTGATATATTCATCATTTCTTTCACAAATGAAAGATTTTGATATCTATTTTGATTTCATGAAGAAACTTGAAATAAAAAAGCGCAACAAAAATAATTCGGAAATAATCAATTCATTTTCAAATTTTCTTCTTGACTTAAAAACACAAGAATCTTATTATCTTTTAGAAAGATTGATTAATTTAAATGTAATCTCATCAAATTTAATTGATAACACGAAAAATTTGTATTTTGCACATGAAATTCCAAGTGAATCAATAAGTGCAGTAATGTTCAACAGAATTCGATTTTCTAAATATTTCTCTAAAAACTTTAATGAACTATCGAAGAATGATTGGGAACTTCATAAAAAATATGTTAAAGAAGGACATAATCCAAGTGAAATTGCGAAAATACTTCGAAATGATGAAATAGAAAAACTTCAAGAAATATCATCACAAAATGATTTTGGTTTTAATCAAACAATCAAACCATCACTTTATGAAAGATGTTCATTTGTTAATGATTATCTTTCATTAATTGATTATGCAGCATTTTTTGGATCCATTAAATGTTTTAAATATTTACTTATGAACGGCGCAAACATTGAAGATACAGGTAAGTATGCAATTGCAGGAGGAAATCTTGAAATTGTTCATTTATGTGAACAGAATCATTGTTCATTTTATTTGGGATATGAAGCTGCTATTAAATATCATCGAAATGATATTTTTTATTATCTTTATGAAAATGAAATTATTGATCATTCCAACAAACAACTTTTTGAAATTATTTTATCTTCATCAAATGATTTTATAAATATTAAAATACTTAACTTTTTACTTGAAAAAGAAGAACTGAATATTGGATATGTTTAATTATTTTATTTTATATATATTTTTACGATTTGAAGTTTTAAAATAATATTCGGAATTTATTTAAGTTATTTTTACCATTACTAATATTTGTATACAATAAATGTTCGACAGAAATAATCCAAATACTGCTTGAACAAGAAGGAATAGATTTTAATGCTACAAATATACATTTTTTTTATATGATATTAATTTCAACTCTTTAAAATTTTAAAATAATATTTGGAATTTATATAAAATATTTTATACACCACTTTTATTTGCATCTAAATATGGCCATACTGAAGTTGCTGAATCTCTTCTTGAAAAAGATGGAATCATTTTCAATAATAAAGATATTGGTTTGAATTATTTTTGTATTTTTGTAATAATGTTTTGATGTTTCAAAGTTAATTTTAGAAATTCTTCATAAAATTTCAAACACCACTTATTTTGGCATCTAAAAATGGATATATTGATATAGTTAAGTTACTTCTTGCAAAGGAAGGAATTGATATCAATGCAAAAGATATTAATTTGTTTTATTAAGAATTTGTTATATGAATTATTAATTTCAAAATGATATTTGGAATTTATTTAAATTATTTTGTAATGCATTTATGTGGGCAGCAAAGAATGGTCATATTGACATAGTTAAGATATTTCTTGATCAAGGAATAAATGTTAATATGAAAGATATTTCTTTGCTTTATTATTTGTATATTTTAATAATTCTATATTTCAAAATAATTGTTGGAATTTAATCAAAATATTTGAAACAGCTCTAATGAAAACAATTGCAAATGGTTATATAGAAATTGTCAAATTATTTTTGAGTCAAAAAGGAACTGATGTTAATGACAGCGATGAAGTTAATATTTAATAATAATGATTGGAAATCCAAAATTTTATTTTATACTTCAATTATTTGGGCAGTAAACTATAATCACATCGAAATAGTTAAATTACTTCTTGAACAAGAAGAAATTGATATTAATGCTAAAGATATTTATTTGTTTTATTTAATGTATATTTTAACAATTTACAATTTAAAAACAATATTTGGAAATTATATAAATTATTTAACACAGCACTTATAATTGCAAGTAAAAAAGGTTATATTGAAATAGTTAAATTACTTCTTCAACAAGAAGAAATTGATATTAATGCTAAAGATATTTGTTTGTTTTATTTAATGTATATTTTAACAATTTACAATTTAAAAGCAATATTTGGAAATTATTTAAATTATATAAAACAGCACTTATGAATTCAATTTATTGTGAACATTTAGAAATAACTAAGTTACTTCTTGAACAAAAAGGATTTGATATTAATACTAAAGATATTTATTTACTTTATTTATATTTTATATTTATAACTTTCCATTCTAAAATAATATTTGGAAATTGTTCAAATAATTTGAAACATTGCTTACATATGCATCTGTTAAAGGATATACAGAGATAGTTAAACTACTTCTTGAAAAAGATTTAATTGATATCAATGCAAAAAATATTAATTAGTTTAATTTGAAATTTATTCCAATCTTAGTTTAATGTTTAAAAATAATATTTTCAAATTATTATATTTGTTTAAAACTGCACTTATTTATGCATCTGAAAAAGGTTATACAGAAATAGTACAATTGCTTCTTTCAAAAGAAAGAGTTGATATTAATGCGAAGGATATTTAATTATTATATTTGAAAATTGTTTCTATAAGTTGATGATTCAAAGTCTTATTGAGAAATATTACAAATTATTTAATACAGCACTTATTTGTGCATCTTCAAATGGTCATACAGAAATAGTTAAATTACTTCTTGAACAAGAAGGAATTGATATTAATGCTAAAGATATTTATTTGTTATTTTCAATATTTATTTTAATAATTTTATATTTCAAAATAATATTTGGAAATTATTTAAATTATTTGAAACATCACTTATTAGAGCATCTCAAAATGGTCATACAGAAATATTTAAATTACTTCTTGAACAAGAAGGTATTGATGTTATTACTAAAGATAAAATTTATTTGTTTTATTTAATATTTATTTTTATAATTTGATATTACAAAATAATATTTGGAAATTATTTAAATTATTTTGGACAGTACTTATGAATGCATCTGATGAAGGTTATACAGAAATGGTTAAATTACTTCTTGAACAAGAAGGAATTGATATTAATGCCAAAAATATTTATTTGTTTTGTTTAAAAATTATTTTAATAATTTGATATTTAGAAATAATATTTGGAAATTATTTAAATTATTTGAAACAGCACTTATTTTGGCATCTTATCGTGGTCATACAGAAATAGTTAAATTACTTCTTGAACAAGAAGGAATTGATATTAATGCTAAAAATATTTATTTGTTTTATTTGATATTTATTTTAATAATTTGGAAATTATTCAAAATATTTGGAACAGCACTAATGCTGGCATCTAAAATTGGTAATGTAGAAATTACTAAATTACTTCTTAAACATGAAGGGATTAACATTAATGATAAAAATATTTATTCGTTTTATTTAAAATTTATTTTGAAAATATAATAATTAATAATTATTTTTGGGAATCATTCAAATTATTTTCTACAGCACTTATGTGCGCAATTCAAAATTTCAACACAGAAATTGCCAAATTACTTATTGAACAAAAAGGAATTGATATTAATGCCAAAGATATTAATATATTTTATTTAATATTTGTATACATGTTTTAAAATTCTTTGATTATATTTGGTATTTCTGTAAAACATACAATACTGCACTTATGGTGGCAGCTAAAAGATGTAATAAAGAAATTATTAAATTGCTTCTTGAGCAAAAAGGAATTGATACTAATGCTAAAGATATTAATATGTTTTATATAATATTTATTTAAATATTATAAAATTCCTAAAAAATATTTGGTCATTGTTCAATATATTTAGAACTGCATCTGTGATGCTTTATAGTCGAAATCATGTATTATTTAAACAGGTTTTTGGACGTTTTTAAAAGCATCTAATTTTTTATGCGATATTGTTTATTATACTGTTATTTATTTATAAATAAACTAATGAAAATTTGTATATAAAATTGATTCTATACATTATATTATTATAATATTTTTCACATTTCTTGAATAAATATTACCAAAAATTTCTTTTAAATTAAATTAATTTTTATTATTCTTTTTTTCTTTTAATATTTCCACGAATTCTTCGATTGTCTTCTTTCTATCCATATTAACCAAAGCGTAATCCATTAACGAGAGCAAATTCCTCATTACATCGGAAGATATTCCTGTTAACCTATGAATCAAATGGTTATGCAGCACATTCTCATTACCATTATCCACACTATAACTCATTAAAACAATACTCGGCTGTGGCCCGACTGCCTGATGCACATTCAGCATTACATCTTTTATCATTTCGTTATGGACTTTAAATCTTCCAATGTTCGTTAGATACAATCCAAGTCCGCGCGGCGCTATATTAACAAATCGTTTATCATCAGGATGCAAAAGAGGCAACAAAAGATAACGCGTGTGCCCAATAAAAGCTTTAGTTTGAAGTTCATCTTTAAGACATTTATCAAGTGAGTCAATTAACTCACCAATCGTTCGAGGTTTAGTATCACCACAGTTTATTAATATGTTTCCAGATTGGTACCCGAAGCTAATCGAAGAGCAAAGAGGCTCAGAGAGATATGGACGAGCGTTAATCGCCGCTTGTAAGCCATAGCCATCATCAGAAAAGCCACTAAACGCTTTCACGGAAAGAACAAAGGACGAAACAAGCATGGCCGTGAGTTGATGGATATGTGAATTGGAACGATCATAACCTGGAAGTGTGGAAATGGGTATTGTTGAATAGACATAAGACGTGTCATCACCGTTGTACGATGAATCAGTTCGGAATTGTGTCATCGTGGAGTGAAAAGGTGATATGAATAAAGGTTCAGAGGATTCGATTTGGCGTTTGAAGGTGGTCTCACCAAAGAGTGAGGGAGGCATTGTAAGGGTTGGGATTGTAAAGTCGGGCTTTTGGATTTCTTCAACTATTCGTTGCCATTGACCACCATCAGACCAGGCATGATTGGAATTGTAGACAATAAAACGATCATTAGCAGAAAGGGTGGCAACTTGAGTAGTTTCATTAGGTTTGGCGTTTTCTATTGACCATTGAATTGCTTCTTCGAGTTTTGTAATAGTATTTGGCATAGAGAAAACAGTGTTATGATGGTGATCTAAATGAACAATTTTATTTTCTACATCAACAGTAATATGAAAAGAAACAGTGATTGCAAAAATACGATTACATATTTCTTCGATCTTTGAAGGATCAGAGATTTCAAGCGCAAGTTGAATATAACATGGTGCAACTGTTGAATATGGTGTCTCCATAATACACAGAGGACGTTCTGTCATGGTGGAAAAAGAACGAATTCGACCAGATTTAAATTGAAAAAAATTTGTATAAACAATAAACCTTTCAATAAATAAATACTTTACAGTTAAACAAAAGTGCTTTTATGCCAGTTTTTTTAGTCAGAAAAAAAAAATAAGCATATAATTTCCCAAAACCTGCTTCATTTATGCAAACATTGAATCTCGTCCATCACTTAAGGATGGAATTGATATTTTGTGGCATTAAAAGAAGCAAAAAATAAAATTGGAAACGATAGACAAATGATTAAGTACTGAATTAAAATTTGAGAAATAACATTAAATAAACAAAATATTACTGAAAAGCATTCATAAAAATCATTGTAATGTTTAAATGAATTTGTTCTAATGATAAAGTGAACAAGTAACGGTCGCCAACAATTGTCAATGTCTGTTCGTTTAAATCTTCTAAATGTCTAAATCTAAAGCAAAATCAAAGCCAAGCACAGCCGATGATAATGAGCCATATTACCATCCAGTTCTTGAAGAACAAATGATTATACGTTTTCCAAAGGATATTGCAGCAAGTCTTACTGCACTTATGGAAGATGATGAACCATTTAAAGATTTCACAATAAAATTCGTAGACGAACACCACGCAGTTGTTAAAATTTTTGACCAAACATTAAAAGCTGTTTTAGTATCACTTCCAACTATTGTTGAAACACACCGAACAGTTGATGGTTCACATTTATTTAAATCAGCCGACATTGGAGAAATGCTTATAGTTTATCACCCAAATTCAGAACCTGAAGATATTAATGAGGGTTATCTTTACGAACATGGACTAACACCTCCAACAAAGGACATTGTTTCCAAACGTAAAGCCAAACAAGAGACAGCTCGTGCTAACCAACCCGACAGCAGTTCTCTTGAAGGAATTGATTATTGGGAGATGGTTGAAATACAACTTTCTGCCTTATTATCCAAAGACAAAAGCACCAAGCCATATTGCCGACATGAATTTCTTGAAGAACCCGATATAGATGCCGTTGAACTTGAGAAAATATTACGTCGAGATGGGCATGAAGAATTCAAAGGATATTCAGGCATTGATATTCCTGAAGAAGAAATCCAATCAATATCACCCGAGAACGAACCTATAGTCCACATCCCGCAAGAAATCATCGACGAGATTGCGCCGAAAGAAGAAACAGAAGAAGAAACCGAAGCCGAAATAACGAAAAGTGACGAAGATGAAGTGATCCAAGATCAGCCTAAAACAGAAGCTACATCATCAACAGAGCTTGAGCCACAATCGGAAGTCTCTGAATCTTCATCGTATTATGAAGAAGAAGAGGAGGAAGAAGATATTCCCGAAATGAAAACTTATAAAGACCTTTTAAGACAATACGAAGTGATACAAAATGATATAAAGACAATGGAAAATAACTTGTTTAAGAATAAAGATAACGAGAGAGTGAAAAATATTATCGAAAATTCTCTGGAAGATAAGAAAAGGAAAATGGCTGACATAGAGGCACAGCTTCATGAAGCGGAAAGAGCTTTAAATGAGAGGAAGAACAAAAATTAGATGATAATAAAATATTTTTATATTTATAAAATCCAAAACTTAACAAAAAGAAACGATCAAAATAATTGAATGATTTACATATAGTTAATAGAAATTTGAAAGAGAATTGTTCGTTTTTTGTTGTTGGTTCAGATCCTCCTAATGAGTTATTGGAATAAGTTTCTTTTAATAACATGTTTACTATAATTAAAAGAGGGGGAATTTATTCAATCATAATATGAATAAAATTGAAAAAACTCAAAGCCTTTTTGTTACATTTTTATTTATTCTCTTTTTTTCGTATTCATTTGAAGCTTATGATCCATCAACTTTTACACTTACTATTTCAAATTATAGTGACTATATTAATAGAAGTGAGTATAAAACCAATACACAACATCTTATTTTTGATGTTGTTGCATTCAAGGGACTTGATTTCTATGGATGGCCTTCGCTAGTATCTGTTGCAATTGGTAATTCAGTCACTTCAATTGGGGATTTTATTTATACTCAAATCTTAAAACAGTAACAATTGGAGACAATGTGAAAACACTTGAAAATCTAGTATTTAGAGGATGTTTTAATTTAACAACATTTAATATTGGTAAAAATCTGGAAGTGATTGGAGATATGGTATTCAGTCAATGTAATTCACTAAAAGAAATTATTATACCTAACAAAGTCACTTCATTTGGGGATAGTACATTTTTACAATGTACAAGTTTGAAAACATTAGTCATTGGTAAAAATGTTACAACAATCGGAAATTACGTATTTCAATTTTGTACGTCATTAACAGAAATTACAATACCAGACTCAGTTACAACAATTGTATCAAACGTTTTCATGGATTTGTACAAATCTTCAATTTATTGAAGTATCTGATGGAAACAAATATTTTTCAGGAAGAAACGGAATTTTATCTAGTAAAAATGATACAGAGATTATATGTTATCCAGCTGGAATCTTTAATGAAACATTTGCAATACCAAATTCAACTTTAACAATTGGAAATTATTCATTTTATCAGTGCGTTTCATTAATAAGTATTACAATTCCGTATTCGGTCAATACAATCGGAAATAGTGCATTTCAAAACTGTGTCAATCTCAATTGCATTTATTTTACAGGTTATGAATCACCAACTATCGGCAATAATGCATTCGATGGTAAAATAAAATTCATTATGACATCGGATTTATATAAAAATGAAACATTTGGTACAATTGATGTATCTAAAGAATCTTCAATTGATGAATGCGGTCAATATCCTTGGGCAACACACACGTTCACAAATAGTTATTCTTTCTTAAATACATTTACTAAATCAAATACATATTCACAAAGTAATTTATTTACTAAATCAAATACATTTTCTAATTCGAATACATTTACTGTTTCACTTTTAACTAATTTAACATATGTTAGTACAGTTATTGGATGTTCATTATATATTTCATACCATTTCGGATTTTATACAATTTTTTATCAAAACGTTAACGAACAAAATGATAAATTTAATGAAATTATAATTATTGTTATTTGTGTTTGTATTGTAATAATTATTGGTATTTTAATTATTGTTACATTAATTCCTTATAAACGTAAGAAAAAGCAAAATAAAATATTTAAATTTCAATTATACTAATAATCATTAAAACGAATTTAGTTAGTGATATTTTTGCAGAACATAAAACGCGATATGTTTATTATTCTTAGTTTGATTTGATATTAAATTAACTTATTTTAATTATCAAGTTTGATTTCGAATTCCGATATCGTTCATCGGTTAGGATATGTGGTTTTCATCCACGGGAGCGGGGTTCGACTCCCCGTATCGGAATAAATTTTTGTTTTTTTTCTTTTTTTCCAAACATCAGCAAACAAATCACAACTTAAATCTTTGTGTGAGAACAAATACAAATAAATCTGTTAGAATTTACTTATGGAGTGGAACTAAATTAGAAAAGGAATGGGAGCGCTCCTCCTGTCTTAACGAATTCTTTGCTGACCTCTTCAGCGAACTGATAAAGGATTGATACGGCCAAAATGATACCCGTTCCAGAGCCGAATGCGCCAAGGAAGTCGGCGACGAATGAGAGAAGTCCAGTGAGGATACCGCCGAGTGCTGCCGCTGTTGGGATGTAATAGTTAAGTTTCTTAGCAATGGCATTCTTATCTTCACGATGTCCTTGGATTGTAAGGTGTTGTGCCTTAAGACTATTAGCGACATCTTTAGCAGATTGGCCACTAACGTTAATGTAATAATAAGCAATGATACCAGCAGAGCTCAAAATGATGATCAAATAAATGAGTGTATGTAATGGATCATTAAGTGTATGTTTGATTGATGTTGGCGCTTGAAGATAATATGCTAAGCCACTGATTGGTACTGCATATTCATCACCTAAACCTTGTTCTGGTGATCTCCAGACACCAAGAATACGTGTAACAATTGATTCGGGCCAACGTGAACAAATGATTCTTGAGAATGAGCAGATTTGTGAAATAACTGTGGATTGAACAATGATTGGTGTAGTGGATGCATAGAAAAGCTTAATCTCGAACGGTTTTGGATCGGCACGGTTAACGGTCGTCATTAAACGGACGTCAATTTTGATGTGCTCAAAGAAAATGACTGCGATGAAGACGAGAAGCGTCGAGAAGACATTGGAAAGGTTGGGAAGGTGTGAGCGGAACATAGCTTCGCGAATGGCTCTGAGCTTATCTTTACGTGTGATGATAAGATGGAAGAATGCAACAATTGCACCTTCATATTCTTTGCCACGGCCATAAGTGAAGGATTGGAATGAGAAAAGACGCCAAATGATTTGTTCACAGATATTTGTAGCAATGAATAATGAAATACCGGAGCCAATACCATAGCCATTTTGAAGCATTTCATCAAGAAGAATAACAACGATGGCTGCAACAAACAATTGAGCGATGATTGCAATTGATCCGAAAACACCAATATCTTTAAGAACGCCATACTGACCTGTGAAAAGAGCTGTGCATGCTTGGAATAATGTCATTACTAAACCAGCAAGTTTTTGAGCTGCATCGAAAAGTGCTGTTGATTCTTGATTTGTTTGATCGCGGTTGATAAGTCCGAAACCAGAAAGAAGTTGAAGAATCATGCCTGAGCTGACGATTGGGGAAATACCAAGTTCCATAAGTGTGTACTTGGATGAAGCAGTAAGAAGACGAAGGTGATACATTGGGTCTTGGTGAGCAACCTTACGAACGCCATAAAGTGGAGTTAATGTACAAACAAGATATAAAGCAAGTGCTGCAAATGTGTACATTAATCTCCTCTTAATGTCAATTTCGTTCTTTGGCTTGGGGACCGTAGGAACAAAGTTAAGAACTGGCTGAAGGAAGTGAAGGAGATCAAATCCCATTTCTTAAATGGCTCGTATTGGCGGTTATTTATTTTTAGTTTATTTCAAAATGGTAGTCAATTTTGTGTAATAACCGCCACATCAGCATGTTGTACTGTAAGAAAAATTATCAGCATGAGCTACGAATGTGAAATATTTGATTTTAGAATTCATTTGTATTAAAACTTATGTTCTATTTGAATCTTTTTAATAATGCATTCAACAAATTTTGTTGTTTTCTGATTTTGGAAATATTTTGGAGTTATGAAAGTGAAATAATTTTTGAAGTTTTAATGTAATTTCATTATTAATTTTTGTATAAAAAGAAATTTTATATATTATAAGCAATGATGAATTCACAGTAGGAAAATTTATATAAATTGCTTAAGTAAAACAAAAAGATTAAAATTTTATTAGTTGTTAATACTTTTTTGTTTCTTTGCTTCTTTTCCTTTCATCAATAACAAAATCAATGTCAGTAAAGTAACCAACGAAATGAACACATTTGCAACCTTAAATATTACTATCACGTCAGCATCTTTTAATAACATCAAAATTATCGAAACACATGCAGAAGTTGGTACTCTCAATAATCCCAAGATATAACCACGCACATCTTTAGGGTAAGTATTAGCTCGAAGTATACGCATGAAAGTTCCTGCGCCCCCATCACTTATCGCAGCGATTACATAACATGTGAAAACAACATTTTTTATTATCGAAAAAAATCACAATTCCATACATACAAAACGTATAAAAAAGATAACAAATAAATAAAACATTTTTCTGTGAAAACATGTTTGAAAAAGCGCCGAATATCTGTGCTCCATTCATAAGCGCTAAACTACTTGTAGTATTCATTTGTGACAACGGAAGTTTTTCCTTTTTATCAACTTGATGAATTCGTAACCAACGCGGTGTATATAATAAAACAAATGTATTATAAAGAAAATCAATAAGTAAAACAAGCGTCAATTCTTTCGATTGTTGGATATGATGGAAAATAAGTTTAACCGCTTGTAAGTAACTTTGTTTACGTGTTTTGATTTCTTTGTTTTTAGTTTCAGGTAAAAAGAAATAAATTATTATCGAAGAAATGAAAAACATTAACGAACTGATGAAAAAGACGCCTGATGTGCCATAATGCTTGGTGATGGATGTGGACATTGGTGTACATAAAAGAGTAAGAATTAACTTGATTAAAGCCGAGTTTTCTTGAATGGTGATTTGGGAATTTTCGGGTGCTTCCTTGTTTTGGAGTTGTTGAATAAGCCAATCTTCAAAAACAACTTTGTTGGATGCAGTCGAAACGCCCATAAGAGCAGAAGCAAAAACAAATTTCCAAAAACCCCCAATGCTTCGAAGCAACGCATGAAAGCCAAGAAAAATGGCTGAAATTATAATCAGCCTTTTGTGACCAAGAAGCTCAGTGAAATGGCCCACAAGAAATCCCCACATTGATGATATAATATTAAATGTTGACATCACAATGCTAATTTGAGAACTCTTGAGACCACAATCTAAGTACCTTTGATATACATATGGACCTTGAAATGTGAGTCCAAGAAGAAAAGAATAGTAACAAACAAAATATCTGATCTGGAAATTATTGAGCCATGTTGATTTTTGCCTTTTAGATTTAAACCATTTAACTAACTTGAAAATAACAGCAATCGAGGATGATGTGAGAAAGGCATAAAACACAACATTTGGGTTCAATGGAATCATTTTGAAATTCTCTTCATTTAATTTTCAATTTCTGTTGTTATTTGGTCGATATCACTTCACTTTGACCAAACAATTTTGGGGCACCTTATTTTCGATTTTGGGGTACCCTATTTATCGATTTTAACGAATGATAGGCTCAGCATGGGAAGCTTCAATAATTCCTAATCAAAAGTTTAAAATCCCCACATGTGATCGTGGTTATGTTACAGTTTCGAATGCCTGTATTTCAGATTTTGATAATGAATTTTTAAAAAATCCTTCCCGACTTTTGGCTCATATGAAGAGATCAAATAATCAAATAGAAACATTTGTAGTAGCTACATTGATTCCATTTGAAATGGAACATTCTGTAACATCTCTAAAAATATCACCATTTGAAAGCTGCGAACTTGAAATAAAAGGACCGCACAAAGTCGACGTTATTGGATACACAACGGTTCTACCATTTGAAGAAGAAGAAAGCAAATCAGAGGAAGAGGAAGAAGAAGAAAAATAAAAAAGGTTAAGATAATTAACTCACAAACTCGTTTGACGCTGACTTAAAAATGTTATTAAATAAGGTAAATCCGAATTTTGATATCTTGTTCATCGGAATAAGGTTAACTTATAAAAATTATATTCAAATAATTTTTTCTAAATATATAGTATCATAGATTTTTGTAAATAGAATCACAATGATGAATTCACAGTAGGAAAATTTATATAAATTGCTTAAGTAAAACAAAAAGATTAAAATTTTATTAGTTGTTAATACTTTTTTGTTTCTTTGCTTCTTTTCCTTTCATCAATAACAAAATCAATGTCAGTAAAGTAACCAACGAAATGAACACATTTGCAACCTTAAATATTACTATCACGTCAGCATCTTTTAATAACATCAAAATTATCGAAACACATGCAGAAGTTGGTACTCTCAATAATCCCAAGATATAACCACGCACATCTTTAGGGTAAGTATTAGCTCGAAGTATACGCATGAAAGTTCCTGCGCCCCCATCACTTATCGCAGCGATTACATAACATGTGAAAAACAACATTTTTATTATCGAAAAAAATCACAATTCCATACATACAAAACGTATAAAAAAGATAACAAATAAATAAAACATTTTTCTGTGAAAACATGTTTGAAAAAGCGCCGAATATCTGTGCTCCATTCATAAGCGCTAAACTACTTGTAGTATTCATTTGTGACAACGGAAGTTTTTCCTTTTTATCAACTTGATGAATTCGTAACCAACGCGGTGTATATAATAAAACAAATGTATTATAAAGAAAATCAATAAGTAAAACAAGCGTCAATTCTTTCGATTGTTGGATATGATGGAAAATAAGTTTAACCGCTTGTAAGTAACTTTGTTTACGTGTTTTGATTTCTTTGTTTTTAGTTTCAGGTAAAAAGAAATAAATTATTATCGAAGAAATGAAAAACATACATGTTGGCATCACAACGCTAATTTGAGAACTCTTGAAACCAAATCTAAGTATCTTTGATATACATATGAACCTTGAAATGTAAGTCCAAGAATAGTAACAAACAAAATGTCGGATCTGGAAATTATTGAGCTATGTTGATTTTTGCCTTTTAGATTTAAACCACTTAACTAACTTCATGATAAATAATTTTTATTATTCCAGAAATAATCTCATATACTACCAAACTCATGAGTACTTATATGACTTTACGTTTTTATCTCTTTCTTTCTCAATTTTTTAGTCTTCGACAATACATTATAACAAACTCACTAAAAAATAATTAAAGCTATAAGAGTGTTCCAATAGTTACTATGGTGAGAATTAAAATATATCTTTGCTTGTCATTATTCTAGATGTTTTTGTGAAATTTTTTTGATATCTTAGGATTTGATTTTGTTTTGAAGAAAAATAAAACCAAAATCAGAATATGAAAAATGTAAACTGCTTAAAAATGATCTTTCAGGAGTACGATACATATCGTTTATTTGAAATCAAAAAAGTTACATTTTAATGACTGAAAGCACACAAACACTTGAATCAGAAAATGAAGCGAATAATACATCAATTAATAACCAATCTGTACATATGCAAAATTTGATTTCTTTAGAACAGGTTATATTTAATCTTACAGAAAAAAAACCTTGAAATTTCTGTTGCAAAAACAATGAATTTATTTGATAAAGATTTTCCTTTTACATTTAATTATTGTATAATTGTTTTAATTTATTCAGCATTTTCATCTCAAAGAGAATCAATCCAAACATATTTCAATTTTTTCAAGAAATTTAAACACAAGAAGAAGCAATTGTTCACAACAATCCAAAAATTATTGAAATTTTTACTAATTATATATCAGAATTTAATACACAAGAGACATATTATATCATTGAAAAAATGATTGAAAATGAATTAATTAATATAAATATTACCAATAACTTTCATACCAATTATTTTTCACATTATAAAACTGAAGAAGATTCTCTCTATTCATTTTAAGTTTCATTTTTTTATAATTGAATTGTTGTTAATCGTTTTGTATTCAATACATTCGGAAACGTACCATAAGTTTAATCAAAATATCACACATTGCGTATAAACACATAAATAAATAATATTATATTTAATATAAGTATATTTTAGAATACCAATTAAAATGATGAAATATTGTATTTTTAATAAATATTTTTAACAGATCATGTAATCCTAAAAAATGTGATAGAGAGATTCTTCAACTTTTTAATTTAAAGCGAAATTGATTATCTATCATAAAAAATTAAAATTAAAATTCTTTAGTATTTAACAAAGAGCATTATTTTTAAATGTTTACAAATTAAAATTATAAATGTGTATTTGACTTTTTCACAAAACAATATTTTTCGGTGGCGACCGTTTGGAGTACAAACTTAAATGCTACTTTGTTGAAGTAATAAAAAATGATTTTGTGCCAATAAATTTTTTTTATATTAGAGCTATACGCATGTGCTTAAACTTATATTTAATAAAACTTTATCAACCAAAATGAGGTGTCTTAACATATTAAATCGATTCGTAAGTTGATTTAATGGAGCTTCAAGTCTTGGACAAATCAACCGTTATATCCTTAGAAATTTCCCGGTTTTCTGTACGTTAATATCAGTACGTTTAACATTCATTTTCTTTCATGGATTGCCTTCTTTTAGCAGAAAAGTTAGCTTCTAAGAATAACACCAAGCATACATCAATTGCACCAACTCCAAAAACAAGAATTGCACCAAAGAAACCTACCCAAACAAGAAAAAACAAAGAAAATGTAAATTCCAATAACCAAACTTCTGTTATTATGAAACCTATGATACGTCTTGATGAAATGAAACATGATTACATTCCGCCATTTACTCGTATTTTTACGGATAAAAATCTTTACCATTATTTTAAAAGATACATTGAGGAAAAGAAATTGTCTTCTATCCTCAAATTTTTAGAGACAGTTAAAAAATTCAAGGATCAATTCTATTCACATGAAGAACGTCGTTATTCACGTCATCAAAAAATTATTCAAAGACTTCAAAATTTACCAAAAGAATACCTTAAATCTGTTCCAGTAGAATCCCTCCAAAAACAAACAGCAATTACGCCGAGCTTTTTTGATAGATGCGTCGATAATGTTATGAAAGTCCTCCAAGAAAGAGAATTTGCATCATTTATTGATTCTGATCATTACATTAAATGGACATTGAAGTACCATAACACAGAAATATATTAAAAATCATTATTTCTTTGTTGAATATATATATTTTTTATTTGAGTGTGCAAAATTTTGTATTGGAGCATTTTTGGGGCGGCCCAAAATCGGTTTGAGATAAATGGTTTTGACGGCCATTTCAAAATGAGCGATGAAACCGAAATTATCAAAGAACAAATTAATATTGCAAGAAAAAAGAGTGGAATACCGGATACTCCAATCAAAGATCTTGCTTTTGTTCTTCAAACCGAAATTCCACAATACATTGATAAATTAAATCCAAAAGAATTTTACCAATGGTTTTGTCCTGTATGGCAAGCTTATGAGTACATGTATGAGAGTTCATCTACATCTTCAGATAAATATGTTGTCAGTGAATCAGAATGGTCCATTCTTGTTGGTAAAATAGCCAGTGCTTTAACAGAGCGCAAAGATGAATCAATTGAATTTACCCATCCAAGCCTCAGAGCTATGTGCATGTCTTTCATGATGTCTTCCTTAACAAATCATCTTGAAGCACAAGCATATGCACTTCGTATGCTTCTTCTTTTTGCTATTCGCTCTAACCTTGCTAAGAATTCTGATTTTGTTCATTGGCTTCTTCAATTCATGAAACGTCATATTGAAAATACAATCACAATTAAGCAAAACAGAGAACTTTTCATTGATACATGCGTTGACTTCTTTGAGTCTGTTCCAGTTTTCGATTCACTTTGTGTTATTTCTATTCTTCATTTCTATCGCAGTCCAATATTCGAAAAACATCTTAAAAAATCCAACGCCAAAAATGAAGCTTTATCTAATGTAGCCACCAAAGCCTTCAATGTAACACTTTGCGATGACTCCTTTTTTGTTTTTGAAGTTATGCGCGATACAAAATTAATATATGATTATCTAAATCAACAGCAAAAAGATTTGCTCCAAATTTTCGTTGATGGAAACTTACAACAATATGATAAGTTCATTGAGGTTAACAAAGATTTTATTTCCAAAAATAATTTGGACCAATCAAAATTGCGAACAAAGATTATGGTTCTAACATTTGTCAGCATTGCTGAGGATAAAACAGAAGTTGGTTTCAAGGAGATCATGGATCAGCTCCAGATCAGCTCATTAGAATTGAAGAAGTTGGCCATACACATAAACTCTACAGGAGTCGCTTCGGTTAAAATAGATTCGGCTTCGCAAAAGATTTTAGTGGAACAGTCACCTTCGAGATTGTTTGGTGAAAAGAATTGGAAAGAAATGAGTCAACAAATTTCTGCACTTATTGCTTCATTAGAGAAAGAAGCAAATTCTATTGACAAAAATGAATAAAAACTAATTTTTTAAAGATTGACATTTTCTAATTTTGAAATTTCTCAAAAAAATTTATTGGATTAAATTACAAAAATAACACAAAAATGTTGATCTGATTCTTCTTTTCTTTTTGAATTCTACAATTTTCATTAAAAGAAAATTTTCAAAAAAATCTTATTCCAAAGTTAAGAATTACCATACATAAAACTGATTTTATCTTAGTGTGCTTATTACCATAGAAATGATTGTGAACAGATTTTTTACTTAGCCCCAAATGATGCCACTTATTAGAACAATTACATTAAGAATCAGTAGCGGGAATTTAAGTGTGCTCTGTACCCCATATATTACATGTGCGATCTTCGATTTTACTGAACTTTGAGGAGATTCTGGAGAATAATTTAAACCAACTGAAGATTAAAATAAAAACATACAATTCATGAGAAACCTTTCTTGGTTCAGAATGCATATAGCATTTGCAAAAAGAATCAAGCCATAAATTAATGAAAACTGGAGTTAAAAAGAAAGCATACTAGACCCATGTTTAATATGTTGCCACTTTTAGATTTCTGTGAGTTACACAATAATTTTGATTTGTGTGAAAAATAGATTTTACTTGAATTAGTTCCAACGAATATAGATATAAATATATTTTTATTTATTATCATAATAAAAATAACAAATTTAATTATAGTGTGTGAAAGTAACATCGCAATGCTTAACCAACTTGGTCACTATTAATTTGCTCGCCATTTTGAGCATTTGTTTGACCATAGTCAACTTGTTCAGTAGATGGAGCATAATTAACTTGATCACTAACTTGAGCATTTGTTTGACCATAGTCAACTTGTTCGATATCTTGTTGGCCATAATTAGCCTGCTCAGTATCACCTAGGGCATAAGGTTGCCGAGCATAAATGGCTTGGGAACCATTCGTAGGATTGTTAAATTGAGCGTTGTTTGGTGGCATAAATAGGTTGAGAGCCAGCGGCGGGAAATTGATATTGGCTTTCTATTTATATCATGTTTCTCTTCGATGGAATTAAAGTTTGGCGGAGGTAAACCATTAAACTGGATATTGGGTGTAGAATGTTTTTGCTGGAATTGCTTATTAATTTCGATAATATTCATTGCAATTTTTCTAAATGGCTGTTGAGTTGAATGTCATCAATATATTTATTTGCATGTGAATCATTATCTTGTTCAAAATCTTGTTCAATATCTTGATCATCAGTTTGGTCATTATCTTGTTCAATATCATCATTTTCATTTGGATTAGCATTATCTTGATTTTGAGCTACAACGTGCGTGTCGATTAAGAAATTTCCTGTTGCTTGTGACTTTTGTGGTTTTCCTAACATCTTTAACAAGCAATCAGATATGTTATATCTGGCTTCTTGGTTTAAACTATTCATACTTTCATAATAAAAAAATGATTCCATTTCTTTTTCTTCTTTGTTTGTGTCAGAATATAAAAGTTCTTCCCAAATAAATGGAGCACCACATGTTGGACATTTTGCACTGCCTGTATTTTCAATATGTTCAATAATTGCTTTCAAATCAAACCTACAACCAATGCATCTTTTTGTATAGACGTAGTTTCTGAGTTGAACATCAGCACTTTCAGGGATTTTATTTTCTGCTTTTAGAGTGTCAAAAACAATATCAATCGGTTTTCTTTGCGCAAAAGTAATTACAAACCAGCAAAGCTTTGATACAAGTAAAGGGCCAATTCGAATAATAGCCCGTTTAATTTTTGAGCCAAACGGTTTCACAACGTAATAATAAACGTTCTCCTCGCCAAAAGTGACACATTCGACGTCTTGGGAACCAACTATAATAGGTTCGTGAGGTGTATCATTGCAGGGTATAAATGAACCTATTGCCATGACATCTTCTGTTTGAAAGCCTTTGGGAATTTGGATTTCAAAACCTTGATGTTCAGTATGATACGGTGTGAACCGATAAATTATTGTTTTACTGGTGTTGAAAATAACTGGAACCCGAGGGTGAAGAAGTATTTGATAGAGCTCGCCTTCACCACAAAATTCTTCAACTAAATAGAGAAAAAAATTATAACTATTGTCGTTAGACTTTATAAAACTAGTTGCAATTGATATGAAAGTGGATATCCTATCATTTTCATGAAGTTTAGATGGAGTTTCAAATATTGATAAAAAGAAATCAAGTTTATCTTTTGGAATCTTTTCGATAGCTTCTCGAACCTCAGTTGTTCTATCTTCAATTTGTGGTGGGGATGGCACGTAATCTTTGATTTTAGGTTTAGGAATTGTTGGGGTTTTTTTATTTTTGCTTTTTGGTTTCCTTCCACGCCTTCGAGGAGTAGGAGTTTGGGAATCTAGTATTGGCATTACAGGCACAATGAATTCTGAAGGTTGAACTTGAAGTGGATCAAGTTGAACTTCAATTTGATCAACTTGTTGGTTTTCAAGTTGGCTTTCAGTTATATTAACATTTTGGCTTTCAAGTTGATTTTGTGTTTGGTCTATTGAATAATAAGAAAATGTTGTCAAACCATAATCTTGTTGTTCTGAATCTGATGAATTATCTTTTTCGCCTAGCCCCATTGGATCAAATGGGTGCATATTAAAATCATCATTGTGGTCTGAAAAATCGGAAAAATGTCCTTTCATTTTGGCGGAATCGATCAATTTTAATTGAATTTATATATCGATATATAACACAGATGGACTTTAAGCGGCCGTTTAAATAAAGGAGCTTCGAAAGCTCAAAAGGGACATAAAAACAAGGAAAATATTACAAAAATTAACTACTAAAGGAAGGAATTGTAAAATGCCTTTCGTATAATTTTCTGAAATCTTGAATAATTCGATCAAATTACGTATATTTTCTTACAAGTTCCCGACAGAGAAATTTTGTTTAAGGTCGAAGTGAAAAATCAAACACTACATTGAAAGAATTTTAGGTATAAATTCAATTACAACATTTTTTCTCCTTCTGTTGACTTTGTCTCTCTGCAATCTCTATCTTAGGAATATCTTGTTCGTTAGGTACTCCTTTCGCGAGAATCCTTGCAATTTCAATAAATAATTGTTCAATATTTTCTCCCGTTAATGCTGACGTTTCTTTAAATATGCGCAGCCCATGGCTGTTTGCATACTTAACCACATTTTCATATGAAACAGCGCGCATTTGTGAAAGATCCGATTTATTTCCTGCTAAACAGATTACTATGTTTTCTGGCCCTTTCTCCCGCAATTCTTTGAGCCAAGTTTCGACGTCAGAAAAAGATTCTGAAGATGTGATGTCGTATACAATTATTGCTGCATCTGCATTTTGAAAATACATAGGGGCCATTGCTCTATATCTTTCAGACCCACCAGTATCCCATATTTGAAATTTTATTTGCATATCATCAACAGGGATTGTTTTTGATAGAAATGCTGTGCCTATTGTTGATGTTGACTGTCCATTGAAAATTTCTTTTGTCAAACGGGTTACAATGGATGTTTTCCCGACAGTGGTGGAGCCAAGCATTACTAACTTGACTTCCTTGATCTGACTCATTTCGCTGCTCAGCAGCATTGAATGTCACTTTTTCGAAATTCAATGTCAAAAGCGGTTATGACTTCACGGTTTTCTGGCGCCAATTTCAGAAAAAAGAAAAATCAAATACCAGATCAAAATTAACTGAAAAAGCATTTATTTCACTGTTGGAGAGAATAACCTTGTGGTATATTCTGTTGTGGATATGGAATTTGTTGTTGATATCCAAGGTTATGTTGTGCTTGAATTTGACCACTTTGATCACCTACTTGTGGAATTTGTTGGGTCTGCAAATAGTTTGGCATCAATCCTTGCTGATAGTATGCCATCATAGGGTTATAAGCAAAAGAAGGATCAATTGTATTATATCCATTCTTTGTAAGAATTTCGTTCAATGCCTTCTTCCTCCTAGCTTTTCGGTACGTGTAACCTGGATGATTCTTCTTAAAATCTTCTTGGAGTTGTTGTGCTTTTTGCTTATATTGAAGCTTTGTTTCGCTTGGTACTTCTTTCCACATTTTACCAAGGATACGAGAAACTTCAATATTTGAGAGAGATGGGTTTTCTTGACGAACTGAATCTCTCATTGCTTGTGAATAGAGGATGAAAGCATTTGGTGGCCTTTTTGCATTGTCATCACTTTCCACATTAGAATCATAGTTGCCAAAGGTTTGCTGTTGATTCCTGTTCATCTGATTCAGGTAATCCATATGAATTTTTGTTTTTGGCGCGGAAATTAACCGGTAAAATTTGTGCGGTTTATGGTAACAAAGTAAAATACGTTATTTTTTTGCCGCTTTAAAATATTTTGGGTAATCGTAACTGGCATGTTCATACAGAAATACTTAAATTACTTCTTGAACTAGAAGGAATTGATGTTAATGATAAAAATATTTATTTGTTTTATTTAAAATTCTCTAGTTTATTGGGGCTGGTTTGTTTCCCCAAAATGTTATTTTACAACAATTCAATCCGTTCCTTGTGCTTCAAGTGAAGCTGTACATAAACTGATTCGGTTTTTGATTCCATTGAAAATAACCGTATAATTTACCAAATAAGACTATCAATTTTGAAACGAAAACGATCGCAACTATCAATGATGAGGAAGAGCAAGAAAAAAAAATCTGAATTCGTTGGCTATCATTTGGAAACAATATATAACTAATTAATTAGCACAACATACACGATTAGATCAGATAAAAAAAATAAATTTTAATTTTCTTTTGCTACATTAATTAGCTATATATAGCTAGATGAAGTTCAAAATACCATATATGTTTGAATGCATTCTAATTGTATTAAATTAAAAAATAGAGATGATAATGTGGTATATTTTAGGAGTCTAATCATTTTTTTTTTGATGGGGAATCGTTTTTTGCTACAGACAAACCTTGTCAATTTTAGTAGCAAAAAAATTGTGTAAAAAAGGCGGGGAATTCCCCGGGTTTTTTGGAAATGTGATATAAAAAATTGTTCTGACCATTCATCACAAAGATTGAAGCAACAAATGTTGAATACCCCGGGGTGTTATATATTTTCGTTTTTAGTCTCAACTTTCAGTGCAGCTCATTAAATCATTTGGTCTCTCTCATTTGTGATTTAGTACACCTAATTTATTAATATATATTTTATCATTTTATCCATCACATTTAGGCTTTCAATATACAAATATAGTTTCGTATCTCATTTAATCATTGCTATCTCATTTAATCATTTTTTGCATTTTTGTCTATTTTGTTTAATTTTTTAGTATTTTAAAAAAGTTTTTGTGTTTTTGAATCTTTAGTTATATGTTTGTGGTTTAACTTTCTAGGTTTATTTTTTCAGTTTTTGAATATAAATCCGATGATTTTTCATTCATTTGATTCTATCGTTGGAAATCTGCATCCAGTTTATTAAAAATATCCTTAAGCTTCTCATATCATAATTTTTCATCATAATCCGATGTTTTGCTCCATCTATTTTTTATCTAACTGTAATTACAGCAAAATGACATCAAATTTTTTTTTGCTACGAAAATTGACAAGGTTTGTCTGTAGCAAAAAACGATTGCCCGATTTATTCAATACCTTTATGGGATTTGCTAGGTTATTTTATTGATTTTTATTTTAAAATATTTTATTTCAAGAAAAATAAAGGTGGATCCACCTTGGATATATTAATTCTTTTATTTATAATTTTTTATCTGAATAATTTTTTTTACTTAAAGGCTTTAAAAGAAGATAAAAATATTTAAATAGTTTATTCTTGTTAACGTTTTCAAGGCAACAAAGGGGATGGAAAACCCTTTTCACTTTGGACTCAAAGTTGCAGTAATTGGTCAATCCGTCGAGCTTGTTCGTAAGTTTGTTGAATCCGTTCCTGGAGTTGAGATGGATCCATCTGAAACATTCCATTTTCTTAAAGTTTTTACATTTCCTCTATACATTTCAGATAGTATTATTCTTCGTATCGACTTGTGGGCTCTCCCAGAAGATGTAAAACAAAAAGGTGATGCTCAACTTCTTTGTTGTGATGCTTCTATTGTTTTTTATATTGCTTCAACAGAAAGTGATATGCTTTCACTTCTTTCAGTTTTCCATCGTGATGTAAGGGCAGCAAATAGTCAGTGTCTTTATATTTGTTGTGGAAATCTTTCAGAAGGTTCATTAAATGCTTTAGGAAAAGCAAGCGGATTTGAGGTTCAAAAGGTTGAAAACATGGATCCCGAAAACATTGCACATGTGTTTAAATCGGCTATTGTCTCAATTATAAATCAAATTCCAAATCCACCAGATCCTGTTTTTTTCTTACACAAAAACATAAAACTTGGTTCACTACTTATACAAGATCCTTTATATCTCAAATCACTACGACCCAATTTTCCTCAATAAACATGTTAAATTCCAAATTTACATATGTAAATTTCTTTTTCTTTAAGCTTAAGATTTTTCTAAGATCCTTCGCCACATGATCGTGAATAATAGCATACTTCAAAAAAATTTTGCATTATTTTAAGAATATAAGAATGTACATCAAAACATTAAAGAGATTTACTTTTACTTCACGGACATTAGGCTTTGCATACTGTTTGTGACCTTCTCAATTTAAGATATTTTATTTAAACTTAGTGTTAATCGCAATTTGCAATAATTTCCTACATAAAATCGTACGACATAACTTTTTAAATGCTGATAATAAACTATAGAATACATGATAAAGCATCGAAAACACATGACAGTTTTTGATCGGTATATATTGAAAAAGAGAACAATAATTATTAAAAAGTCATTTTAATGACCAACTCAGAAATATTTTGGAAAAATTCATAACCACTTTTTCAATATACTAGTGATTATTGAAGTCACAGTTCGAGAACTGGATACATTATGAGAATTAATCAATGAGACAATTTCATCATATCCTTTTTGTGAAGCATACATAAGTGCTGTCATAAATAATTTCTGTAATTTCCATATATTATTTTAGAATCATAAAAAACAAAAAATTACATCAAATGAAATAAACAAATATTTGTAGCATTGATATCAATTCCTTCCTTTTGAAGAATTAATGTTACGATATTTGTATAACCATAATTAGCTGCCATTATAAGAGCTGTATAAAATAATGTTTATAATTTCCAAATATTATTGTGAAATACCAAATTATTTTATGTAATTATATATAAAATAAATTAATTGATTTAGCATTAATATTAATTCTTTTATGATTAATAAGTAATTCAGCAATATCTAGATGACGATTCTCAAGTGCTAAGAAAAGCGCAGATTTAAATAATGTAAACAACCTCTAAATAATCATTTAAAACCCTAAATAATTGGAAAAAAATTTAAATAAAATAAATTAACATTTTCAACATTGACATCAATTCCTTCTTTTTGAAGAAGTAATTCAACAATTTTTGTATGACCTTGAAATGCTGCAAAAGTAAGTGCCGAATTACGAAATTTAAATTATTTCCAAATTTTTGTATGAAATTCCATATTTTAATGACAAATGTTATATAAAATAAAAAAACTGCTGTAGCATTAAAGTCAATTCCGTCTTGAGTAAGAAGTAATTCAACAATTTGAGTGTTACCATTCCAAGATGCTGACATAAGTGCAGTTCCAAATAATTTGAATAATTTCCAAATATTATTTTGGAATATAAAATTATTAAAATAAATAATAAATAAAATAAATAAATATCATTAGCATTAATATCAATTCCTTTTTGTTCAAGAAGTATTTGAACTATTTCTGTATGACCATTTTCTGATGCATACATAAGTGCTGTATAAAATAATTTAAATAATTTCCAAATATTATTTTGAAGTTTTGTATGACTAAAATATATATCAAATGAAGTGTATAAATATTTTGTGCATTAATGTCAATTCCTTCTTGTTCAAGAAGTAATTTGACTATTTCTATATGACCATTTTTAGATGCAAGCATAAGTGCTGTCCAAAATATTTTGAATAATTTCCAAATATTATTTTGAATTTTCAAATTATTGAGAAAAGTTTCATATATAAAAAATATGTGTTTTTAGCATTGATATTAATATTATCATGATTGAGAATTCTTTTAACAAGTTCAAAAATTCCATCTCGAGATGCATTAAAAAGCATTTTATTATTCGCATATATTATTTTGATACTTCAAAATAATGAATTAAGTTTCGAATTAAACAAGATAACATTTTCATCAATAATTTCAATGCCTTCTTGTGTAGAGAATAAATTTGTAATTTTTGTATGTCTTCTATTAGATGCCCACGTAAGTGCTGTAAAGTATGGTTTGAATAATCTCCAAATATTATTTTGAAATATTAAATTATTAAAATAAATATTGAAAATAACAAATAAACATCTTTAGCATTAATATCAATTCCTTCTTGCTCAAGAAGTAATTGAACTATTTCTGTATGACCTTTTTCAGATGCTAAAATAAGTGCTGTTTTAAATAATTTGAATAATTTCCAAATTTTATTTTGAAACATCAAATTATTAAAATAAATATTAAAAATAACAAATAAACATCTTTAACATTAATATCAATTCCTTCTTGTTCAAGAAGTAATTGAACTATTTCTGTCTGACCTTTTTCAGATGCTAAAATAAGTGCTGTTTTAAATATTTTAAATAATTTCCAAATATTATTTAGAAATTTTAAATTATTAAAATAAATTTTAAACAAAATAAATAAACATCTTTAACATTAATATCAATTCCTTCTTGTTCAAGAAGTAATTTAGCTATTTCTGTACGACCATTTTGGGATTCATGCATAAGTGCTGTTTGGAATAATTCAAATAACTTCCAAATATTTTTTTGAATTATTAAAATATTAAAACATATTTTAAATGAAACGAATAAACATCTTTAACATTAATATCATTTTCTTCTTGTTCAAGGAGTAATTTAACTATTTCTGTATGACCATTTTTAGATGCTAACATAAGTGCTGTCCAAAATATTTTCAATAATTTCCAAATATTATTTTGAATTATTTAATTACACAAACAAACATCAAATAAAATAAGTAAAAATCTTTAGCATTGATATTAATTCTTTCTTGTTCAAGGAGCAATTTGACGATTTTAATATGATCATTTTTTGATGCAATTATTAACGCTGTTTGGAACAATATAAATAATTTCCAAATATTATTTTGAAACATAAAATTATTAAAATAAATATTAAATAAAACAAATAAATATTTTCAGCATTAACATCAATTCTTTCTTGTTCAAGAAGTAATTTAACTATTTCTGTATGACCATTTGAAGATGCAATTATAAGTGCTGTTTTAAATATTTTAAATAATTTCCAAATATTATTTTGAAATATCAAATTTTTAAAATAAATGAAAAACAAAATAATAAAATATCAAGTTCATCAACATTAGTTCTTTCATCTTCAAGAAGTAATTTAACGATTTCAAAATTGCCATTCCGAGCCGCATAAAACAATAATGTTCGAATTAACAAAAATATTTTCCAAATATTTTATTATATGATAAAATTATTAAAATATATGTTAAATAAAATTAATTAACATTCTCCATATCAACATCAATTCCTTTTTGCTCAAAAAGTAATTTAAAGATATCCACAAAGCCATTTTTAGCTGCAAACATAATTGCTGTTTCTAATAATTTGATCAATTTCCAAATATTATTTTGAAATATCAAATTATTAAAATAAATTTTGTTTTTAGTATTAATATCAATTCCTTCTTGCTCAATAAGTAAATTGATTGTTTCAAAATAACCATTTTTAGTTGCCATTATCAGTGCTGTTTCTAATAATTTGATTAATTTCCAAATATTATTTTGAAATATCAAATTATTAAAATAAATTTTGTTTTTAGCATTAATATAAATTCCTTCTTGCTCAAGAAGTAATTTAACTGTTTCTGTATGACCACGATAAGATGCTTCAATAAGTGCTGTATAAAATAATTTAAATAATTTCCAAATATTATTTCTAAATATCAAATTATTAAAATAAATTTTGTTTTTAGCATTAATATCAATTCCTTCTTGCTCAAGAAGTAATTTAACTGTTTCTGTATGACCACGATAAGATGCTAAAATAAGTGCTGTATAAAATAATTTAAATAATTTCCAAATATTATTTCTAAATATCAAATTATTAAAATAAATATTATCTTTAGCATTTATATCAATTCCTTCTTTCTCAAGAATTAATTCAACTAATTGTTTATTATTATATTCAGATGCAATCATTAAAATTGTTCGAAATAACTTGATTAATTTCCAATAATTATTAAAAAATACTATAATATTCAAATAAATTTTAGGAAAAACAACAAAACACTTTTGGTATTAATATCGATTCCTTCTTGTTTAATAAGCAACTTCACTATTTCAAAATTATAATTTTCATATGCAATAAAAAGAGCTGTTATAAATTAATATAATATTTTCCTTAAACTATGTTGGAATACGAAATTAATAAAATTAACTTTGAATTAATTGAAATAATATTTTTAGTATTGATATCAATACCTTCTTGTTCAAGAAGTAATTTTACTATTTCTGTATGACCATTATAAGATGCATCTATTAATGCTGTATTAAATAATTTGTATAATTTCCAAATATTATCATATTACATAAAATTATTGAAAAATGCATCAGAACAAGAAAATAAATATTTTTAAAATTGATATCAATTCCGTCTTGCTCAAGAAGTAATTTCGCTATTTCAGTGCAACCATTTTCAGCTGCTAAAATTAGAGGTGTTCTAAATATTCCAAATAATTTTTATATATTTTAATGAAATAGTAAATAATAATAAGAAATACGGAATTTTATGCATAAATAGTTTGAATATTAATATCAACTCCATCTTGTTCAAGAAAGAATGAGGCGATTTCAGCATTATTATTTCGACATGCATATAAAAATGATATTTCATATATTTTTATTGATTTCCAAATATTATTTTGAAATAGAAAATCGTTAAGATAAATATAAAATAAAATTAATATATATCTTTAGCATTAATATCAATTCCTTTTTGTTCAAAAAGTAATTTAAATATTTCTATATCACCTCTTGAAGATGCAATCATAAGTGCTGTTTTAAATAATTGAAATAATTACCAAATATTATTTTGAAACTGAAAATCGTTAAGATAAATATAAAATAAAATTAATATATATCTTTAGCATTAATATCAATTCCTTTTTGTTCAAGAAGTAATTTAACTACTTCATATGTACTATTTTTAACTGCATACATAAGTATTGTTTCAAATAATTTAAAATTTCTCCGAAAATAAAAGCAAAACTTTAAAGTATTTAAAGAAAATTTAAATAATTTAAAATTATATCACTGTTATTGATGTTAAATATTTTTTGTTCTAATATATATTTAACAAGTTCATGATTCCCTGATTCGATAGCTTTTAATAAAATATCATTTGGCATTTGATTATTTTCAAGAAAATATTTAACGAGATATAAATTCCCATCTTTTGCTGCTTGATTAATAATAATTTCATTGGCTTTTAATCCTTCTTTTTCTAGAAATGAAAATATTTCAAAGTTTCCATTGTTAATACATAAAATTCCTAAATTATTGAGATCTTTAGTATTTTCATCTGATTTGTTTTCATAAATGTATTTAAATGCATCATTTCTATGAAATTCTATTGCTGCTTCAAATACACCTTCAAAGGGAATATTACTTTGTTCACATAAATGAATTATTTCCACATTTCCACCTGCAATTGCATGCTTCATTGTATGCGTCAAATCAGCATTATTCATAAGCAAAAATCTAAAACATTTAATAGCTCCAAAAAATGCTGCGTAATCAATAATGGTAACATCATGTTTATTAAGAAATGAGCAGGTTTCATAAATTGAAGGTTTAATTATTTTATTAAAATTGAAATTTGCTTCTGATGTTATTTCCTGAAGTTTTTCATTATCATCATTTCGAATTATTTTTGCAATTGCATCTGGATTATGTCCTTCTTCTATTAACCGCTTGTGAAGTTCCCAATCATTTCTTTTGATTTCATCAAAATTTTCACTGAAAGAAAATTGGTCATTGAAACGATTGCGTTCATAATAATGTAAAAAATATCTCGTGGGAATATTCTTAATAACATTTTTATCGACCATATTTTGTTGAATCATTTTCTCTATGATATAATATGATTCGTATGTTTTAATTTTTAATATGTATCTTAGAAAATTTGTTATAACACTCGGATTATTGATATCAATTTCTTCTTCTTTTATTTGAATTAAATTTAAATAATTTAAATATATTTCAATCTTGTTTTTTTGTGAATGAAACGCAGAAAAAATAAATTTGCTTATGATTAAATTAAATGAATTTGGGAAAAGTTCATCAAATATTTCCATTGTTTTTACAACAGAAAAATCAAGGTTATCATTCTTTAAATTAAATATGATTTCTTTAAGTGAGGCAAAGACCTTAACATTATCAAGGCAACCCTCAAATTCAATTTTTCCACTATCATCCATTTTTAAAAAAAATGTCAAAATTGACAGCTTTGTCAGCTTTTAAAAAAAGGACGTTAACCTCCTTAAAAAATGCTCTTAACGAACTCCCAAAAATATCAGTCATTGGGTTCAATATATCATCATTTCTTTAAATGCTTATATCCTAATTGAACGCAAATCAAATATATTCAATAATATGAGAGACACTAAAATACAAATTAAATTTTTTAAATCAAAAAAAGCTCTCTATAGAATTATTAAGCACCCCTTATGTACCTTAACTTCTCGTTTCAATTACACATTGAGTTATTTTTGTTGGATGGATCCATATATGATAATGTATATCTTAACATTTATATTTTTTCTATAACCTTTTCTTAACTTAGAATATAAATTCCTTAACGTTTGGAAGTATTTATATTCGAAAATAATAGTATATAAGATAAATCACAAATGATCACTGATATGAAAATCATTTATTTTATTAAGTAAATTGTATTAAAATATTTGATATGTAAGTTTTTCATGTCTTTAATTTTTCGAAAAAGAAGTTTAAAATGCTATGTTTAATTAAATCGTGGAAGGATAAAAATGAATTGCTATTTTGAATCTTTTTAATAATGCATTCAACAAATTTTGTTGTTTTCTGATTTTGGAAATATTTTGGAGTTATGAAAGTGAAATAATTTTTAAAGTTTTAATGTAATTTCATTATTAATTTTTGTATAAAAAGAAATTTTATATATTATAAGCAATGATGAATTCACAGTCGGAAAATTTATATAAATTGCTTAAGTAAAACAAAAAGATTAAATTTTTATTAGTTGTTAATACTTTTTTGTTTCTTTGCTTCTTTTCCTTTCATCAATAACAAAATCAATGTCAGTAAAGTAACCAACGAAATGAACACATTTGCAACCTTAAATATTACTATCACGTCAGCATCTTTTAATAACATCAAAATTATCGAAACACATGCAGAAGTTGGTACTCTCAATAATCCCAAGATATAACCACGCACATCTTTAGGGTAAGTATTAGCTCGAAGTATACGCATGAAAGTTCCTGCGCCCCCATCACTTATCGCAGCGATTACATAACATGTGAAAACAACATTTTTATTATCGAAAAAAATCACAATTCCATACATACAAAACGTATAAAAAAGATAACAAATAAATAAAACATTTTTCTGTGAAAACATGTTTGAAAAAGCGCCGAATATCTGTGCTCCATTCATAAGCGCTAAACTACTTGTAGTATTCATTTGTGACAACGGAAGTTTTTCCTTTTTATCAACTTGATGAATTCGTAACCAACGCGGTGTATATAATAAAACAAATGTATTATAAAGAAAATCAATAAGTAAAACAAGCGTCAATTCTTTCGATTGTTGGATATGATGGAAAATAAGTTTAACCGCTTGTAAGTAACTTTGTTTACGTGTTTTGATTTCTTTGTTTTTAGTTTCAGGTAAAAAGAAATAAATTATTATCGAAGAAATGAAAAACATACATGTTGGCATCACAACGCTAATTTGAGAACTCTTGAAACCAAATCTAAGTATCTTTGATATACATATGAACCTTGAAATGTAAATCCAAGAATAGTAAACAAACAAAATGTCGGATCTGGAAATTATTGAGCTATGTTGATTTTTGCCTTTTAGATTTAAACCACTTAACTAACTTCATGATAAATAATTTTTATTATTCCAGAAATAATCTCATATACTACCAAACTCATGAGTACTTATATGACTTTACGTTTTTATCTCTTTCTTTCTCAATTTTTTAGTCTTCGACAATACATTATAACAAACTCACTAAAAATAATTAAAGCTATAAGAGTGTTCCAATAGTTACTATGGTGAGAATTAAAATATATCTTTGCTTGTCATTATTCTAGATGTTTTTGTGAAATTTTTTTGATATCTTAGGATTTGATTTTGTTTTGAAGAAAAATAAAACCAAAATCAGAATATGAAAAATGTAAACTGCTTAAAAATGATCTTTCAGGAGTACGATACATATCGTTCATTTGAAATCAAAAAAGTTACATTTTAATGACTGAAAGCACACAAACACTTGAATCAGAAAATGAAGCGAATAATACATCAACTAATAACCAATCTGTACATATGCAAAATTTGATTTCTTTAGAACAGGTTATATTTAATCTTACAGAAAAAAACCTTGAAATTTCTGTTGCAAAAACAATGAATTTATTTGATAAAGATTTTCCTTTTACATTTAATTATTGTATAATTGTTTTAATTTATTCAGCATTTTCATCTCAAAGAGAATCAATCCAAACATATTTCAATTTTTTCAAGAAATTTAAACACAAGAAGAAGCAATTGTTCACAACAATCCAAAAATTATTGAAATTTTTACTAATTATATATCAGAATTTAATACACAAGAGACATATTATATCATTGAAAAAATGATTGAAAATGAATTAATTAATATAAATATTACCAATAACTTTCATACCAATTATTTTTCACATTATAAAACTGAAGAAGAAAATAAGAAAAACGATTCTAAAGATTTATTCAATGAAAAATTTAAAAATAATTATGAAAAATTATCAAAGAATGATTGGGAACTTCATAAGCAATTAGTTAAAGAAGGAGTTAATCCGAATGAAATATCAAAAATCATTCGAAATGATGATATAGAGAAACTTCAAGAAATATCAACACAAGAAGATTTTGATTTTAATCAAATCATTAAACCATCACTTTATGAACGATATTCATTTATTAACAAAGAAAATGTTACATTAATTGATTTTGCAGCATTTTTTGGAGCAATTCAATGTTTTAAATATTTATTAATGAATAATGCAAAAGTCGAAAACACAGGTAAATATGCAATTGCAGGTGGAAATCTTGAAATTATTTATTTATGTGAACAAAATCACAATATTACAAAAATCAACATCCAAGTTATGAAACAATTTCAAATTTTATCTTTGTTTGTTGTTCATTTCAAAGAATTTGTACATCTACAATTATTTGAAAAACAGGTATTCTATTGGAACACGCCCAAAGCTATGAACCAAGGGTATGATTTTAATTCTTAAATATAACAACTGGTCACCAAGATCTGGTTCACATTTGGTCGTTGTATAATCGTTATTGATAATTCAAATGAAACCGTTTTTTGCACAGAAAATATTTTCTCTATTCAATTCGCAATTTATACAAAACTATGAACTCTTTGCAGGGGAAAAATATCAACAGAATTACATTTGTTGAAAAATCTTTCGAAACAAAAGAGGCCACTATGTGGACAGGAATACTAGATGAAACAAAAGGTAAAGTTTCAATTAAAGTGATTCCAAAAATGACATCGAAAAAGGCACACCTTCAATTAAATAGTGTCAAACAGGAAATATCTGTTCTCCAGGAATCAACACATCCATTAATTTCAACCTTTATAACAAGTTTTGAAGATGAACAAAATTATTACATATGCCAAGAACACCTTCCAACTAAAACTCTAACACAACATATACAAGAAAAAGGAACTCTTGCGGAAACAGACGCCCGTCACTTCTTTTGTGAGTTATTTGTTATCATTGAATATCTACATAAAAACAGAAAAATTTTCTTAAGAAGCTTAAGCACAGATAGTATTGTCATAGACGCAAACGACAACATTAGAATTTTTGACTTTAGTGATTCTATAAAAATCGAAAAAGATTCTGAAATTTATCATGACGTATGCGGTCAAATTGAATACTCACCACCCGAAATGCTCAAAGACCTAGGCTATTCCAAAGAAATTGATTTATGGTATTTAGCCGTCATCTTATATAAGATGGTAACTGGCTCACCACCATTCACAGGCAAAACTAACACCGAAATTTCTGAACACATTAAGTACAAAGAAGCTCGCTTTCCACCAAATTTAAGTAATAGTCTAGTTGATCTTCTCAACCAAATGCTTCAAAAAAGCCCACTATCACGGCCTTCCATTGATAACATCAAGAAGCATTCGTGGTTTTCCCTCACAGAGTATTTCCTAATTTCGCGCCTGAGCAAGGAGAAGCTAAGTTGGTCATCTGACATACTAACCGCCTATATCGGCGGCGGTTATCAAGAAAAACCGCTTCGAGACCAAATCGAAAGAAACGAATACGGATTTGAGCGAATTATCTATCAAAGCATCAAATCATCGCAAAAAGAGAAGTTTATCAAGGACACTCTTACAGGTGCAATACCAGTATCAACCAATAGTAATGTTATCAAGCGTCGTGCATCATTAATCACTAAATCTCCAACAAACTTAAATGCGCGTGAAGCATTTCCTAAAAGAGTTGTCGCACGACCAAAGGAACCGACAGAAAAAGAGCCATTTCCATCATTTGCCAATAACAACAATAATAATAATAACGTTAATAAAGCACAAAATATTACTTTCACACACTCGGAGTCGGAACAGCCTTTGGCGGCTTTTCCAAAATTCGCCGAAACAGCCCTAACACATGTGAAATCTTCTGGAAGATTTAACATGAAACCAAGAACGACTGTGCAAATCGGCGCAAGGAGGACTTCGATTTCGCCTTTGTCACCAAAGCAAACACTGATTAAGGGCGTAATGTTTGCTCCAAATGAAAGATAATTAAAAGAAAAAAAACGGAACTGTTTAAATGTGATAATAAATAAACTAATTCCGAAAAGTTGTTTTTTTCCCGCTTATGAATAAGAAAACACTATTTTAATATAAACATTTTTATAAAAACATGTTCGTTTGATTTATGTGAATATGAAATAATGTAAATAACAATGAGCATATAAAAATAAAATAATTAGAATAAACTATAAAAATGTTAATATATTCCAAATGCATTTTTGAAAAATACACTCACGAATCATAACTTATATGAAAGAATTGTTTTGTTTATTAAATAGATTATAATTTTTTATGATTTCTAAAGCATTGAAGTAATTACATAATTAAACTACAATTTCTTGTCATCCTAATTACTAGTTTTATTCATTTAATCTACGATCAATCATTAATTTTAATAAATACATCGACAAAATCTTATTTATTAATATTAATATTAATAAAAATCTTGGAGATAAAATCAGAAATTTTTAATACTTTTTACAGATCGGACAAAATAAAATAAATACTTTGTAATATTTTTAGATATGTTTCCGAAAGAACCACGTGTTTTTATTTTTATTCAAGACAATTTTTTCCTTCAACATCATGAAGAAAATGTTGCCGATAAGAACAAAACGCCTTCTAACGATAAAAAAACCGAAATAATGATCACAAAAACTCGAAGGTGCTTTGTGTCGAGTTTTTGAATGGCAACGATAAATTCAAATTCAAAAAGCCGATAAAAACCAAATAATGCTTGGCGAGAAGATTGTCGATTTAAGCCAATTTCAAAAAGAAGAAGAAATAGAAAACACACCATTCATTCACGTTTACAAAGGAATCGATACAAAGACAAATGAACCAGTTGCGTTAAATGAATATTCAGCCGATAAATTTAACTCACAAATACAAATGAAATTTTTAAATAGAATTCAAACTCTTTCTAAGATAGCTTATCCAACTGTTGAACAACTTGTAGGATTCACTTTACCGACAGCATCAAAATCCGAACCACCAACAATTGTTACGAAATTTATGAACAACGGTACCCTTAAATCCGTTGCAACCGGACAATATTTCAGATTTACACCATCACAACAAATGAAATTAATGTATGGAATTGCATCAGGACTTAAATATTTACATAACCAGGGTATTGTTCATGGTAGCCTTGACATATCAAAGATTTCTATTAATGATAAATTTGAACCATTAATTATTGGTGTATCTTCATATGAGAATGACAACGATCAATTTGACATATACAAAGCACCTGAAATGTACACTCCTGGCAATACCATTACAGAGAAAGCTGATATTTATTCATTTGCGTTCATATGTTATTTCATTCTTTTTGGTGATTCATCACTTCAAAACTCATTTAATTCGATCCAAAGTGTTCTCCAAGGCCAACGACCACCAGTTCCATCCAATCTTCCATATCATTATCAACAATTTTTCCAGTCATGTTGGTCCACAGATCCTTCCCAACGTCCCAGCATTGACACGGTACTTGAGAAATTATCTCAACCCGAATTTGACATCTCATCTGGTGATGTTACATATGTTCAATTTCTCGAAAAACTTCGTCTTGTACCAGTTGGTGCACCACAAGATGCGAATACGTATCTTTTATTAGGAAAACAATACTATACAGGCACTGGCGGTACTAAAAACGAACATAAAGCAGCCAAATACTTCAAAAAAGCAGCGGACTTAGGTAATTCATGTGGCCAATTTCGATATGGCTTTTGTTTATTATATGGCAAAGGTGTTAATACTGATTTCCGCGAAGCAGCACGATTCTTTAAGTTATCAGCGGACCAAAACTATTCATATGGACAATTATACTATGGCTTATGTCTTAAATCAGGCGATGGCGTTGAACGTAATCCACAATTAGCCATGAATTACTTTAGTATGGCTGCCAACAATCATAACTTAGAAGCCATTATCGAAATAGGCAAATGTTACATGAAAGGAATTGGAGTAGAGAAAGATCAATCGAAAGGTGCTCAATGTTATTACCAAGCAGCGCAAGAAGGAAGTGTTAAAGCTATCCGTAAGTTTGGCTTATGTTGGATCAAAGGCATTGGCGTTGAAGCTAATCAAGAAAGTGGACAAGAGTTTGTTTGTAAGGCGGCGTTATATGGCGATGTTAAAGCGCAAATATTCATTGCAGATAACTTATTGAAGCATAAGATGTACAATGATGCGTATAAGTTCTATTTATTAGGAGCGCAACAAAACAATGCACATTGTGAATATAAATATGCGCAAGGCATTATGAAGAAACGTATTAAAGATGACGTATCAGTTGCACGTGAATATTATCGATTAGCATCTGAACAAAAACATACAAAAGCTATGATGAAGTTTGCTGGTTCATATTTACCAGAAGACTCCGAAAAGCGTAAAGAGATTATACAAGCAGCAGCAGAGAATGGTAATACAAAAGCCCAATTATTAATGGCACAGAACTTACAATCATCAAACAAAGCACAATCAATAGCATACTTAGAAAAGGCGGCAGAGAATGGAGATCCAAACGCGCAGTTACAATATGGTATTAAGTTGTTGAATGGCGATGGAGTACAAACAGATAAAATAATCGGATTCGAATACATTCGAATGAGTGCACAAGCAGGTAATGTGAATGCAACTGCACAATTAGGATTATGTTTCATGAATGGAAATGGATGTAAGAAGAACCCAAAGGCTGGAGCGAAGTTATTAGGAAAAGCTGCTGAAGCGGGTAATGTCGTAGGTATCATTGGATATGCACATTGTCTCGATCAAGGAATTGGAGTGAAGAAGAACGTGAATTTGGCATTGAACTATTGGAGTAAATTAGTGGACTTGGGGCACCCCGAGGGATACTATATGTACGGAATGTACTTGAAAAATGGTACCGGAATAGCAAAGAATAAGGAAAACGCAAGAACAAATTTGATAAAGGCAGCCGAAATGGGGCACCCCGCGGCATGCTTGGAATATGGAAAGTACCTGGAAAGAGGCGATGGAGTGAAGGTCGACATGGAGAAGGCTAAGCAAATGTACCAGTTCGCAATAGACCATAACGTGGCACAGGCAAAGGAATGCATGGCGAAGCTGATGAAGAAGATGAAGTGAATAAAGTGAAATTAATTCATTTGTATCAAATCAAAATGTGTTAATGAAACGAATGTGTAATCAATGAAATAGCAATGTATCGAATGAATGTGTAATCAATGAAATGGCAATGTATCGAATGAATGTGTAATCAATGAAATGGCAATGTATCGAATGAATGTGTAATCAATGAAATAGCAATGTATCGAATGAATGTGTAATCAATGAAATGGCAATGTATCGAATGAATGTGTAATCAATGAAATGGCAATGTATCGAATGAATGTGTAATCAATGAAATGGCAATGTATCGAATGAATGTGTAATCAATGAAATAGCAATGTATCGAATGAATGTGTAATCAATGAAATGGCAATGTATCGAATGAATGTGTAATCAATGAAATAGCAATGTATCAAAATGAATGAATAATTGATGTGCGATATATTGCATAGTTTCATTTGGAATAAGCCAAAATGTGTTAATGAAATGAATAAAGGAATTAATGAAAGTGCATTAATGCATCAAATGAATAAAATGAATGAGTAAAGTTATTGTATATTCAAATGAGTAATCATTAATTTATTATTTAATTTGTAATATGAAATGTTAGCAAAAAATATAACATATTAAGAATGGTACAGAATTATATTGAAATAAATAAAATGATTGATTAATTTTTATTTATGATCATCTTTTTCGTTGAATCAGCCACATAATTTAAAGAGGTAAATTTCGAAATTCATATAAAAGAGATAAAGTTGTTTAAAAACGGATTTCAAAAATTTAAATTTTACAAATCAAAAAGTGAATTTCATATATCCACCAAATAATTATAAAATTTCTAAAAAAAGTATTTTTTATTACTCAACATATTATATTTAACGATTTTTTTTTTATTTTTTTTATTTTATGAGATATATTATTTTTTTTTCATTACGTAGCGAACAAGTTAATAATGTCATTTTTATCATCAGAAGGGAAAATTACAAATATTATTTTGAAACATAAATTTCATGAAACAAACAGTTTTATTTCTGAACTCATCGATTTCTTTTTCAAGTAATAATTTTGCGATTTCATCATGGTTTTTTACAGCAGCAGCAAAAATTGGAGATTGAAACCATTTAAACAAATTTTAAATATTATTTTTACACACCACATCAACAAAACAAACATCTTTACAATTAAAATCAATATCTCCTTGTTCAAGAAGTAATTTCACGATATCTAAATAACCATAATTCGATGCCAAAAAAATTGCAGTTTGAAACAACTTGAATAATTTCCAAATATTATTTTGAATTTTTAAATTCTTAAAATGAATTTTAAATAATTTTTATGTATATTTGCAACATTTATATCAATTCCTCCAAGTCCAAGAACATATTTAACAAGTTCAATGTTTCCTGCTTGTGTTGAATACGAAAAAATATCTTTTGGAGGTTGGTGATTATTAAGATAATGTTGAACAAGATATAAATTCCCAAAATATGCTGCTTCATTAATAATTTGATCATCAATTTTTATTCCTTCTTCTTCCAAAAACAAAAGAATTTCAATGTTTCCGCACATGTTACAAAGATTTGTATATTTCGATGCTATCTTAGTTATAGTATTTGTTGTTTCATTATTTTGATTTTCATTGTTTGGTTGTTGATTACGTTGATTTCTATATTGTTGAAATGAAGTAATGTTTTGTTTTTCACTTTCAGCTAAATTTTCTAATTCATTTTCATATATATAACGAAAGATATCATTTCGATGATATTTAATCGCTGCTTCATAAGCACCATTAAATGATGAACCATTTTGTTCACATAGATGTACAATTTCAGTATTTCCTCCTGCAACTGCATATTTGCCTGCGTTTTGGAAATTAGAACCATTTACAAGTAAATACTTAAAACATTTAACTGCAGAGAAAAATGCTGCATAATCAATTAATGTAACATTTCTTTGATTAATAAATGAACATCTTTCATAAAGTGATGGTTCAATTGTTTGATTAAAATCGAAATTTTGTTGTGATGAAATTTCTTGAAGTTTTTCGATTTCATCATTTCGAAGTAATTTCGCAATTTCATTTGGGTTATGTCCTTCTTTAATATATTTCTTATGAAGTTCCCAATCATTCTTTTGAATTTCTTCCTTAATTGTCGAATAAAAACTATCATCAACATATTCTTTCATATAATGTGCGAAATAATTCGTTTGAAAGTTTGTGATAATTTCTTTATCAACTAAATTCTGTTCAATCATTTGTTCAACAATATAATACGTTTCCTGTGATTTTATTTTGTATATATAGTCGATAAAAATTTCAATGATTTTGGGATTGATTTCATTAATTTCTTCTTCTTTTTGTTGTAATACTTGTAAATACTTTAAATATACATCAGTTTCGCCCTGTAAATAATATGCAGAATAAATTAAAATACTGGTATATAAATTAAATGAATAAGGAAAATTTGAGTCAAATAATTTTATTGTTTGTTGGATAGACTCCTCAAAATTATCTTCATTTAATTTAAATACAATTTGATGAAGTATTCTTAATAATTGAATTTTGTCATCACAGCTATTAGGAAACATTAAATTTTCACCAGGACCATCCATTGGAGAGTTTAAATCTGGTGTATCTGTTTCTTTTTTTTGGCTTTGCTGAAATCAGTGCCACTTGATCGTCTGACGATAAGAAAGCAAACAATTTTGAAATGTTTATTTAAAAGTGAATGAAAACCGGTTTTGACATGGTCACGTCTAAAACAAATGGGAAGAAAAAATATTACAAAAGCTCGTGAATCAATTATCAGCAGCCTTAGTCTTGTTACAAAGTCAGGTAAATATTGCCTTGGTATTGAACAGACTTTAAGGACTCTTCGTTCAGGAAATGCAAAACTCGTTATTTTCGCTTCAAACATTTCTCCATCACAGAAATCACTTATCGAATATTATGCAATGCTAAGTCAATGTGATATTCTTCCATTTGATGGTGATAACGTTGATCTTGGAACAGCATGTGGAAAATACTTCCGCTCATCAGTTATCACAATTGTTGATGCTGGTGAATCCGAAATCCTCAAAATGATCAAAGAAAAACAAGAATAAATAATACCGTTTTTTTATCATAAGTTTTTCCAATTACCAATTTATATTTCGTCAATTAAAAATTCAAAATTCTTTAAAAAAATGTTCATTTATTTGATCATATATTTTATAAATAAATTTTCAATTATCATATTTCAATTTTTTTTTAACTCTTAACTCATACTTACCAGAAAGTTCATTAAATTATTTTAGAATGTTAACTTTGATGTTATTTGATCTATTTTTAGTTATAAATTTGGAATGTTCGTTCTTAACGTACATTAATGATACATCCTGGAATCAAATATTTGCATCCAGACAAAAAAGGAATAGCAATATTCACACAAAAAGATTATAATACAGCAAACTTTAACCTAAAGAATTTAATAAATCAAGTCGGTCTTGCATCTTCAAAAGCACAAGCATTGAATCAGATAATAACTACTTTTTCTTCATTTGAAGGATCAAATCAAACAATTTACTTTCTCATAAGCGAAGACCTAAAAACTGTTTATGGATTTGTGAAGGTTGGAATTCGAAATTTATTTTTATGGGATCCAAATGGATGTCAACATCAGATGAAAATCCTTTGCCTTCTGGATTTCTTCACATATCCTTCATGTCAAAGAAAAGGGTATGGAAAAAAATTGATAGATGCAATGCTTGAACATCAAAATTTGGAAATGAAACAAATCCCTATTGACCGCCCGTCAAAGCTGTGTTTAAACTTCATGAGAAAGCACTTTGGATTGACAAACTTTGTTCCACAATTCAACAATTTTGTTGTTTTTGATCAATTTTGGGAAAGCACCAAAAAAGAAACATTACCGCCAATTGGAATTCCAAAACAAAAGGTAACTTTTCTTGGAAGTGCAAGAAAAGAGAATGCTTCTCCGAGAGTGAATGTCATTGCCAACCAAATATTGAAAAACACATTTGGTAATCCATTGCGTCGCCCCCATTTTAATCCAATTACATGGTCGATCCACCAATGAAATGGATATGAGGATTTATGCCAAACGAAATTATAATTGTAAAAGTTCCAGTTTTTATATTTAAAATGATCGTTTTGTTTAATTTCTAAATGAAAATATCTTCTCGAATGATCAGCTTATTTCCCAAATTACTTGTGAAAGAGCACTAACTTTGAATATTGCTTTTAGTTTCACAATATCATTTCCTAAAATTAGTTAATGTTTTATGCAAACTTTAATTATTTTGTGAAATACAATGAATTATACTTTGAAATTTAAAAATTTTTTAATGAAAAGAATAACGTTAACACCAAAATTTGATATCAAGTCATATGCAGTTTATTGATAAAATTAGCAGAAATATTTTAACGGCTGCCTTGTAGGGGAAGAATTGTCCCGAAATTTCAATGAAAAGTGAGATGCGCCATGTCACATCACTTTCATCTAATGGCTGAAGACGAAGTTCAAACATTAGTTATCGATAATGGTTCCGGTATGTGCAAGGCTGGTTTTGCTGGTGATGAAGCACCACGCTCAGTTTTCCCATCCATTGTTGGTCGTCCAAAGTATGTCCAAACAATCGCAGGTGGTCAAAACAAGGATACATATGTTGGTGATGAAGCATGTGCTAAGGCAGGTATCCTTATCCTTAAGTACCCAATTGAACACGGTATCGTTACCAACTGGGACGATATGGAAAAGATCTGGCACCACACATTCTACAACGAATTACGTGTTGATCCAGCTGAACACCCAGTTCTTCTTACAGAAGCCCCAATGAACCCAAAGGCCAACCGTGAAAAGATGATCCAACTCCAATTCGAAACATTCAACGTTCCAGCATTCTATGTTGGTATCCAAGCCGTTCTTTCCCTTTACTCATCAGGTCGTACAACCGGTATCGTTTTCGATGCAGGGTGATGGTGTTTCCCACACAGTTCCAATCTACGAAGGTTACTCCCTTCCACACGCCATCATGCGTATCAACCTCGCCGGTCGTGATCTTACAGCCTACCTCCAAAAGATCCTCAACGAACGTGGTTACACCTTCACAACATCCGCCGAAAAGGAAATTGTTCGTGATATCAAGGAGAAGCACGCATATGTTGCACTTGATTTCGACGAAGAAATGAACAAGGCCGCCACAACATCCGAATGCGACATCTCATACACACTTCCAGATGGCAACGTCATCACCATCGCCAACGAGCGCTTCAGGTGCCCAGAACTTCTTTTCAAGCCACACTTCAACGGCTTCGAATTCGAAGGTATTGACCAAACCCTCTTCAACTCCATCATGGCATGCGATATCGATGTCCGTAAGGATCTCTACGCTAACATTGTTCTCTCTGGTGGTACCACAATGTTCGAAGGTCTCCCAGAACGTATGGAGAAGGAAATGGTCCGCCTCGCACCACCAACTATGAAGATCAAAGTCGTCGCCCCCACCAGAACGTAAGTACGCAGTTTGGATCGGTGGCTCCATCCTCGCATCACTCGCTACATTCCCACAAATGGTTATCACACGTGACGAATACAACGAAGCTGGTCCAGGAATTGTCCACCGCAAGTGCTTCTAAACAATTAGCAATTGTTATTTTTGATTTTTTTATCTCAAACTTAACGATAAGTTTTTAATATGAAATATCGAATTTACACGAAACTTTTGGAGTTTGCACACGTTTGTTGCAATATGGAAATACTGTCACAAATTAAATTGAATGCAGATGCAATCTATAGCGCATCATATGATTTGTGAATACATTTAAAATTTACAGCAGTAACTGAACTTGAACATAAAGTTTCCAATGAAGAAAGGGCTGTTATATCTTTCGTTGTATTCGTGTTGGTCTTATTTTGAATCATTTGCGTGTTTTCGCTTTGATCACTTATTGTCGTTTCTTGACAACTTTTGAACTTTATTGATCGTTATGTTGTTTTGTCAAGTTCTTGTATTTTTTTGATATTCTTCAAGCAAATTCATAATTTGTATGTGACTGCTATTGTGAGCGCAATCTAATGGCACAATTAAAATAGGTTTTTTAATAATTTTTAGAAAATTCCATTTTAAATATTATTAAAAAATCCGATATCAATAATGCATCAACAACAATTCCTTTTTGTTCTAAAAGTAATGTTATAACCTCAATATGATAACACATATGTGCAAAAAGAATTACTTCTAGAAGAAAAAATAAAAGTGAAAATTTATTAAAAAAAACTCACCTTCGACGGGATTTGTTTATTCATTACCGTATGTTATTAGTGATATTATCTTTAATTATAGACGCGTCCGCCTTGTTCTACTTCATTTTGACTCTTGTTTTATTCATAAACCAAATCTCATCGGTTTTTTTAAGAACTTTATTGATCGTCATGTTGGGGATGCCCTAACCCATCCTCAACATTTTCGTCAACAAGTTCTTCTTGATTTACACCAACATCTTCTTGTAAATCATCGATTGAATCTTCTTCATTTGATGATGTTGGCTGAATGTTGATAGTAGTATCATTATTATTTTGTAGTACGTTATACTCTTTAAAACTCTTATATAATAACAACATAGATTCTCTTAAAGCAGCTACTGAACATCTTTTTGCTACTAATCTCGCTGTTCTTTCATTATTATATAATAATTTTAATTCATGAATTGTTTCTTCAGGAATTGCACCTAACGAGGATACTACTATAACATAAAATTCTTCTCAACTCTGAAGTTGATTTTCTTTCATTACTATTTGGGTCGTCAGTTAATTGACCATATGGTGACGTTACTTCAATAATTTTAAAATTTTGATAATTATTAGAAAACCACCATACATCCGGTTTAAGATTTCTGGAGTTTCCTTCTAATCTTATATTTCTTTTACTGATTGGCCTATCATAATTAAATATAATATTATTATTTGGTTTAATTTTTTTTAATACTTCTTTAATGATTACATTATGTCGAATAGTATATTTATTTCTTAAATTATTGCAACCATTTAATCTGTGCATGAGGGAATCATTGTAATTGTTATTACATTTATGACAAATTCCATCGCCGATTCCATTTTTATACAAAATTTCGCCTGTAGGCAAATTATTTGTTCTTGAAACTACGGCGAAATGTATAATAGAGTCAGCAGTTGGAGCTTTGTAATTTCCAATGAAGAAATTGGATAACGGAGAATTTTGTAACGTGTTAAATGTGTGACCTTTGATAGGTTTTGCTCTTAATCTTTCTTCATGTCTGTTTTTAATAATATTATTTAATTCTTTTAATATATTTGTTTCATCAACTATTATTTTATTAATATCATTTGAATTGTTGTTTCATATTGTAGCAGTTTCTTCATTAAAGTTCATCTTCATACCAATTTTTAATTTGGCTAAAGATTTAATTGTTCTTGAGAATAAACAATTTGTTCTGTTTTGACTAATTTGTGTAATTATATTATTCTCATCAACTGGAATATTCCCTAATTATTTAAATAGGGTGAATTGTAATCTTTTTCGATCTTTCTATAAGCTATTTCATTAATAAAAGATTGTCTGAATAATTTCCTAGAATTTGGATCAAAAGATTTTATAATATTTAGGAAGTTCTTAATTTGTAAAGTTTTAGCTCTTTCCCATAATTTTGGTAATCCTAAACCTCCATCATTCCATTTAGTATAAAATAATTCTTTAGGTAAACTATTAGTTTTACAATCCTTCATAATTAATTTCTTAATCATTGTATCAATATTATTTAATTCTTTCTCTGAACAATAATAATTTAATAATTCGAAATCTATTTCAGGAATAATCATTCTTTTAATCGCATTCATCTTTTGATTAAATTTTAATGGGAATTTCATAATTTTAATGATTTCATTTTTGATTTTATTTAATCTAATATTAGCATGATCAAAACTACCTTTTCTTTTAATTACTGCAGATGAACCTAAATATTCTAAAGCTTCTAATAATGGTAAATTAGGAATATTTTCATTCTGAATTTGTAAGTTATAATTTAATGTAACTCTTCGATTATTTTCTTTAATATAACTTAAAGTATTACATTTTTGTGGAGCCATTGACATATCATTCTTCTTACAGAACTTTTCTACTGTATTTAACATGTTTTGCATACCTTCAGGGGTTTGAGAAATCAAGACTATATCATCAGCATAAGCTTGAATATTAAAATATATTACCTCATTATCATTTGTATTAATTGTAACACCATCCAGTTTATGCTTAATCTGGATTTTCTTTAATAAAGGTTCTAAGCATAAATTAAATAATAAAGGTGATAAAGGACATCCTTGTCTTACACCTCTATTTATTTTAATTTGTTCAGTTCTTTTATTTCCAACTTTGATAGTAGTATAAGAATTATCATATAAGTCTTTAATTGCTTCTATAAATTTCGTTGGGAATCCTCTTTTCTTTAAACTCCATAAAATAGCTTTATGAGGAACAGACCCAAAAGCATTAGTAAAATCTAGTGTAGTAATAATGATTGAAGAATTATTTCTTTTAGCTTCAGAAATTAATTCATTTATAGTTGCTATATGTTCTGAAATACCATTAATACCAGCTTTAAATCCTTTTTGTACATGATTAATGAAGTTACAATTTTGATTTATAATTTGGATAATCTTTTAAATCTGACACATTACAATTCTATACAATGTATTTGATATTGATATAGGTCTCCAAGATTTAATTTCTTTTGGATCACCTTTGTTATATAATAATATTGTTTTCGAATTTTTTGAAGTTTGTGGAAATTTTCCGAATTTAATTATTTGTTTTATTAATCATTTTAATAATTTTAGTAGTTGATTTAATATCTATTTTCCAATTCCATCTGGGCCATTAGCAGCCATATTTGATCTTGATCTTATTGAATTTCTAATTAAATCCTTATCTAATAGATTATTTAATAAAGAATCTTTATTTTCTTCGTCAATCATAGTTTTTAAGTCCCATAAACTATTTTGTTTTGGTTCTTCAAAATTCGCAATTTTATCAAATTGTATTTTATAATAATTTCCAACTTCTTCTATATTAAAATCACATTCTGGTATAGGATCATTTAATATATACCATCTAATAGCTCTAACTGGATCTTCTCGATACATGTTTTGAGTTATATTTTTATATTTTCTTGATATAATATTCATATTATCTTGTTGAATATTTTCTAATGTAGCTGAAATATAATTTGATATATTTTCTCTATGTTATGGATTATCATTTATAATGTTTCGAATATGTTCAATGTTATTTCCCTAAATTATTATATTTAATATATCATTATTAGTATTCTTTGAAATATTTTCTATTTCTATTTCAATACTTGAAATAGTATTTAATATAGTTTGTGTAGGTGTTTTATCTTTTAATTCTATAATCCTTTTAATATGACTAGTAATTTCTGATAAATTTCTAATTATATTGTTTTGTCTTCTAATTGTATCTTTTTCTCTATCTGTGATTTTATTTTTCTTAACAGATTTACCTAACATCTTTTCTAAAGACATATGTAAAGTTTTTCTAATAATTTTTCTAATTAATAAATTCATTTTGGCTAATCCTCCTTCAAAGATTATCCATTCTGTTTCACTTTCATTTATTGGTAAACATTTCTTAAATATTGGAATTATTTTATTTTTCATACATTCTTTAATTGGAATAATAAGTTTTTGTCTAAAGTTTTTAGTAAGTTTAGGTAAATGAATCTCATTTTGTTTTTCTATTTCTACCCTATTTAACCATTTTCTACATTTTATTAGTAAATAGTTTCTTTCTTCTATAATAATTTGTTGTTCTTTCTGAGTCATTCCTATATTTTTTACTTGTTGTTGTTCCTGATTTTTTTTTGTTGTTCTTCTTGATTATTATTTAGTTGTTCTTCTCGTTGTTGTTCTAGATTATTATTTTGTTGTACCTCTTGATTATTCGGTTGTTCTTGTTGAATGACTCTTTGATCTTGATTTTGTATAATAATATTATTATTTCTATTAATTTCTCCATTAATTTGTTGATTAATAATAATATTTCTATCATTGAAGTGATTATTATTGTTATCATCTGTTGATTGTTCTTGAACTTCAATTTCATTTTCAATCTCATCAATTTGTTCTTGTAACAGGATTTTAAATATTGTGGATTTAATTTTAATCTTTTGTTTTGGGATAATTGTTCCTTTTATTCTTGTATCACTATGCATTGAAGATGCATGTAATTTTAAGTTTCCTTTATTAGCTGTAATTGTCTTTTTACAATAACCACATAATAAACCATTTCTTTCTTTCATTAATTCTTTAATATTTGGTGTTCTATTAACTTGATTTATCCAATATTTAATAGTCGCCCAAATCCATCCTATTTCTGATTTTTTATCAACTATATATTTGTGTTTGGTATTCATATGTGAAGAAAATGAACCCTGATTAATAGTAAAATAATCACAATTTGGACGAAAGCAAAAATAAAGATTCTTATGATAACTCTGATGTTGGTCTTGTAAATTAACTTGTTCCCAATAATTTTCTCTTATACTTAAAAAGTTTAAAAATTCTAACATTGTACAACCTGGAAATGTTTTATTATGTATTTGTTTCTCATGATATTTCAAATGACATACACATGTAAATGCTTCTCCATCTCCTTGTGTACATACAAAAGGTCCTAAACCTGGCCAAATTTTTTCGAATGCTATAATATTTAAAATTGGTATTTCGAATCTATTATTATTGCACATGAACGAGTTCTCGTATAAATCTTTATTTTTCCATTTATTGATTACTGATTTAATTATTTCTTTAGTATTCGCATTTCTAATATCATTTAATAAATTTTCTGGTGTTAAATCTTCTTCATCATTAATATTATTATTATTATTATTTCCATTATTGTGATTATTATTATTATTATTATTATTTGAATTGATGTTATTGATTTGATTTTGAATTTGATTTTCTTGTGGTATATTATTGTTATTGAATCCTGAGGATGTAATATTCGAGTTTAGTTGATTTTGATTATCATTGTTATTTTGATTTTGAGTTTTGTTATTATTTAGATTCATATTGATATTAATATTTGGTAAATTATAGTTTGGCATTGAAAAATTGATATCTTTTTCTACAAATTTAATTTTTGGTATTATTATAATTTGTTCATTAATTTTAATCTGTGGAATATTAACTGGTACAATTTCTTTATTGTAATACGGAATAGGAATATTAATATTTCGTACTTGATTATGATAGTTTGGTATTGGAATATTAATGTTTTGTATTTGATTTTGATAATTTGGAATATTAACTAAAAAATTTTCTTGAATTGTATTGAGGTATTGGTATTATATAATTTTGTAAATTTTGTTGGTAATTTGGTATGTCTATTTTGAAATCTTCTTGTTGATAATTAGGTATTGGAATTATAAAATTTTCTGTTTGTTTCTCATACTCTGGTATTTTAATAGGTACCAATTTTTTCTTAAATTTAAAAATTGGTATTAAATAATTTTCTTTATTAATTTTAAAATCAGGAATTGTAATTAACTTGTCTTCTTAATCGTAATAAGGTATAACGACATTAATTTCTTCATTATTGATTTTGAAGTCTGGAATATCAATAATTTTTTATTCAACTTTTACTACTGGTAAATCACAATTTATGTTTTTCTGTGTAATTAAGAAATTAGGAACATTAATTGGATATTGTTTAACTTGTGTAACATGAGAAATGTTATTATTTGGTCTAATTTTATTATTTAAGTATTGTAATGTGTCAGGTCTGATTGATAATGTTTTATTTATAATTCGAAAAGTATCTGGTGGTAAAATTAAACCTCAATAAGAACATATATTCGGGATCTCAATATTGATGTTATTTTGTTCGATGATTAATATCCAATATGGTAAATCAATTTCAGTAAAATCTTTGTTTTCATAATGTTCATTAATCATATAAATTTCTTTCCAAGCATCTGGATTAATATTATTGAATATTCCAAAATCAACTTGTGTTTTTAATAAATTTAATGCTGTCGGTAATTTTCCGTAAGTTTTTGTCCATGAAAAGATTAACGTCCAAAAAAACCCGACGGTTTGTAAAGAATTTATAATTATTTCTGAACTGTGGTCTTGATTTATATGGTTGATTAATTCAAAATTGTCAGAAATAATTTTATAACAATTTGGAAACGGACAGAATCTTTCATAATTTTTTGATTTTATAATATATTTGTTTTTAGTCAATAATCTATGTATGATTCTTTCGTGAAAGAGTAATTCTTGATTATAGTCAATATCATGTTCTTCTGCTGATAAATGTTTTGATAGTATTTGAAAATCTTTTGTGAAAAAATTACATTCTGGAACTAATGAACAACAAAATTGTTCGGGTAATGGAATTTCACGAAACTCATTTAATTTGAATAATTGATAAATTGGGAAATTTAAAAAATTATAAATTAATAAATTTTGTTGTAACCAAATGTTAGGCTTTGGTATTCGTTTCTTGATTGCTTTGCTAATAATTCTTTTAATTTCTTCTTTGTTGGGAAAATCTTCATTAAAAATATAATTTTGTAAAAAGTTTTGTAATGTTCGATCTGTAATAATTTCTTTGTTATCTCTGTGATAATTTTCATTAATATCCCATATATTAGTCTTATCTTGTAGTACATGGTCGAACTTTAAAATATAAATATCTTCATAATTATTCGTAATTAAAGATTCGTTTTCTGTTGATCGTAATCTAGAGGTATGATCCTCTATTCCTGTAAAATTGTTAGTCTGAAGTTTTGAATTTCCAAATAATCTATCTGATGAAAATTCGAATTTTGAGAAATATATATCATTCGATTTCTCTCCCTGTAACGGAGCTAAAGACGAATTCTCAGCAAAAATAGAACCATCCATCAAAAAACGAAAAAAATTCACCTTCGACGGGATTCGAACCCGCAACCCCAGGATTAAAAGTCCTATGCTCTAACCGTTGAGCTACGAAGGTTCACGTTTCCTTTTTAAATTTTGATCCTATAATACAAACACGGGTAATACGAAACCAATCAATTTTGAATGTCAAACAACGATAGCCTCAAAAAGGATTTTTGTAAGAAAAATTGTTAACAAATGAGAAGAAATCCTAAAAAATGGTAGAGGTGCAGTCAAAATAAATTTCACAATGGAAATTTCTCGAAATTTCTACTATAGATAGAGGAATATACCTATATATCTATAAACACCTATTTTTGGGATTTCTTCTGTACGTTTTGGAGAAAAAGTGATATTACGAAAAATGGAGCTGGTAAGAGTTTTTATAAAAATATTAGCACCTTTACAAAGTACATATATATGTGATAAAAAGTTAATTTGAACGTATCTCGATATATCCTATTTATAATGATAAGCATCAATTTATAACCAACGTCAATTTCCTTAATTATAAAATCTGAAATAAAAAGATGCGATACTCTTGTTTTTTATATATTTTTATTATTTATGATCTGAAAAATTATTTATCTGCAATGGTGTTGTTATGCCATATGAAGATTTTGGCTTTTATCAGGTGATGGTCAAGGGTAAAAGCAAGAAGTTCTTTATGCTATTAAAGCTGGGCAAATTTTAATGTCGTATTCAGTTATCTTTAGTGAAAGAAACAAAATCTCCATTTATAAATTTTAATTAAATGAAAGTTTTTGTACCTGAAAATTAAAGCTGATGTGTGGTGTGTACGCTAATTAATTTGTTGTGGATTTTTAAAGTTCAGTTTTTTAAAAAGCTCTAAAAAGTTGCTAATGCTTGTTAAGGTTTCTTTTTCCAAAGCTTCACAAAGACCTTTTGCACGATCGCAGCCGCTTTGATAACGATCCCATTTTTCATCTAATTCTTTTTGTTTGTTAATAAACTTTTCAACTTCATCATTTTGTTTTTCGTCCAGCAATGCGACCTTATGAGCATTTTCTTTCAATAACTTGTAAAGGTCATCCGATAAACCAAACCATTCATCTTGGAAATGAGTATAAAATTTTATATTTTCATCTTCGCACGAGCGAAGTTTAATTTTTAAACCTCGTTGACATTCTGGATGAATTACAGACACTTTTATCTGATAAAATTTAGGTCTGATATCAGATGAATCGTCAGAAGAAAGAGATTCCGTTTCCGCAGAAAAAATTTTATTTGGTCAATTCACCGGAAATTTCGACCGTTAAAGATCATCTGGTGGTGTAAACAATACGATAATACGCAGATGTTTTTCTTGTTTCTTTTCAGATGTCTCTCAACATATCCAACATATTTTTTAGGAAACTATACGGCACCAATTCCAAATTATACAATCAACGAGTATAATCATAATTTTATTCAGATTAAATTTTTACCAGATGAAAAAATCAGCAATGGTTACAATGAAACTTGTCCACTCAATGTAACTTCTGTTGCATTTGTTGTTACTTCTAAAATTTATTTTAAAAGGAATCCAATTCGTTTATATGGATTTCAACTTAATGATACATTTTATTTTTTCAACTTTTTTTCAGATATTGTTACAGATAGTTCATATTTTGCTAACTATGTATGTAAGCTCTCTCGTCAATCCAACTTTACTCAAGAAACTTTTCATGAAATAATGCATAATAAATTTCCAAGATTTTCAACTCTAACCACTCTTTCTTTCACACTTTTCCCTGACACCCCACCATCACGTCATATTTTTTATTTACCTATTGGTTTTAATGGTTCATTAAAATTCCATAATTCTTCTACACTTCTTCTTGTTGATGGATTCAAATATAATTATCTCGACTTCATCTCCAAAGCCAAACTGTTTGGAGTTGTTTCTTCATTTTTTGTTGTCATCGGATTTTATGGTTGGAAATCAATTGCCACTGTTGAATCCTTAACTGTTCTCCAACAACTTTCTGTTGAATCCTACATCATGCACATGAGTTTTGAGTTCAGTTGGGCCATGTTTATTTTTGAGTATGGACTTCGATTTATCCAAATCCAAAGTCTATATCTTGTATTAACTCTTACATTTATGGTTGTCTACTTTGCCTTTCAAATGACCCTAGTTTCCAAGATATGGCGTGCGATGATCAGTGATGACATTGCAGAATTTGACATCGCTCATTTCCGGAATATGTTATTTAGTTTCTTATCCAAACTCACATTGATCACAACGATCAGTTTGTTTGCGTTTGTGTATGTTTTTGACCATCCATTAATTCCATTATTTTTATTATATTCCGAATTTATACCACAAATAATAAAATCGGCAAAAGAAAACGCACACAAAACAGCAGACACAAAATTCATTTTATCGATTGCAGCAAGTCGAATAAGTTTTTTGATATATTTCTTCTTGAATCGAATGAACATATCAAGCTCATATTCGATTTGGTCGATTTTTGTTTTGGTTTATTTCTTGTTACAAATTGTCATTTTGCTTTTGCAAAACAAATTCGGTGGATCATTCTTTTTGCCTCAAAAATTCCATCCGCAATATTTCGATTATTATTCGGGTGTTGTTGAGCCGAACACCGAATGCGCAATTTGTATGCTGGAAATAGAAAACGGAGAAAGCACAATGTTAACTCCTTGTAAACATGCATTTCATAAAGATTGTTTATTAAGGTGGATGCAAGAACAAATGGTTTGCCCTATTTGTAGAACGAGATTACCACCTTTAGAACATTAAAAAGTAATGTATTAAAGCACAATGTATTTATATATAAATAAAAGATGAAAATTTTTGTTAGCGGTTTTTTTATGCGTTCAAAAAGAGATTTTTCAATGTGATCGGCGTGTTTTGGTTTTTGATTGGTTTATGCATGTCGGCGTTGCTTTTTAATTTGGAAAACTTAATAAATGAAACCGTTTATGCCGAGTTTTAGAGATGAGTAATGGTAAAAATGTTTTTCTGCAAGTTAAAACAATAGTGAAACTTATACCAGAAGATATTGGCGAAGGAAAGATTTTTATAGCTTTCAGTGTATTTGGATCTAAAGAAAATTACAGTTATTCAAATTTACATGACCCATATGATCCAAATTTTATCTGCGAAGTTCTTTCGACTCGTATTAAATCCGAATCAGATGTTTTAATTGTTTTGTTATGTGCTGAACAAGAAACAAATGATAAAGTTATTATATTAGCACTTGTATTAATACCTGTTGCTGCTTTAGAAAAAGATTGCATCTGTGACAAGGGGTTAATTTCATGGCTTCCTAAGGATACTATTCTTCACAATACACCTTCATTTAAATTACGAATACATTTAGATACAAAAAAAGCAGAACCTTTTGTTGCTCCTTCAGGCGAATTCAAAAGCGAAATCTTTTCACGTATGAAAAGTGATTATGTTGATTCGAATTCTAAACTCAAAAAATCACTTAAATCTCTTAAAATCAAAACACCACCAAAAGATCATTCGACTAATGGATTAATTCTTTTATCTCCACCTCCAAGTCCTCCAGTAAAGAAAAGTCTAACCATTTTACCCTCATCACAACCAAGAAGTAATACAATAACAAGATCACGCCGAGTTAAACGAGCTGCAGCACTTATTATGGAACAAACTAATCCACGCTTTTGGCCTATTCTTGGTAACGATGATTTTATTAGGGCATGTGTTGAGCTTATGGTTGAAGAAAGCGGAGGAATCGAAAATCAATCGCAAAATGTCATCAATTATTTAAACGGTGGTTTGGGGCACCCCGAAGTCAAGCACACCACAAAACGAAGGTCAGCGTCACATCGGAACAATGCACCAAATGTATTCTCTAATGACTTTGATATCGATACATTACCGAGATTACCCGAAGCGCCTTTTAAATTCAAGATAACATCTGATATGCCAGATGTGTTTAATCCATTTGAAGATGTTAAACATAATGATAATAATAATACTGAAAGTTTATACTCAAATCCAAACGCATTTTATAAGTCCACGCCAAAACATAGGAAAGTAAGGTCAATTTCGGATATGAATGTTTTTGTTTCTAATTAACGAGGTGAAGTGAATAAATTTATTTATAAATAATTTGAATTTATTTTATTGAAGAAATTCAATTTTTTATGTCATTAAATGAAATTACATTTTTTTTTTTTTTTTCAGTTAAAATATTGTTTGTGAAGCAATTCATCAGTTATTTATCCAGATTTAGAAATACTTTAACATTAAATCATTAAATTTATATTTTATTATTATTCTCAATTTTTTATTTCGTTGAATAGGTGTTCAAAATAATTGATTACATTTATCTTAGAAACTAATTCTAATATTATGATGTCACTTAATTAGAATGATTCTTTTCTTAATTACATATACCAATTATTCTTCAAGTGAACATTTGGATAGTCTTTTATGTAAGCTTGTTGATTTTCTTGCATTAAGCAAAAACAATGTTGAACTAAAAGATTATATAAATAAAACAATTCATCATTGTATAAAAAGCAAAAACAAAGAATTATGCGAATCATTAATCAAAGGTTATTTAGATGGTACAAAATGTAAAGGAAAATTGCTTGAAGTGTCAGATGATATACCATGTGAGTTATGCAAAGACTTGATGATTTTCATTAAAGACTTTGGTATATCTTTTGTTAATAGTACTGTCTTTAGTTTAATTATAGGTAATTTTGGTAATGGATTTGGTCCTATAATTGAAATAGCATTTAAAGAAATAGTTTATAAAGCATTATATAATCTTCCTCAGGTATGTCACATACTTCCAATATGTGAAGGTTCATATCCAAGAAAATCAATTAAAAACGACTGGAATGCTCATTATCCGAAAAGGATTCCAATAAAAAAACCTAAATAAAAACCAAATGGTTTTAATTATTTATATTTAATTTTAAACAGATAAAGTTCGCATTGTATACAAATTTTATGAGTCATCAAACCAAAATTCATGTACATTTTATTGTTTAAGCCTCTTCTTCTTTTATGTTATTCTCTTTTATCATTGTTGGTGGTATTTCCCACATTTTCCTGGGTGTCACTTCTACAATCCTTATTTAATACATTAGTAGATAAATCAGACTGGAGATGATTTACATATTACATTAGATAAAAGAATTGTTCTTTTAACTTTTCTCAATGTTTTTGCTGATAATGAAACCAAATTTAATCTTTCCAGGGTGAATAATACAAATGGCTATTTACTAAAAAGCTATTTACATGTTCCATTCTAATGAATTCTCTTTGTTCATTAGATCTATTAATTAATTGTTATATTTTATATTCATTTTGCTGTGAAATTCTTTGATAATTACTAATGTTTTGTTGAGTTGTTGGATGAATTTCAATTGCCATCTCAATAAATAAATAAAAACTTATGTCCAGCGGATATATGATATTTTTATTTTAAAACCCAATTTAAAACAATTTAAATAAAGAATGATTTAAAGAACCAATATGGAATTAATTTATTAAAGCTTTAAAATATCATACTATCATCATCACAAAGAAGATCTTTCACGGCACTAACATCATGTGTCAATAGCGTTAATAAAATGAAACGCGCCAGACCATCCGATGAAAAATCACTTCACAAAGATTCATCGGATTCACTTCACAAACAGTAAAAAGTGAGAAACGATCAGATTGCATTCAATTAATATTCAAAAAGTTAATGGATAACTCAAACACCAATTCAAAAAGTCAACAGTCAACCAAAATTCATAACCCACATTTTCCCTTGTGTTCATATCCTTGCATCTAATGCTATTTGTTATATATCTGATGAAAGCATATGATTTTAATATAAAGTCATGTTTATGTCCGAAAATTTTCATTCAAAATTACAAATTTAAAAGAAGTATTTCTCATAATAGCCCACATCAAAATGTCAACATCAGCAATTTGTTTATTGTTCTACCTAATGCTTGTTTCCATTTATCTCAACAAATGACCAATTTTACATTGCCTTTAAAGACTGCATATCAAATTGGAATTTTGGAACAACAAAAGTTCATAAGACCAGAAAACGAAAAAATCAACATTTATCATATCTTTAAATGTTTAAATCAGGTTTCGTTCTTCAAAAACATTATTTTATACATACCTATTATTCTTATGTTTTTTGTTGAAATTAAAAAAACATTTTTAAATAATTACATAACCTGTAAATGTGTAAAGGCAAATAATAAATGTGAGTTAATGGCATTAACTTTTAATATATTTTTAATAATTACGAATGAATCATTTGTTAATGAAACCGAAACACTTGAAATATCTACTTCAGCTGATTTCACACAAGATTATAAAAGTGTGACGAAACATATTATAATTGAAGAAGGTATAACGGAAGTTCCTTCGAATGCATTTTCTTCTTGGAGTTTATTAGAATCTGTTGAAATTGCAGATTCGGTTCTTTATTTAAGAGATTATTCATTTTATTATTGCAGTCAACTGCAGACAGTTAATTTTGGTAAAAATATAATCGAAATTGGAGATAGGGTATTTATGTATTGTTCTAGTATAAAAGAAATTATAATTCCAAACTCAGTAATTTCAATTGGTGAAGCATCTTTCGTTCAATGCACAAGCTTAGAAACTGCTATTTTAGGAGAAAATGTCGTCACGTTGGGAAGATGGATTTTTGAAGAGTGTAATTTGTTAAAGAATATAACAATTCCAAAGTCTGTAACAACAATTGGATGGAGACCATTTATTGGTTGTACAAGTCTTATGTTTATTAATGTTTCCAAAGATAATGAATATTTCTCTAATTTAAATGACGATGGAATTCTATATAATAAGAATATTACTGAATTAATTTGTTATCCAGCAGGACTTCCAAATGAAACTTTTGAGATTGCGCCCACAATTACTTCAATCGCAACTTCTGGTATTCGCTCATGTTATAATATTTTTATATTTGGTTATTCCAAATTCAGTGACTATTCTTAATGATTATTCGTTAAAACTAAATATAAATATGGAAATAATTTATATTGGAGAAAACGTTCAAACTTTAGGTACATGTGTATTTTACTCTTGTACTAGTCTTAAATGCATATATTTTTATGGTAAGACAGGACCAACTTATGGGACACAGCTTTTTTATGATGTCCCTGCAACGACAGTGATGACATTAGATTTATATGAAGAAGAAACATTTGGAGGGCTAACTGTATCAAAGGGAACTACAATTGAAGAATGTGGTCCATGGAAAACAGATACATTTAGTCACTCATATACATTTACACAATCAAATACATTTAGTAAGTCAAATACATATACTGAATCAAATACATTTAGTAAGTCAAATACATATACTGAATCAAATGCATTTACTAATTCAAATACGTTTTCAGGTTCATTTTATTTTGATGTTACATTATCACATTCTATGATTCTAACACATTCTGTTTTTAATACAGAAACAATTGCTTTAAACAGCATTACCATAAATACTTTTACGTTATCTTTTATAAATTCCACATTAGCAATTATTAATACATTATTAATATATTATGAATATACTGTTGTTCAATATTCTGCTTATGTATCATATTATTCTGATTTTTTCACATTATTAAATCAAAATGAAAATAACAATGAAACAAATAATAACAATACAATTATTATTGTTGGTGTTTGTGTTGCAATTGTTGTGATTTTAATTATTTCTTTGGTTGTCGTTTTCCTTATTAGAAGGAAAAAGCATAATAGTTTAGATGAAGAAGGTGATGTAGAAGAAATGAATTGGAATAATGGAGACGTTTCCATGAATAACTTTACAATTAGTACAAATACTAATAATATTGATGAAGACCCATTTGCAGATGACTTCAAAGAAGAAAATAATATATTTTCAAATTTATAATTTTCATATATGCAAACTTTGAGTGCGATGTATTTTTACTTTGAAAATGCCATAAGGATTTCATAACCATTCATTGGGTGATTGATTAGTGTTTAAAGATAAATTAAATAACTGGGATAGTTGTGACCAAATCAGAAAATCAATTTTTTCCACTGAACTAAATTTAAAGAAATAATAATACATAGATATACATATTCTATTCAATAAAATTATCTTAACCAAATTTTGTTATCTTATTTTTTATGAGAAATCTCCAAAATTTCAAAATGCTTTTTTGGGCTTTAGAATTAAATACAAAAGTTCAAATTCAATAAATATATAGAACTAATAATAGTCAATATTAATTTATATTATTTTTTTTTAGTTTTCATTCTGTTTTTAAGTTATAAAAGATTTTCAATATCTATAGACCAGAGCAAAAATTCGAGAATCTGTGTTTGCAATTTTTTATAATTTATTTGTTCTATGCATAGGATAATTCTTGAAACAATTTATTCATTAATGGAGGCTCTGGACAAAGAAGAAAAAATGACTTTTTGAATTGATTTTGCGGTTACAAATCCATCAAGATTCGTTCCTCCACGAGTGAGCGATACTCACAAAAAAGAATCACAAAATTAAACAGAAGATAAAAATATTTTAAACATTTTTTCAGCAATACTTGGATATACTGGTTTAGATGTTAATTGGTACTTCCAGTCTTTGCTTAGATGACCGTTTGTGTATTGTATCGTATACGAATTTAAATGGAAAGTGACTAAATTCAAAGAAAATTTCCAAAAAAGAATTATCTTCATAAAAATTTGTCTACTGTCCTTATATGTTAAAATCTGAAATGTATTAAATACATTACAAATAATTTTAAAATTAAAAAGAAATCTATAAGAGGGAAAGTTGGTTGACAGTGTCTTGCACAGAGCCATTAGGTGCTTTAAAGCATTCTATAAAAAAGCATTTCGAACTTCATTATGGAATTTTAAATACAAAATTCCAACTGATGATAAAATATTAAATTTCTAATTAAAAAAAATTAAACAGAAGTTTTTTATGTTAAAAATTATTTGAGTCCTTCAATTATGAAATGCGCAATGTACTTTTTCTTCTTTAATACTTTTAGTTCGCCTAAATATTTACTTAAATCAATTTGATCGTTTTGGAATTGATTATCTAATTGTGAAATTTGCTGATCCAGTATACTTTCTTCGGCTTTCAACTGATCTATTTTTGCGTTTTTTGAAGAGAGAGCATTTTTCTGGTTTAATAAATTATAATATTTTTCTTTCAATGTAAATAAATATTGAACATCCGAATAGAATTCATTTCGTTTTTGATTTAAAAATGGCTCTGTTTTGCTACCTTCTTGTTGTATTGCATCGGCGTACTTTACTGCTTCTTGGTATGTTGGTAAAGATCGGATAATTGAGAGTCTTCCTTGCTCTGTTTGTAAATCTTGTGGAGAAGATGAGTTAACTGCTTCTGTTATTTCTTCGTTTCGAAATGAAAATTGTTGAACAGATGGAAACGATGAATACTTTTGTAAATTATCGACAACATGAAATAATCGAAAGAAAGAAACCCATTTCTCTATGATAGGAAGAACCATTGGTTGCCCATTAACTGAGAGAATTGGTGGTGATTCTGGGAAAAATTGTGTTAACGTGATCCGATATACAGCATTTGGATTTGTTGGGAATGAAATTTGAAACTCAAAAGGAGATAGTTGAATTAAGTTTGGGAATGCTTTTCTTGCATCAAGAAATTGCTCATTGATTGGCCCTAACATTACTATAAATTTGTTATATCAAAACCGTTCTATCGTTCGAATAAACCTTGTCAATTGATTCATGCCAAAACTGTCAAATATTCTCATGATTTTTCTAATATATATTTTAGAAAATCATATAATATTATATATTGAACAATAATATTGCAACAAAAATTCCTGAAAAAATTGAAAATAAGGATTTTCTTCAAGCATTATAAAAGATTGAAAAAATAATTTTTGATTTAAACAAACATAATATAATTAGTTTGGTTGAATCTACATTAAAATACATTGATAAAGAATTTATGGATTCATTTAATTTCATAATTTGTCGAATTATTTATGCATATTATGTTTCATAATTCAATTATAATTCAGGTTTTATCTTTTTAGTACTTCTTGAATCAAGAGAAAATAAAAATTCTGATCAAAATATTTTGTTTGTTTTAATAGAAATTCTCTTTTCGATTAATTCAGTTGAAGCTGTTTATATTCTTAGAGAAATTTATAAAAGCATCAATGTAAAATCATCAAGTAGTGTTTAAATTCTTTTCGAACAAAAAGGGATTGATATTAATATTAAAGATAATAGATTATGTTATTTAATATTTTATTTCATTATATAATATTTATAAATCATCAATGGAAATTAAATAAATTAAATGATACAGCATTTAAGAAAGCATCAGAGTTTAGTCACACAGAAATCATCAAATTATTTCAAGAATATGAACAAAATAATAATGTTAATAACAATGATAAGGCAAATGTAACATTACTTAGAAGGTGTTCAAATGAATAATTTTTTTTTTCTTAATTTTCACAAGTTTCTCTGTAAGTCGTGAGTAAAAATAACACAAAGAATTGATAAAACATTATAATATTCATTTTAGCTTGAAATGATCAATAACATTCATATTCTCGAATTTATTTGATTCGCAAACATAAACATTTTTAGATAATTTTTAACATTTAAAGCCAAAAATCAGTTTTATTTTGATTTTATTTAAAATTCATTTCGATTGAGATGTTCGGAGTCACTTTTTCAAACTTCGGCAACAAAATTTTGCATTTTGCATCAAACGAACCGAATTGTTTCCTTAGTGACAAATATGTACTCCCAGATGCACCTGTTTTGAACATTGCATCAATTGATTTATAATTTGTAGCAACACCAAAATTGATATCGAAATTACCTTTAAGTACCTTTTTTGCATTGACTGCAAAACGGAAATCACCAAGCTTAGTTTCCGCTTTTGCTTGAATAGTTTTGTTTTTCAAATTGTCAATTTTGAATTGACCAGTTAATTTGTCATGATTTGTTTCCATAAAAGCACCAATAGTATTAGAGTGTTGCTCAAATTGCCTGGAAAAGCGATAAAATGCAAAAATATTTGAGGTTCCGATTGATGTTATTGAAGAAATTTCATCAGTTGTAAAGGAAAATATTTGTCTTAAGTATGGAAGAGTTATATCTAACTTAGCTGATATTGTTTTACCATATTTTAAATCAATATTTGTGTTTAATCGAGGAATCCTAAATTGTGAAGCAAGAGAAAAAATGTTTTTCCCTCTGAAATAGTGTGACTCGAAAACAAATTTATGACCTGAAATATAAAACGGATGTGTGAATTCAAAGTTAGGATGTAATGTTCCACTTGGTATGAATTTATCTAATGAAATTACTAATTTTGATTCTCCCATTTGTGGTAGGAAAGAAAAAATTGGGCTTTCACTACTTTCACCAAATGAACAAGTAAAAATACCATAAGGTGAATTACAAATTGAATTCATTGAGTAATGATCTCCATTTTTATTTAACAGTATTGAATTTTCATCTTTAGAAACCTTTAGTGTTTGACCTTCCGGTATTTCATTTTTTAATATTTCCTTACCAATTTGATTTACTTTCTCGCTGTTCATTGATCAATTAAACGTTCGTTTTTTATGAAAACGGTTATTATAAACTTTTCAAAATCACATCACACCTTCATTTAAATAGTTTACATTATAATTTAATAATAATTAAAAAAAAATAAAAAATACGCTTTTATTACTGCAATTTATTTCTGTTTATAATTATTGACCACTAATTTTGGAAAGAACATTTTTACCATAATCATAATTCATTAGCTCTGCATATTGGTGTGGTGTACAATTAATAAGAAAATAACTCCACGAAAACAAAATAACAAACAACACATTTCAAATTCACATCGATTCCTTCTTTTGCTAATAACAAGTCAACGATTTCATCATTTTTTTCAACGACAGCCCAATGTAAAGGTGTTCTTCCAATTATATCCTGTATATTAACATTTATATTCTTTTCATTCAATAGTACTTTAGCGCATTCGAATTTTCTATTTTTTAAAGCGATATGCAAAGGAGTTCTTTCGAAATTATCCTGAGCATTAACATCAGCTCCATCGATTGTTAGTAATTTTTCTAAAACCTCTTTATAACCATAATAAGCAGATGTATGTAATTGAGTTTTAAATAAAAAGAACAAACATTCAACAAATAAAAAAAACAGAGAAACAAACAAAAAAATTATCCTATATTTTGTAATTTCGAAACCTTTTTTCGAAAGAATTGCTAAAGCGATTTTTATTGATCCTGAATATAATGCGAAATCGATTGGTGTATGAAAAGAAAAAAAAGAAATTCCATAAACATCAAACAAATACAACTACATTTTTGATTTAAATTAATGTTTTTTTGTTCGACAAGAAGTCTAACAATATCATAATGACCATATAAAGAAGCATAATGAAGAGGCGTTTCAAAAACGCCGTTCCTAAAGTTAATATCAGCTCCATTTTGAATGCACCATAAAGTCATATGAATATTATTAGTTCCAATTGCTTGATGAAGTATAGTGCCGACTTTAGTATTCGGATCAATTAAAGTCGATTTACTTTCCAAATATTTAATTAAATTGTTTCGATGATGACTTGCAGCGATCAAAAAACAATTTTCGAACTTAAAGTCTTCTATTAAAGGAAAAATTTTATCGCTTGAACCTGATGTAGCAAACATTTCAATAGTTCGTTTAGCTTCATCCATTCCATTTGTTTTTGCACCTTTCCCAAGTAAAAATTTAAAACATTTTGGAGCATTAAAATATGCAGCTAAATGAATTAAACTTGGTTTCCGTTCAAGAACATAAAAGCGATCATAACATGATGGTTCAAGCGTATAATATAAAAAACAATTTTGAAGACCATTTGGATCATCTTTAAGAAAGCATTCAATACATGGATCATCATTCAAACCTTTAGAACGTAAGGTTTTAAGCAATGAAAAGTCATTCGCAAAAAGCGAATCTTTGCGTTTCCAAAATGATTCAATGTCAGGTGTTGTGAAGCTTGAAGGAGGTTGGGTGATCGAATTAAAGAGATCAGGATCAATCTCTTTGATTTCTGGGGCAAACCAGACAAAAAGAAGTGAATATTCATAAATGGAACTGGTAGAAATAAAGTATCTGAATCTTGACATGATATCATCAATGGAAAAAAAGTGGCTTTCATATAAACAAAAATAAAAATATGGCCTAAAGCATTGGTTTTCTTTTTGAAAATCTAGTTCTTCAAAAAGAACTGTTTTGAAATTGGGAATTATTGATGATATATCTATGCATAATTTAACATATAATGGAATAGAAAACGGACGAAAGCTTGATGCATAGTTTAGTATGTGAGCAAGCGATTCAACTCCATCATCTGTTCTGAGATATTGATTGGAAACTATGGTTTCTTTTACCGTTTCATAATTTTCTTCACTAATGCTTTCAATGCTTTCTTGTATAGCTTCCAAGTTTTTTAAAATACTTAAAGGATCCATTTCTTCAGAATTTTGTAATTTTTTGGTATCACATAAAGTTGGCAAAAAACAAGTACGATAGGTTTTCTGAAGTTTACAATATCACAAGAGTATTTTATCACGCCCAACATGTAGTTATGGCTTATTTCAGATTGGAATAAGTTTCAAAATCTAGATTTCAAAAAAAAATTCTTAAATTCTCTCATAAATTCCCTCCATTTTTTAAGAGTGCTTAAAAAATAGCCATTGGCAAGTAACTTTAGCTTCATTTAACAAATATTGAGTAAAATTTCATTTATTTATTTCAACGCGTTTTCTCTCAGCATTTTTTGTATATATGGGATTTTCCATGCATTTCTGGAACTTTTCCCCAGTCACTTTTACAATTAAGGAAATATAAAAAAAGTATACATTACGAAATAAACTATTCAATAAAATCAAATATAAAATATATTTATCTCATCAAGCAGCCAATTACTTATAAATTTCTAAATTATTTATAAATATTAAGTATCATAAAAAATTTATGTTAAACTCTCTGCCAATATAGTGTATATTCAAATTTGAATTGGTATATCGGCTAGCCGAAATAGTTCATTTTTCCACACGAAACCAAAAGAACATTGCGAATGGGAAATACTTCTATCAATAAATCAAGTAATTTTTGGTTTGAATGATAAAATTTCTCTAAGTATTTAGGTTTAATAATCAACAAATTTGATGAAATCCATCCTTTATCTTATGATTTAATTATTATTCAAATGATATATTATTCCTTTGTGATTAAAAATAATAATGTAGATTTATTTTTGAATTTTATAAAAAAAATATGAGCATTATGATATTAATACAAATGAATCATCTTATCTTCTTGAAGCTATGATTGAACATAATTTTCTTGAACCAAAGATGTAAAAAACAACCAGAGTGCTTATTTTGTACATTATATACCTAACAACAAATTAGCAATCCATTTAAGGGAATATGGTTTAGTAAATTATGAAGAACATTCAAAGAATGATTGGGAATTATCTTTATGAAAGTAAAATTGAAGAAATTAATAATTTAGAAGAACTTGGAAAGTTGTGTATTTCATATCATAATTATGAAATATTTTCATTTTTACTTAAAGAAGGAATGAAAATCAATGATGATATTATTAATGAATCAGCAATTATTAGAAACATTTTTTTAGTTGAATATTTTCTTAAAGAGCATGCAATTCCGCATGATATTTTGGTACTATCAGTTGGATCAGGAAATATTGAACTTACGTTCTTGAACAAGAAGGGATTGATATTAATGCCGAAGTTATTTATATGTTTTATTTAATTTTTATTTTAATCATTTGGAAATTCAAAATATTATTAGGAAATTATTTAAATTCTTTAATACAGCACTTATGAAAGCATCTTCAAATGGTCATACAGAAATTGTTAAATTACTTCTTGAACAAGAAGGAATTGATATTAAAGCTAAAAATATTTATTTGTTTTATTTAAGATTTATTTTCATAATTTGGAAATTATTCAAAATATTTGGAACAGCACTAATGCTGGCATCTAAAATTGGTAATGTAGAAATTACTAAATTACTTCTTAAACATGAAGGGATTAACATTAATGATAAAAATATTTATTCGTTTTATTTAAAATTTATTTTGAAAATATAATAATTAATAATTATTTTTGGGAATCATTCAAATTATTTTCTACAGCACTTATGTGCGCAATTCAAAATTTCAACACAGAAATTTTACATTTCAAAATAATATTTGGAATTACTTATTAACATTTGAAACCGCGCTAATGATAGCATCAGAAAAGAAAAATACATATACTATTCAATTGTTTGCAGACAAAATTCAACATCAGAAATGTGGCCACATTCTAAAATAAAAAGATTCGAAAGGATAAAATGAAAAACTTAATTATTGAAATAAACCTTTTATAAATTCACTTTGTTTTAACAGATTTTTATTAACTCATGAAATTTGATTAATATTATTATAAACTTCATATAATAATTTTGCTTCAAAATTTGATATATTGAATATTTTATTAGGGTGGATTTTTGTGATCAAAACCGATTTTTTTGAGCTAATCTTTTGCTATCTAGTTGGCAATATTTTTAATTTTCTTATGGCGAAATGGGATAATTTGATTTTATTATAAAAATATAATTGAAAGTTATTGAAAACACACTCAAAAATCGTTATGTGATCAAAATAAATTCAAAATTTAAATTTGCCTTCACCCTTGGGGACAAGCTTGATATATATGTATATTTCATTGAAGAATTTTTCAAATGAGCATTTTGACATCACCTGTATCATATAAGAAACTTTGAATAAACTACAATCATTTCTAAAATGTGATCATGGCGTCCTCAAAAACGTTATCATTCAAAAATTTTCACTCAAAAAGTCACTATAAAATCTTGTATTCTAGCAAAACGGCATTTTTGGTAAAATTTTATTCATATACATGGATGAAAATGAAATTTTTCAGGCTGATGTACAATTAGGAATCACTGAAGAAACATATTGCAGTGGAACTTTCTTTTTATATCTAAACAATGGATATGCATATTTTGAATGGAAGCCTTCTAATCAAATTTCCGATTATTTAAGAAATTTTTATATTCCAAGCCTTATTGTTATTCCGTTTTATCAAATAGATGAGCTTAAAAGAATTGATCTTTCAACTCTCATTTTTATTATGAAAGATTCTCAAAAATTAGAATTCAGGTTCACTGGAGAATGTGATGTAGTCATTACTTCTTTACAAGAAAAATTATGGAACTATAAACTTGTAACCAGCTACAATAACAAATCCATCAATTTAAATCCTGCAAATATGAAAAATCCACCCATAGATGCCATTCCTACCAATCCAATTTCATCTAGCAATGCGCACAATCTTGAAATCCACAATAAAATTATTAAAAAATTAATTTCTTCCTCAGAAAACAAACATGAAATTCCTGTATCGATAGAAGACTTTAATAACTTTGATAAACTTGATAAACTCAGGAACGAAATTTTTCATCGTGGTATTGATCATAAATCTCGAGCATTTATATGGCCTTATCTTTTAGATGTCATTCCAACCAATTCTAATGGTGCTAAAGTCGAAGAACATCTTCAACGCCTCCAGAAAGTGTACGAATCCATATTTAACCAAGCAAGACAGTTCACAAATTTTCAAAAGTCTACACGCGGCAAAATTAAAAACATTACAACGGTTATACACAACGATGTGGCACGCAACGATAGGAATATGCCTGCGTTTCATGATAACGATTCACCTAACCTTGAGCTTTTGAAAAATGTTTTAACAACATACGCATTATATAATCGTGATTCAGGATATGTTCAAGGAATGAATGATATCGTAACTCCATTTATTCTATTGTATATTAAATATTGGGAAAATGGAGAAGCAATTTTTTATGATGACTCAAGGAAAAGCCAAAAAGAAGCAGAAAGTTTTATTTTTTGGAACTTCGTTAACTTCATGAGCATTACTCAACAATATATAATTTTTAATGATTTTTCTGTTAACCATGAAATTGCATTAAAAAAAATTCGGAAAATTGTTCAAATTATTCATCGTCCCCTGTCAAATTTACTTGATGAGTCTGGAGTAACTTACATGTTCTTCTTAATTAGACCTTTTATGCTGTTCCTGAAAAGAGATTTAAAAGAAGAAGACGTCTTCAGGCTGTGGGATTCAATAATAACCGCAAAATCTTTGGGTTTTCCGATGTTTACAACGACGGTTTTGTTTATGCTGGGGTACCCCGACTTTTTGATGTCAAAAGATGGAAAAACAGAAAAATTTGGATTGTTCATGGGTAACATTGGAAAAGAAATAAATGTCGAATACATAATTAAAATGGCGGATAAATTAGAGCAAGAAATTAATGATTTGGAAGATATGGAATTGAAAAATGAAATTATACAACCAATTCAGGAAAATACGGAATTGCTTGACTACCAGCCTAAGTATTTGAAGTTAAGTAAAATTGTTGAAAAAAAATATATTTAAACATAAATTTAAATTATTATTTTGAATTATATCTTTGTTTTTCTTAAGATATTTTTAATTCTAATTGGGTTTTGTGATGTGTTTGTTTAAACAAGGCTTTGCATATTACAACTCTAGATTTTTGTCGAGCAAACAAAAAAGTTTTGCAAATGTGATGTGACTTTTGTCACTTTTATTTGATAAAATCGGTTTTGTGAAATCGATAGATATTTAAGTTATGTTTTTACTGTTCTGTTTTGCTGCTTCAAAAAAATTTGAGCTAACTGATGAAAATGTCATAAAGGCCATAGAAGATTCATACAAGTCTCCAATGTTTCTCTTCTTTTATAAGCCAAATTGTCCAAGATGCAAAAATCTTCCTGAATTATTTAATGAGTTAACCAACAAGACAGAAAACGAAAACATTCTTCTAGCTGCTATTGATTGCTCGAATAGCCAACTGGGGATGGCATTAGGAGTAACTGCTCTTCCACATTTCATATTTATTTCTTCACCAAATCCAAATTATTGGTTTCATTCACGCTCAATGACTCTCCCTAAAATGGAGGACCTTATACATAGGTATGTTACACCTAATGTTACCAAAATCACAAGTTCTTCACAAACCACAGATTTCATCAAACGAGTCAGGAAAGGAGGTTCTGTTTTCCAACTCACCGTTCCAGAAGAAGGTCATCCACTTATCCAACAATTTACTGATATATCCATAAAATATCTCGGATTATATTGCACCTTCATTTACGATATAAATCCCGAAGTTACAAGCCCAACACTTACTGTATACCGCTCTACTGAATGTTCTCTTTCATTTTCTATAAGCGATGAATCTCAACTCGAACAAATAATTGAACAATATCGATTTTCACACTATCGTTCTCTTAACTGGTACGAATGGAACCGATTCTTCCTTCAATCTCCATCAATTGTTTTCCTTAATAATCGAAATACGGTAGAAAAATCTGGTGCTCATGATTTATTCAAAAATATATCGAAAGAATACTGCAATAAAATGGAAATTGGAATAAATGACGTTGGCAAAGAAGTAACAATTTTGACCAATACTCATCAGCCAGCAATTGAGGAAACAAATGTATTGTATGCATATCCAAAGAAACAATGCTCACTAATGAAGAGTTATAAAGAAGGATTTGAAGGAATAAAGGCGATGATAGAAGGCGCTGAGAATGATGAGAAATGTATGAAATTTGAATCGAATACATTCCCAATGAAAGAGGAGACAAATCAAGAACTATGAGTGACATTGAAGACTTTTATAAACATAGCCTTTTTTGCCGTAAGATTATCTTTTTTGCTATTTGATTATGATCCAAACTTTGGGGTGGTTCATGTTTGAAAACGTTCAAAAAAAATTATTTTAAAGATTTTAATTTAGTCAAATATATTCATTAAGAGCAATTTCTCTGATATTTCAGAAGACGACTTGGCCGAGTGGTTAAGGCGAGGGATTGCTAATCCCTTGTGCTTGCACGCGTGGGTTCGAATCCCATGGTCGTCGTTTTTTGTTTTTTTTTGAACTAATATTAAAAACACTGATCACAACACCTTAAGCAATTATGGCCTAGCCATACCACATATTCAACAATAATTAATTTCATATTGGCTATTGTTAGATATGATTAATTTTTTTTTTTAAATATCAAGAAAAAATGGTAAAATTTTGATTACTTGCTTTAATAGTGTATGGAAATCATTATTTGACGAAATATCGCATCAAATAAATTTACAATTGGTCGTTTTGATTGATTTAAAAATTAAAAAGTGACATATTTTCTTGTTTTTCACATCACATATCGCTTGCTCAACGGTTTGGCCCATCCTTTCGAGCGATGTCTGATATCCAAACAGAGCGCGCATTCCAAAAGCAAAAGCAAATTTGCCTTGCTTCAAAGAAATACCGTGGATCCGATAAGAAACCACGTTACACAAAGAACATTGGCCTTGGAATTACAACACCAAAGTCTGCTATAGAAGGAAATTATATTGACCATAAATGCCCATTCACAAGCGATGTTTCAATCCGTGGACGCGTTATGCGCGGAGTCGTTGTTTCAACAAAGATGAAGAGAACAGTTATTGTTCGTCGTGATTATCTCCAATACATCCGTAAATACAAGCGTTTCGAAAAACGCCATACAAAGATCCCAGCTCATTGCAGCCCATGCTTCATTGTTAAGGAAGGAGATATTGTTCAAATTGGTGAATGCCGTCCACTTTCAAAGACAGTTCACTTCAATGTTATTTCTGTTAAGCCTTGCGCTGTTGGTGCTGACAAGAAGCAATTCAGAGTCTTCTAAACAAGGAGAAATTTTCTTTTCTTTTTTTCGGTATTTTGGGGCGCCCCAAAACGTTAGCTTTAACGGTTTTAACCAAACAGAACAAATTTTTTTGAGTTTGCAGCAATGTCTATTCTTGCCTCGAATGCTGTTCCAAAGATAACTCACCTGTCAAATGGTATAAAAGTTGCCACCATTCCTGTTTTATCTGAACTTTCTACTGTTGGAATATGGGTAAAATCAGGTTCAATTTACGAAAATAAAGAAAATAATGGTGTTGCTCACTTCTTAGAACATGTTATTTTCCATGGAAATGAAAAATATCCGCAAGAACAACTTGAAAAATTGGCGGACCAAAAAGGAATAAATCTTAAAGCAGCAACATCTAGAACCACAACATCATTTTTTGCTCTTACAGAACAGAAGCAAATTCCACAAGCTGTTGACATTCTTTCTCAAATTGTTTTTAATCCCTCAATCACAGACAAAGTTGTTAATCTAGAAAAACCGACAATTCTCGAAGAAGAATTTGAAGTTGCGCATGACTTCAACGAAGTTCTTTGGGACCGTCTTCACGAAGTCTCATTTCCAGACAGCTCAGTTGGAAGACCAATTCTTGGAACCAAACCCACAATCACATCGATCACCCCCAAGATGCTTGTTGAACACCACAGCAAATTCTTTAACCCACATAATTGTTACTTCATCTGTGCTTCAAAGCTCCCACATGAACAGATCGTCGAAGCTGTTCATAAAGCAACAGAATTCATCAAGCAATGTAAACCATTCAATATAGAAACGGTCGACAAAATCACAAAAGTGCACTTTTCGCCAAGAGCGCAACTATTTACATCGAAAGCATTAGATCGCTCATGGTGCGGAATTGGTATTTCTGGTCCATCTCTTTCTGCACCTCTTTACCCTGCTTGTCAACTTGTTCGCTCCATTATTGGAGATGTTGATCCTGCTTCTCTTCAACGCCCACCTCTTCTCGAATCCAGTTCAATTAAGCGCCTTAGCATTCAGTATGTTCCTTACAATGCAACCGGTTTACTTGCATTTATTGGTGATACTGATTTTGGGCGCGAACAACAATGGATTGATACAGTTGTCAAAGGTATACAACGAGCAACCGTAGATTTAACCGATGATGACCTGAAAATGGGAAAACTACAATTAGTAGATAAACTTTCAAAGAATCTTACATCAACTGTGGCCGTTGCTGACGACCTCGGCCTGAATCTTCTGCTAGCGAAGAGTTGGAGGTCACCAGATCAGTGGAAGGAGATAGTAAGCAAAATCACAAAAGAACATATGCAACAATTTGCGATGACATACTTGAACAAAAAGCCGTTTTCTGCTGTAATGTTCATGCCAACCAACCAAGAGGAGGAAAAGAAACAAAAATAGAGTAAAATTTAAATTTTTTATTATTACATTTAAAATGCTTTCATAGCTTTTGATGTATATTTATTATATGCAAACGAAATTCATTTATTCGTTGTGTATCCCATTATGTTTGCACTGTTAAGATTAAATTAGCGATTTTTTATAATTAATGCAAGTATAGTAACATTTGTTATATTCTGAAAAATAAAGTATATTTATTAAATTAAGTGTCTGATAAAATCATTAAGATTTTTTTGTTGTTTGTATATGATAAATTTAGAATTTTGTAGAAAAGAAAATTTTAAAAATTGATTCTACATATAAAAGATCAATTTGATAATAAAAGCATGGATCAAATATATCGCTCCTTCAATAATTTGTTGAATTTTTTGATAAAAAACAAAATTCTCTTGAAATAAAGTTAATTAAAATCTTAGATAATTAAAACATCTTCATTATTATTTTATATTTATTATATATTCGAAATTACTTTTTCTAAATTTAAGTATCAGCAAATTTATAAATTCGATGGGATTTTATTATCTTCTTTGAAGTCATCTGCAAATGGATCTTCATCTATATATTGAGCATTTGTACTTACAGTTCAGTTATTCATAGAAATATCTTTGTTGTTCCAATTCATTTCTTCGATATTACTTTCTTCATCTAAACTCATATTCTTTTGTCTTTTAACAATGAAAACAACAATTAAAGTAATAATTAAAATTACCACAATTCCTACACAAACACCAACAATAATGATAGTTGTGTTATTATTTCTTGTTTCATCATTATTATTCTCATTTTGCTTTAATAATGTGAAAAAATCAGAATAATATGATAAATAAGCAGAATATTGAATTACAATATATTCATAGTATATTAGTAATGTATTAATCATTGCAAATGTTGAATTTACAAAAGATACTGTAACAGTGTTTGAGGTAATGTTGTTTAATGCAATTGTTTCTGTGATAAAAACAAAATGTGTTAAAATCATAGAACGTGATATTGTCATTTCAAAGTTAAAAGAACTTGTAAATGTATTTGATTGTGTGAATTTATTTGATTTTGTATATGTATTTGATTTTGTAAATATATTTGATTTTGTAAATGTCTTTGATTTAGTATATGTATTTGATTTTGTAAATGTATTTGTACCAGGAATACAAATATCAATCGTCGTTCCCTTTGTTACAATTAACCCACCAAATGTTTCTTCTTCATATAAATCTAATGTCATCACTGTCGTTGCAGGGACATCATAAAAAAGCTGTGTCCCATAAGTTGGTCCTGTCTTACCATAAAAATATATGCATTTAAGACTAGTACAAGAGTAAAATACACATGTACCTAAAGTTTGAACGTTTTCTCCAATATAAATTATTTCCATATTTATATTTAGTTTTAACGAATAATCATTAAGAATAGTCACTGAATTTGGAATAACCAAATATAAAATATTATAACATGAGCGAATACCAGAAGTTGCGATTGAAGTAATTGTGGGCGCAATCTCAAAAGTTTCATTTGGAAGTCCTGCTGGATAACAAATTAATTCAGTAATATTCTTATTATATAGAATTCCATCGTCATTTAAATTAGAGAAATATTCATTATCTTTGGAAACATTAATAAACATAAGACTTGTACAACCAATAAATGGTCTCCATCCAATTGTTGTTACAGACTTTGGAATTGTTATATTCTTTAACAAATTACACTCTTCAAAAATCCATCTTCCCAACGTGACGACATTTTTCTCCTAAAATAGCAGTTTCTAAGCTTGTGCATTGAACGAAAGATGATTCACCAATTGAAATTACTGAGTTTGGAATTATAATTTCTTTTATACTAGAACAATACATAAATACCCTATCTCCAATTTCGATTATATTTTTACCAAAATTAACTGTCTGCAATTGACTGCAATAATAAAATGAATAATCTCTTAAATAAAGAACCGAATCTGCAATTTCAACAGATTCTAATAAACTCCAAGAAGAAAATGCATTCGAAGGAACTTCCGTTATACCTTCTCCAATTATAATATGTTTTGTCACACTTTTATAATCTTGTGTGAAATCAGCTGAAGTAGATATTTCAAGTGTTTCAGTTTCATTAACAAAAGTTTCACATGAAATCATTAAAAATATATTAAAAGTTAATAGTGTTAACCCATATTTATTAATATCTTTTACGCACACACAGGGTGTATGAGTTTCTAGCAATATTTTTTTAATTTGATCGAATAGTAGTAAAATAATAACAATGAATAAAATAATGTTTTTTAATAAAGATGTGAATTTACTTGATTTGTTACTTAGATGGAAACTAAGATCAGGTATGCTAATAAATAATTTGAAAGTATTGATCCTTTGATACATGTTAAAAAATGAAATACTTTTATCACATTTGTAATTTTGAATTAAAATTTCAGGATATGAACTTGACTCTTCATTAAAGTTATGTGTATAACATGAGCATAAAACAAGTAATATGAAATTCATACTTTGGCTTACCATACAGATAAAAGGCTACGCAGGGATTTCTGAATTCAGAAAATTGAATCAATTTATTATTAGAATAAAATAACTTTTTTAAGTGAAATTTGAACCAAACGTTTTTACACATTTGCTTATGAAATCAGCGCAACGACACATTCCCTATCGTTTAGGAATTTGGTCACTTTTCGTCTTTGCTACGTGCATTATAATCTTGAATTCAAAGGAACCTAACCAAGGCTTAGAACAAATCCAGCCCATATACAAGCTCGACTTTTTATAATATTTTATTTTCTGAATCATATATAACACAAAGAAATGAAGTTGGAATCAAAAAAAATCAACAAGCTGAAAAAAGCATTCAATTTACGATAAATAAAATGCATACTGAAGATTTAAAGAAACTAAAACACTTAGAAGAAACATATATACCATGTCAAACAGATGCCCTTCAATCAAATATTGTTAAAGTGCGTGATGAAGCAACTCAACAGAAGGAGCGAACAAAATTTACCGAAATACCAATTCTTGAAAATGATATTGCTGATAATATGTTATGGTTTCAAATGCGAGAAGTCGAAGCTCGGAAAGATGAGATCGAAAAGTTGGAAAAGAAAAAGAAAAGAACTCGAGCCACTAAAGCAAAGAATCGAAGAAATACAGAGACAATTACAAGAACAACAAACACAATGATATCGAAATTATTTGTTCATGAAAAAAACTTCAACACGCGAAAAGATAAGGTATTTGAAAGAGCATTTTCACAATTTAATGGAACCAATTAGTATAAAAAATTTTAATTGGCACCTTCTTTTTCATTTAGTAATTTAATTATTTCCGTATAACCTTTTTTAGAATCTGCAATAATACTTGCTGTACAAATATTTTAAATAATTTCCAAATATTATTTTGGAATTCTAAATTATGAAAATAAACATTAAATAAAATAAATATCTTTCATATTAATATATCCCTTTTTGTTTATGAGGTAATTGAATTTCAGATGCATCCATTTGCGTTTAGTGTTTTCGTATTTAATAATTTTTTGAAACAATGATTAGAACATATTTTTGTTTATTTTTAGAATCAAAATGTTTTAGATGTTTTAAGTACCATATGAACAAATCAATAAATGTTTTCTTTTTATGAAGGCACCAAAATAATTTCAAGTTATTTTATGAACAATATGGAATTAATTCTTATTCAATACGTAGATAATCATTGCTTTGAAAGGTAAGAAAAATTTAAATGCACGTTTAAAGAATTTCAACACTTTCATTCAACTTTAATTTATTTAGAAAATCACATTTCAGAAAACAGAATGAACACACGTAGCGCGTCGATATATGCAACGTTGTAGCAGCACAGATACTTTTCCTTCTTTTCGTTTGCTTTTGTCGCTGTTAAGTTTCCCACTGCGGCTTGTTCGTTCGCTTCATACTCCTCATGCAGTGCCATTATCTTTGCCAAGAATTTCCTTGCGTGTTCACCAATGATCGTTGTGTATGCTTTGATCACTGCAGATTCATCATATCTCCAAACGAAGATACTCTTGGTGTTGATTGTCTTGTCAGCGCTGTTTCTTGGTACCATTTGCATCTGTGCAAATCCGAGTCTTGCAAGTGTAAACATTGAACTTCTTGCATCTTTTTCTGATAATAACGCACCTGTCTCAACCTGATGTGTATCAGCGACTCCTAATGACCTTAAGTAGTTGAAACACCTTCGATGATAAGGTGAGATGCATTGTTCAAGAAATGCTTCAACATATAACAATTGTGCATTACGAATAGATTTGGCAGTGGTAACATCCCAATATGATCCATCACCTGGCTTTAATAAATAGAGTTGAGATGCAGCAATCTCATCTAAATCGTCAAAAAGTTGCTCTCTTTTATCAACAGAAATAACGGCCATTAACCGTTGATATTCGAGTCGGGGTACCCCAACGATTTCTCCTCTCAAATCGTCATCGTTCTTTTTCATAGACCTTTGAAATTGCGAGTAATCAGATGCATTAGTTACATCAAGAATTCCTTCAACAAGCTCTGTGTGGTTGTTTTTGAAAATGGATTGAGATAGTTGAACAATATATCGACCTCGAAGAAACGAACAAACAGATCCCCAGTTTAATGTAAGAGTATATGCTTGTTCAAGAGGAGCAGAAACACTGGCTCCTGATGCATTAGGATCAACAGTAGGTGTGGTTTTCTTCTTGGAGAGATTGATGTTTTCAATTCTTCGATGTAATGAAAAAACATCATCTGTATTAAATGTAGAACTTTCAATAACACGACGCATGAGAAGCCCTCTCTTGAATAGCTCATTAGAAGCTTCAATAAATTCGGGTGTGGCATTGATTTGAATTGGTGTTAAATGATGTCTATTCTTTCTTGATCGTAATTCTTCATTCGGTATAATTTCGATAATTCCATTTAGTAAAACAGTTTTTACAACATCGTTGTATTCTGGTTTCTTATAAACTGCATCGATTTGCTCTAGTAAAATAGATGGAGCTGAAAGAATAAGAGCTGGTAACGAATTGATTGATATATATTGACGAGGACCGTCTTGACTTACTGTAACAATCCCATGAACATACAAAGATAAGATTATTGTTTTTGTATCAACAAGAGGAATTTTTGTAACTTTAGATATAAAACCTAGAGGACATGGCCCAAACTCTGAGATTGAACTTGCAATGATGGAGGCTGGTTCACCAAATAACATTTTAATAACATCTATTATAAGTCTGTGTTTTGCCCCGGCTAAAGACATTTGAGGAACGCTTGAAAACGTTAAGAATACCCGTTTATTTAAGGGCACCCCAATTATATTTCTGTCTTTGTACGTTTATGATTATCAAATCTTTAACGTACATATCATTTGTAAATGTGCTCCAACTCTAACATTGAAAATGATATTGAGCAGCACCTGAACTGGATGCAATCTCTTCTTAATGGTCCAGCTCCAGGGTCCTCACAAGATGTCAATTCATCATACGAATCACAAATTGATGACTTGATTGCATCAATTCAAGCACCTGTTGAATCACGTCAACCACGTTTTAGTGAAGTATGCCAACAGTATACTAATCTTGCAAAGCAAGCATATCAGCAAAATGAAGATCAATCTCATCTTGCTGAAGTTCAGGAAGATACTCGTCAATATAGAATCTCTGATCCAATAGACGATAGTGAGGATGAAAGCGATTGTGAAGAGTACTACGTAGAAGATGCAGAAAAAATTCGTGGTCAAGAAATCCCAGATTGGGCAAGAGCTGCTAACCTCCTTGTGGAACTTCAAAAGCAGCAATCTGTTGACCCAGATAAAATATTTACTAATTTTGATAATACATGTGATTTATCTGCAATGTTTGAAAAGAAGAAGAGAACATTTAAAGTCCGTGGCGATAGCGGTTGGTGGGCAGCCGATGGACTTACACGTGCCGAGGAAATAAACTATAAGAAGGCAGTAGGTTTAGCCTAAGATAGGTAATTTATTATTATTCCAAAACAATAATAATGATAATACTTAAAAAGAATTTACGATCTAATTTTGATTTCAACAAACAATAATGGTTAAAAAAAAAATCTTCATTTAAAAATCAATTTATTTTAAAAATTATTTTAATGGGATTTCTACATTTTGATACATTTTTTGTATTTGAACTTGACGTTTCAAAGCATCAATTTCGGAGTTCCTTTCTGCAGCGTATTTTTCCAATTGCTTTTGATCAGTGATCTTTGATCCTTCCTCATATATATGGTCACTCCATCTTGTGAAGAATTGTTTTGTTCCATTATCAATGAACTCTGCAGCTACATTCTTTGCAGCGTCGCGAATTGATCCCATTATTGTTTGACTGCTGAGTGCTCTTGTGATAGAAGATAGCATTATAAGGTGAACTGACCGCTAATTCAAGGGTGCCCTAAAATTTCGATCACCCTTTTTGAGAAACGAAACTCAATTGACTCAATATAAAGCTAAGAAAATAATCAGATGAAGGAAAACGTGTCCAAGGGTAGAAAAGTTTTAGAAAATATTTTTAATAAGATAAGTAATAGTGCATGGATTATCGCAACAACAGCATTGATGGTCGTTTACCCGATTGCGCTATCAATTCTTGATGACAGATTTATTGAAGAACCTCATTTGGATGATACCGAATAATTTCAGCCTATTGTGAAAAGGATTATGTGGGCCATTGTTCATGATTGTATTTTTGTTTATAATAAAATTTCAAAAAATCTATTTGCCATTGAAATTTTAGCAATTCTTGAACATTTCATTAAATCTCCATTACACTATTAAGATTTGTTCTTGGGTTTTAAGCAAAATTCTAAAATTTTGATATCTTAAAAGAAACATCAATTTCCATTTTTTTAATACTTATCACTTTGCTTACGTCATTCTTTTTTTCATGTCACACTAATGAATTAAATGAGTAAGGTAATTATTTTAAATTCCATCAATTTAATTTATAAAAAATGCAATTTTTAGAGAACTTAGAAGAACGCTTCCAAAACAAATACAAAAGAACACATTTTAAAAAGTTTATTGATGAAAAATTTTCAGCAAAAGCAAATGCGCATAAAATAAATAATTGTTAAAGTATTTGAAAAGAGCATAAACCCAAGGAACACCCAAAACAAAATGTGCGGGGTTGTGCACCTTGTATTCATGTAATCATCAAGCTGTTCATTAAATTCTTTGCTTGGATATGTTAAATTTAAGAAATTTGTAAGTTCAGTAAAATATTCTATATTGGTTTGACTTGTGTTTGTTAGAAGAATCTTATAAGATTCGCATTTTGATGGTTTTGTATCATCAAGCAAAATCGACGTAGTTACAAAACTTCCAAACGGAACGCATAAGCAAAATACCCATTGAAGGAGTGCACGTTTTTGAATTGTTTTCAGAGGATTTGGCGAGCGATCATCATTCCATTTTGGAGAACTTTTATTTAACTTCCCCCAATAAACACCTCCATAAATCAAGCGACAAATACATGATGTAGCGAAGAAAAATATTGATAAAAATAAAAGGATCTTGCCTGGAGGGGTAGTGTTGAACGCCCTCATTTTGGACCCCTCCAATAAACTATACAAAATAAAAAAAAGCAAAACGGTCGATACGATACTTTTTCGATTGAGTTGTTTGAATAGTAATTACTATTCAAACATTCTAATTTCAACATGATCACCCAAATAAAATTTATTGCCTCTTACATAATTCATTTGAAGTATGACAGAATGTAAAATTATATAATATTTGAGCGTAAACCACTTGATTTTAAAAAAGTTTCAAGTAAAAATAAAGCAGTTTTATTAATTGCGATATTTTTATTATTGTTTTATATATATAATTATTTATAATTAAAAAACTGAAATTTTTACAGTATGAGTTTATCTTTAGATATAGAAATTATATTTTATTTGCCAAATATCTAATATATCTAAATTACTTTTGGATAGCTGGAGAAAGAAAAATATTTCATTCTGGCAATCAAAGTTTTTAGGCAACAAATTACAAGCTAAAAAAAGGATTTCATATGTGACAAATGTAATGTTCGCTTCTGATGTATCAAAACTTGAATTATTAAAAATGAAAAAATCGAAAATTTCTTTATTCTATTATAATAAATTACAAAACATTTTCAACATCGTTACCAATTTCGCAAGCTCCTTCTGCCAACTGATGGAATTCCATCAAAGACTTTCTACAAAAAGGCGAAATCTCGAAAATCCGGTCCATTTTTAGCAAAATGTATCCGAAGAATTCCTTGTCGAACTTTGTCAACACGTTTTTATGGTTTTCAGCGTTTATTTTCGTATCGTTCACTTCATTATTTAGTTCATTTAAATTCTTTTCCATTTCGTTCATTTTTGTTTCCAATTGATTTAATTCGTTTTGTGATTGATTTAGTTTTTCTTGTAACACTTTAATTTGTTTTGATATTTGTTGTGCTGATTTAAAGTTCTTTGCTTTCACTGCATTTTTCTTAGTTATTTCTAATTCAGGAATTTGTTTTTCAGTTGTTTCGATGAAATCGGAAATTTTATTTTTATTATTTTTGATTTCAGCGATTTCAACTGATCGATTTAACTTTAATGAATTTAATTCCAAATATTTTTTCTCTTCTTTTTCATAATTTAATATAATTTTTGTTTTATCATGTAAATAATCATTACATTTCGTATTAATTTTACGTAATTTAGTGATTATCTTTGTGGAATGTTGTGAGTCATATTCTGCTTCATGAATATTTTTGATGATTTCATTCATTGTGATATTTAACGTTTGAATTTCTTCATCATTCTTGATGATTGTGTTTTGTAAACATGTTAATGGCATTTCAATTGTTCGAATTTGATTTTCGATTTTTTGCGTTTCTGCTAAAAACATTTCTTCACTTTGTTGTAATTGTTTTTGTGCATCCGAAAATTTTTGGAGTTCAATATCTTTATTTTTTTCTTCAATATTAATTTGATTGGTTATGTTTTTTATCATCATTCGATGTTGTTCAATTTCATTCTGTAGTGAAATAATTGACTGCATATGTGAATTTTTCTCAGATTGAAGTTTGGCAATTTTTTCGTTAAACGGTCGTTGACATTGGTCAATTTCAGAAGATATTTGGCTGCATTTGGTGTAATGCTCTTTTCGAAGTTGTTCTAACGGGGCACGTAAATTGGTGACTTCTTCTTCAATGGACTTTTGTTTGGATGTTAATAACTCTTTGTCGTTTTTTTGTTGGTTTTCTAAATTCGAAATTTGTTTGATGATTGAAGATTTCTTGGCAAGAAGTTGTGGAATGTTTCGAACAAGATCATGTGATTTCTTCTCATAGAGTTTGGGTACATCTGCTACAAGATCAAGCGCTTGGGCAATACTTGATGACATATCAACTGTTGATATGAATATTTTTTCTTGAGCTTCGCTTATTTCTGTGTTGAGTTGTTTGGCTGTCGTAAACTGATTGTTGGAAATTGCTTTTATTTGATTTTCAATAAGGGATTCTAACGTATTTTGAAGTTTAGAAACATTTTTCTTGATTGCGCTGGTTTGGGAATTATAAAAATGCATTTGCTTCGTGAAATTATAAATGTCACTTGAAATTAAATTTTGTTCATCTTCATTGGTTAACATAGAGTTATGACCAGTATCATCAACTTCTTGGTTAGAAGCAATTATAGACTTAATTTGTGAAATATCACTATTTTCGCTCATATTTGAAAAATAAAAAAACGATGAAGATTGAACATTCCCATCTGTTTTAGATTTGGAAAGGGGTATATTTGGTTGGTATGGTGGACTTGATGATTCTGTTGAAATAAATGTATCAAAATCAATTTTTTGTTTGTCACAAAGATCTTCTTTGTACAAATCAATAGAAATATCCCTCGCGAAACCAGAAGGATCCGTATAAGCAAATGTATTTTTTCCTTTTGAAAATTCTTCCCCAAATGATATATCAGAAGAGAATTGTGATTGATCTGCAGGTTCATCATCATAAATTGGTATTGCTTCGTTAGAATTCTTTGTTTCACTTGGGATTTGATTTGGTTCCATTTCCAAGGTTTAACAAGGATTTCTTCTAAAATCAGTTATTTTATTATCATACTTTTCATAGCACTTTTTATAAAAATCATATGGCCAAAGAAACTTAATAGTAAATGATTAATAATAACAACAAATTATTTAATACCCGTTTTCAAGTTTTAATTTTTTTTGGAAATTTTCTTTGAATCTCTTCAAAAATTTAATTTCAAATTTCTTTATTAATGTTTTGGATAACAATATTAAAATATAATAAAGAAAAATGATGCTTACTTTTAAAGATTTTACACGATATTTTTTTCTCATTATTGATATCATTCCCTTTTTTTTAAAAAAAAATAATTAACAATTTCTAAATAACCACATTTAAATGTAACTATGTGTTTAGATACTGAACTTCAGTAATAACTGTTATTAGTATTTTTAAATTTTGTTTGGATTTAATAACTTATTAAAAATATTTTTATATAAATTTGTTTATAAACCATATCCTCCACATGCTGAATATTAATATTCTTTTATTCTGAAGAGCAATTTAATCACACAATGTTATCTTTAATTAACGCTGTCAATAGTTGTTGAACAAAGGAATTAATTCCTAATTTATTGGAAAAAATTGTTTGTAGAGTTTTGGAAGTAAGCCGATAGAAAATTCAGTAGATAAAAGATCGTTCTTGTCAGAAAAAAAATCATCGTTGTATAGAAATTCCATCGTATGTCTCCTGATTTTGTTTGAAATTGTGATGTCATTTTTACCCAGAATTGACTATCTTTGTTTGCTTCTTATGAGTTGTCCTTTGTCGGATTCGTAGTCTTCTATATCAAAAAAAATTTCCAATATATGTATTTTAAATTTTTCTATTCATGGCTTTTTCATTCTTGATGGTTTATTTAAAGCATTGGCATATTTCTTTCTTATTTCATTTTCTTCATCCTCGAAAGAGGGTGACTTTTTGAAAGAATTTACCCACGATTCGCTTTTGAATAGTTTACTAAAATCCCAACCTTCGGCTTCTAAATGAGCTCAACCCAGGAGAGGGTCGGTTTACTTCAGCATTTTGTTGATCAAATGTATAACCCTAATGCAACAGGTACTTCCGTCAAAGAAGGAGATGAATGGATTCATAATTGGAGGGAAACAAATGCTATTTTAACAGATTACCAATTTATTTTTGATCTATTTCCCACAAATTTTCAAAACATGTCATATATGCGAGTTTTATTTGTTACTTTAAAAGTTCTTCAAGAACGAATTCGATTAGGTTTCAATACTTTAAATCCAGAAATTATATCAGCAATATTTAATTCCACTCGTGATCTAAGCCAGAAGCTATATTCCTTTCCTCTTCATTTACAATTGACATTTTTAATCATCTGCGATATCTTTAGTTTACTACGAAAAGTCGACGAAACTTTTATAGAACAAATACCCCCAGATTTTCGTATGTCATTTTTTGCTCTTTTTTTCGAAGATGGGAAAGAAAATTTTTTGAAAAATATTGAAAACTCTATCCAATTCCAAAGCATCATGTTTGGTATTAACCTTTTATTGAACTCCGAGATGTCAATAGAATGGTTACGTATCGCCTATGCCCTTTTACCTGGCATGGGTAACAATATTTTTTTGAATGAATTTCCTAAACTTATTCCACGTTTTTATGAAACGTTACGTGACATTGAATATATTAAACTGATGACGAACATCATCATCACACTTTTTTCCTATCAATACGAGTCAGAATCTGAATTAGTTTTACTCTTAGCATTATTTCGCTTTGGGATTGATTATTCATCCAGTTTACGACAACTTATAATCCAAATGTCATCATGTGAAGCTGAAGCATTAATGAATTTTTTATTTTGTGTTTGGGAAGGCTATTTCCAAATTGATTGTTATATGATAACAATTGATCCGATGTTTTATGAGATAATGATTAATTTTTTACAAGAAGCATTTAATGTCTGTAGTATTTATCCCCCTTGTTCCGAAAACTTTGAGATCATATCAGCGGAAATTGTTAAGTTCTTTGATACTTTCGAAGATCGGAATCATCCAGTTTGTAACTTATATCCCATGTTATATCAATTGTTTATCACTGCTATAGATTCTGGTGCATCCATTAATGAATCATTAATTAAGTCGATTGATACATTCACTAAATTTTCTGAGGACGCAGATGGAACAAGTAATGATCTTCTAAATCAAATATTAAGTTCTATTAACCCTAAAACGCCCGGAGCATTAATAATTGCTGCATTAAAATGGAAATCATTATCAAAAGAATTAACAAATGAGTTTTCGAATTTAATACTTTCTACAAATAATATGCCTCCTTATATTATCATAGAATTCATTAAAAACGCTTTCGAAGATGTGCCTGAACATATATCGAAATTCTTGTTTTTATTACATCAATTTTTCCCAGAATTGCCACAACCGTCATCTGCCGCCTTCTTTCAAATTTGTGTTAAAAAGCACACAGAAATAATGAAAGAAAACCCAGAAACATTGAATGCCTTCTCTCAATTTCTGGTGGTTAACGATAGGCAGACGTTATTATCTTTAATTCCTGGTTTATTATATTTATCATCAGATATTAATTCAGATAAAACATTTGAAGTTTGTCAAAAGATAGGGGCACAAATAATCGCGCAATGTACGGAAGTAATTACACCTAATATTGATATCAAAGAGATCTGTGATTTTATGGAATTTATAGCTGATCTTGTTGAAAGTTTTCCCTCGAAAAAAGACATACCGAAAGATTCATTATTACATTTATTTTATCAATTTTTTGCGGAGAACTTATTACAACATCTTAAATCGATATATTTATTAAACGAATGTATTTTTCAAGAATATTTATGTCGATTATTCATACCAATAATTGATGAACAATATATTACAGATCAAACATATTTCATTGAATGGATTAATTTAATAGCACAAACAAATGAAGTTACATCATATCATTTCATATTATTAAGAAGTTTACCATTAGGTACATATCCAACAATGATCCAATTAATACAATCATTAAATAGTGATTATTTAAACACACGTCCGAATTTATTATCTGGATTAGCATTCTATATGGAATTCATAGCTCATAATCATATGAATGTCTTTAATGAAATATTTTCATTACAATTGGTGTTGTTCATTGCAAATAAAGTCGAATCTTTCGAACCTATAATTAGAACAATACCAAAACTTTTGCAACAAGAATTACCAATGGAATTCGTGGTGAACTTACTCGTTTGCGTATTAAAAAGATGTTTCAAAAATGAAAATAATACAAATATTAACTTGTCAGATGTAACAAGAAATATGTTATGTCAATGGTTACCAGAATTGTTAATCATTTTCGCAAAATTAATTCCTTTCGAAACATACGCACAAGTATTCGCTGAAGTTTTTAAGGAAAACCCAAACGTGGCGTTGCAATACGCAAAGGTTTTGGCTGAGAAAAACCAATGCGACCAACAAATTCAAGATGTAACAAAACAGTTTTTCGAAATCTTGAAAAATGAAGGAAGAAGAATGAATGGATGAGAATGTGTGATATAATAATGTGTAAAATGTAAAATGAAATAATAGAAAGTGTCAAAACTAATAATTTAAAAATAAAGATTCAAATATTTGGTTGTCTTTTGGTGATTGTGCATTTGGTTTTATTTCAGTATTTGGTATATAGCAATGTTTTGGTTGGTAATTTGAACATTTCTGAATCATTGTAGTTTTTGGTTTTATTTCAGTATTCGATATATAGCAATGCTTTGGTTGGTAGTTTTAACATTTCTGAATCATTGTAGTTTTTGGTTTTATTTCAGTATTCGATATATAGCAATGCTTTGGTTGGTAATTTGAACATTTCTGAATCATTGTAGTTTTTGGTTTTATTTCAGTATTCGATATATAGCAATGCTTTGGTTGGTAATTTGAACATTTCTGAATCATTGTAGTTTTTGGTTTTATTTCAGTATTCGATATATAGCAATGCTTTGGTTGGTAATTTGAACATTTCTGAATCATTGTAGTTTTTGGTTTTATTTCAGTATTCGATATATAGCAATGCTTTGGTTGGTAGTTTTAACATTTCTGAATCATTGTAGTTTTTGGTTTTATTTCAGTATTCGATATATAGCAATGCTTTGGTTGGTAATTTGAACATTTCTGAATCATTGTAGTTTTTGTATTATTCTTCTATACAATATCTACTTACAAATTTTTTATAGAAAGACATGGTGTTAAACAACCTTCAAATGTTCATCTCATGAGATAGACTTCAATAATTGGAATTATTTTTGGATTAATTGCTTTTGTTCTTATTGTTATTGCATTGGCTATTTTCATTAATCAATTTAATAAAAAAGAAATCTAATCCACTGAAAATAAAACATTCCACAAAAATTTATCATTAACAGATGAAAAACATACAGACATTGATGGAAATGGATTTAAAGTTATTACAAATTTTCTACAATTTCTTTATATACTTTCATCATAAAAAAATTGTTTTGTATGAAGTATATACGATTACGATTATAATCAATATCCCAGTTTTGTGAGATTTTGGATAATTATTATGATAAATTTTTTGAATTTTTATCAGTTTTGATTAAAATATTATTATGAAATATAAAACATTAATTATTATATAAAAATTTCTTTATTATCATTTTACATTTTGTTTTAGATGAAAAATATTTTTATTTACAATAAATTTTATTATATCAATTCTATCTTCTAAATCTGATATAAACTGTACGTTTTCCTTTGTTTCGAGTCTCTAATGAAAAGATATTTTCCATCATCCGAATCCTTCAATCTTCCAAATATTGTTGTCAACACTCCGTAAACATTTCCTTGTGTTAGTGATATTTCTTGTGAGAACTTATCTACTCCATGTTGTTCCACTCCAAGTAATATATGTGGCTCTTTTAAATTTGAAGTTTTCCTAATTGCATATCCGATCATACATTTTTCAGCACCGATTAAACGACTAAGTGTTACCCATCTAGCTACTTTAGCTGAGTTAGCGTTAACTTCATTGATAAAAATGGTTCCACGCCTATCTTCTAAGTTCATCCATGGGTCCTTTCGTATCGGCGTTGGTATATCATTGAAAACGCGGCAAACCGCCAATTTGAGGGGTTTGTTTGGTTTTGGCGCATCAAGAAGTGCATCGATTCGACTGCGGATGATGAACTCAATTCCGCCAATAACAATGCTACGGTAAAGCAGGGGAAGAGGAGACTCGTCACCAAGTTTAATTGGATCTTGGCCTTCAGTAGAAAGCTGAATAAATGACTCATTGACTTTGCATGTCTCATTGATATTCTCAATGAAATCGGATGTCATGCGATCTTTTTGAACTGACATTTGAGTGGTAATGGTCTCAAGTGTAGTCTCCACAATAGCTGGTGAGTTATTACTTGTGATTACATATATATCATTTCCTTTTTTCTTAAATTGAATATCAAGTGGAAAGACAGAGCGCTGACATACAGCTATAGAAGCAAGTGCTTTGGCAGTGGAGAAAACACGTAGTGATTGCTCAGATGGAGTGGAAGATATTTCTTTGATAATTGGATCTTCTTCAATTGGAACAAAATCTGGTACGCTAACTGATGGAAGTGGATACCTGATTGATCTACGTATGCCAATGAGTTTTTTATTGAAAAGAGCTGTTGTTCCAATAATTTTAATATCTTTGATTTGTGGAATTTCTTTTAGATTAGCTGTTTGAAGTTGAGTATCGTATGAGCCAATTGGTTTCCTGTTGATTGGAATTTCGTATGATTGTTTAAAATCATATGGTGAACAAGCAACTGTTTGAACCTTCTTTTTGACAATTTGACGAGTTGTATTTGGAGTTTCAACCACGTCTTCGATTTCTTTTAGAATTGGTAATTGAGCATTTGTTCTATTAATAGGACTTTGAGATGGTGGTACAGAATATGTGAGCTTACTAGTAACATCAGCAGGTAGATTTATTTTATAAAAATTAGGAGATGCATTGTCTTGTTTTGGAAGATATTCGAAGATTTTGGAAAGGTCAATTGGATGGGACATTTTTCGTATTCCACTTTTTCTGATATTGAGTTCAGAAAAATTTTAGAGAACACAACACGAAAAAACATGTTTTGAAAACAGATGGAATGCCAAACACAAACATAGAATAAGATCCATTTGTAACTGTGATTAAAAATGATAAATTGCTAAAAAAATCCACAAGTATACTTTTCCTCTTACACAAATTGCCAGGTAATATTTCCGCAAAATTTTGAATCCAAAAAGATTGCTTTACAGGGAAATGAATTTGATCAAATTTATTGTTGACCAATTTTTTGAAATCATTGAAATGAATAAATTTTTGAAACTAGGGTTTTAAATGCAAGGTTCAAAAACATGTGTTTTGCATAAGATTTTTTTTATTTTACTTTGTGCTTAATAACCTACAAATTTAACTTTATCTTTAAATTTGTTTTTAACGAAAAGATTTATTCATAAAAGTACATATTTCTCTGCAAAAGGAATCCAAATCTTCATAATCGAAAATTACTGTTTCAATAATAAACTTAGGTGGATTAAATCTTGTGTTTGGATATTTGATTGGTGTAGATCTAAACTGTGAACCATCTTCGCGAATTAGCTCAAAAATTAAATCATTATTTTGGCCAAGAGTAATCTTATATTGGTTTCTAGCCAAACAATTAACTTTAATTTCTGGATAATTCAATATCACACGTACCGTTGGATCCATTTTCTTAATTTGACTCCGAAGCAACTCGTTTGATCTTCTTAATGATTTTATTGAATCTTTAGCAGTTTCTATTTCTTGAATTAAAGTTTTTAATTGATCGTTTTGTTTCTTTAATTCATTGACAGCAATTTGATGAACCTTATAATGTTCTTCAATTTTATCTCTAAGATCTTTTGAATCAGTAATAACAGATTCAATTCTGAGGTTGTGGAGCTCTTTGTACCTTTTGTTTAGCGCGTGATATTTTTCTTCTAGTGCAGCTTCTTCGTTGAATTTAGACATTAGATTCCAAATTATAAACGTCTTCGATTCAAACATTTTTAGTAAGTTTGTTCGATTTAATGTCTTCTCAACTTCGCTTTGCTTGTGTTTGTGCGTCTAATGTCAATCGTTCAATGGCAGCACATCAATCTTTAATGAACAAAAAATTTAATGTGTCATCATATGGGACGAATACATTGATTTCCATTCCTGGTCCAACTGGTGCTAATAATTATGATTTTGGTACTACCTACGCAGAAATTGTTGCAAACCTGAAAGAACAAAATCATCCATATTATACAGAACGTGGTATCTTAGAAATGATGGAACGAGATGCAACAATCAAAGAAAAGCCTGAAAAATTTAGTAGTACATTCGACCCTAAATCAAGAAGATACTTTGATGTTATATTTACATACAGTCGAACTATCATGGATAAAGTGATTTCTGAATTCCATTCACATGGAAGTTCATCATTCGAACTATGCACAGTCATTAATATTGAAACTGTCGATGACCATCAAAATGCGCTTGTTGGTGCTCACCGTACGCTTGAAATTGCGAAGAAGCTCCATGCAAATAAAGATGATCTAATACAAGTTATCGATTCATTAATGGACAAATTTGTTAATGAAGATCAGCTTCCTTTATCTTATCACGTTGTAGCTTACTAATAAAGAATTTTTGTTTAAGTTCTTTTAATATTCATTAATATTCAAAAAAAGAAATATTAGAATTCTATTTATAAAATAAATTCTTTTCTTCGAATTATTTTTATTTACAATTAAAGATGCCTCCAAAGAAATCATCTCAAAATTATAAAGGCATTTCCATGCTTTATTTTCTTTTTCAGATTGTTTTAATTCTTCTTCTGTCACAAATTCTCATTAGTTTTTTTGTAACTCATGAAGGATTGCAAAAAGTCTTATTATTTTATCATATGAACTTAACTTTTGAACAGCTTCACCTATAAACTTTTAGCAATTTGGATTAATCCAAAGATGGCGTTTATCCTTTGTCCAAAAGTAGTTAGATTGTACTCATCCAAAAGTTGATCAATAGTAATTGGGAGTTTTACAGCGACTTATTGAGTCTCATCAAATCAAAAATTAATGTGCTCAAGACATAATATCACATAAGCTTTATCAAAGGGTGGTAAAAGCTTCCACAATTTTCCAAGAGGTCAATTTCTTAAACAATACTTTCATTTTAAGACTTTTACCTTGTAATGACTTCCACAGAGAAACTACCATGAGTAGAAGAAATTTCCTGTTGAATAAGTAGAATTCAAAAAATTAACAAATTACGGGAAATAATTTCCAAAATTATCTGAAGAACAACCAATGACTCGTGAACTCATTGTTAATGTACATGGTTTCTTTGTTGTGACATAAAAAATACGTATTAACCGAACAATCATTGAGAATTATTAATAATAATTTATTAAAAATCGTGAATCTTCTATCAAACGTACTCTAGAAGAAACTGGTGGCCCACGCGTTCATGATTATCTCCTTGGATTAGTAGCAGTTTCGGAATTATTGGTGAGTAAACACAAACTAAACATGTTTTATATCACATGTCATATGGGGTATTCAAATGCTCAGTTGCGGTTGGGAACAACAAGATTGAATGAAATCCTCTCAACGCTGTATTTATTATTTTTATTTTCTTTCCAATTCTCTTATTTCAGAAGATTAGAGACATACAAGTTGTATGATACAACTTGTTCTTTCCCGCCTATGAGTTATAAGTAAGGATGGTATCGATAAATTTCGATAAAACCGTTTATTTATCAGGATAAATCGGATTTCATCCAACTGGTGTTAATACATATTATGAGCCATCTGATTTTACAGAAGAAGAAGCCAAAGGTATTGATTCTGTTCTCACGTCAAACAAGATCAAACTCGAAACCACAAAAATTATACGTCATGTTGATCGTTATGAAGTTCAACTTCCATCAATTGAAATTGATACCACAGGTAAACAAATTGGCGAATACAAAGGAAAACCAATTTATATAACCAAAGGCCGCTATTCGTCCATACTGAAATGTGTTGTCTATTGGCTTAATGAATCATTAAAACATTGCAGTAACAACGAAGAAAAACTAATGCTTGAATCACTGATTCTTCACTACCAAAAGGGTGATTGCGATTATCATGTTCGTTATAGCGAACATTGGGTTCGTGATCTTAATCCTAATGTTGAAACGTATTCCGGCTTTATCGAATCATATCGCGATCCCGATGGTGTCCGAGCTGAATTTGAAAGTTTTGTTGCATGTGTTGATAAAGAAGAGAGTTCGATACTTCATGAATTTGTTAATAGTTCTGCACTTGTATTACCATTATTACCATATCCCAAAGAATATGAACGAAAGACATTTAATCCTCCATCATACAATGCCATTAACATCTTAACATTTGTCTGTAGTGGATATCCAATTGAAATTAACATTCCGAATTATGATGAAATTCGATTAAATGTCGGATTTAAGAATGTTTCATTAACTAATGTAATGACTGCATCATTACGCCAAGTTACATCATTTCCATTTTTATATGAAGATGACGCGAAACTTTTATGTGACTTCTTTGATGAAATGGATAACTTTGCAACGGCAGCACATGAATTATATGGCCATGGCTCTGGCACATTATTTAAAGAAGAAGATGTCAAAGGCAAAAACATTCCTGATATGTTTAATGAAGGCAAATTCATTGACACATATTACGAAGAAAATCAAACAGCAGAACAAACGTTTGGTTCTATTTATTCATCATTCGAAGAATGTCGCGCAGAAACAACATCTGTTTCCTTAGCGTTTTTCCCTGAGATATTAAACATCTTCAAGATTAACCCCGAAAATGAATATCGCAAAAACTTCGAATATACTTCTGTTCTATCAATGTTACATGCTGGCGCGAAAACTTTAATATGTTATAGCCCCGAATCAAAACAATGGAAACAAGCGCATGCACGAGCGCGCTTTGCGATATTAAAGGCAGCAATCAAATGGAGTAATGGCGCTGTTGTAATCGAAGAAGTGAATGACGAAAAATGTAAATATAAAATTAAAATCGATAAGTCGAGACTCAACTTGGTAAAAGACGCAATGGAAATATTACTGAAACATTTGAACTACTATCGAACTACAAACAAGGCGGAGTTGGGCTGTAAGTTCTTCGAAGAGTTGACTGAAGTGGACGAATTCTGGCTGAAGGTGAGAGAGGTGGCACAAAGCAGAAGCAAAACAGACCGGTCTATGTGGGCGTGAGAGTGGTGAAGAATGGAAACGAATATAACATAGAGCAACCATGCGAAAATGCACCAAATGTCGTGGACGCATTAATTACATCGGTTGAAAACCTCAGTCTTTCATTGGTTAATGAGTAAATTCGAACTTTGATAAAATTTTTAAAAATTCACTAAATAAATAAAAGTTATCAACAGAAAATGTATACCAAAAAATTCGTTTCGGAATCTGTTGGATGATAGTGGAGAGAAAATCCGTTCCAATCATTTATTTTCTTGAAGATTCGTATTTAAGTATTAAAAGTCAAATTCATTGTTTGGATTGATATTTGAACTAAGAAATACATTGTTTTTGTGACTTGATATTTTCTTTTAACTAAACTTGGTAGTATTTCTAGAAATATTTCATTCTCTTTAATAATTAATAAAATGATTAACATTATAAATGAACAAGATTTATATGGATGCATTCTTCAATATTTTATATGAGATTTCGCAATTTTACTTATCGTGTTTCTCAATGCTAAGTATTGAATCAGACATAACATTTATTGCGTCATATCTTTTTCTTTCCTTTTTCTTGCTACCACGAAAGCAATTACAGAAACGATTATTATAACACCGAAATAACATGTTATACGAATTGAATTTTTTTCTTTTTCGACATTAAATAAATTTATTCAATAAGTTTTTAGAATGATGCCAATTATTTACCAAAATGGAAAGAATTCCATTTGATCATTTGCTTTATCTGTTATCTCATCTTGGATTCCTTCTTTTTTACGAAACATTTCAATTATTTCAGTATAATCATTTTCTTTTGCATACATGTATGCTGTCCAAAATACTTTATATAATTTTCAAATATGATATTTAAATCCAAAAAAATTTGAACGAACATTAAGCTTTATATGCAAACATCTTTAGCATTAATATCAATTCCTTCTTGTTCAAGTAATATCTTTACTATTTCTATGTGTCCATTTTCAGATGCACATATAAGTGCTGTTTTAAATATATATAATAATTTCCAAATATTTTTTTGATATATAAAATTATTAAAACAAATATTAAAATAAATATATAACCATTTTTGGTATTTATATCAACACATTTTTGTGTAAGAAGTAATTTAACTATTTCTGTATGTCCACTTTGAGATGCTAATATAAGAGGTGTCTTAAATATCAAAAATAATTTCCATAAAAAAATTTAAAACATCAAATTATTTGTGGAAATGTTTTATAAAATTAATAAATACTTTTAGTATTAATATCAATTCCACCTTGTTTAAATAATATTTTGATTATTTTCTTGAAACCATTATAAGTTGCATACATAAATGCGTTCCAAAGTAATTTGAATTAGTTCCAAATATTATTTTAAATTATCAAATAAATGAAATGTTTATTTTCTATATTGAATAAATATTTTTAATATTGATATCAATTCCTTTTTGCTCGAGTAGTAATTTAACTATTTCTGTATGACCATTTAAAGATGCTAAAATAAGTGCTGTATTAAATATTTTAAATAATTTCCAAATATTATTTTGAAATATAAAATTATTAAAATAAATTTGAAATAAAACAAATAAATATTTTTAGCATTAACGTCAATTCCTTCTTGTTCAAGAAGTAATTTAACTATTTCTGTATGACCATTCCAAGATGCTCTAATAAGTGCTGTTTTAAATATTTCAAATAATTTCCAAATATTATTTTGAAATATCATCTTATTAAAATAAATATGAAATAAAACAAATAAATATCTTTAGCATTAATATCAATTCCTTCTTGTTCGAGAAGTAATTTAACTATTTCTATCTGTTCATTTTCAGATGCATAAATAAGTGCTGAATAAAATAATTCAAATAATTTCCTAATATTATTTTGAAATATTAAATTATAATAATAAATATTATCTTTTGCATTAATATCAATTCCTTCTTGTTTAAGAAATAATTTAACTATTTCTGCATATCCTATATTTGATGCTAATATAAGTGATGTTTTAAATATTTCAAATAATTTCCAAATATTATTTTGAAATATTAAAGTATTAAAATAAATATTAAATAAAACAAATAAATATCTTTAGCATTAATATCAATTCCTTCTCGTTCGAGAAGTAATTTAACTATTTCTATCTGTTCATTTAAAAATGCATAAATAAGCGCTGTATAAAATAATTCAAATAATTTCCAAATATTATTTTGAAATATCAAATTATTAAAATAAATTTTAAATAAAACAAATAAATATCTTTAGCATTAATATCGATTCTTTCTTGTTCAAGAAGTAATTTAACGATTTCTATATGACCACATTGAGATGCTTTAATAAGTGCTGTTCCAAATAATTTAAATAATTTTCAAATATTATTTTGAAATATAAAATTATTAAAATAAATATCAAATAAAACAAATAAATATCTTTAGCATTAATATCAATTCCTTCTTGTTCAAGAAGTAATATAACTATTTCTATATAACCATAATAAGATGCTTCTATAAGTGCTGTATAAAATAATTTCAATAATTTCCTAATGTTATTTTTGAAATATAAAATTATAATAATAAATATTATCTTTAGCATTAATATCGATTCTTTCTTGTTCAAGAAGTAATTTAACGATTTCTATATGACCATTTGAAGATGCTAAAATAAGTACTGTTTTAAATATTTTAAATAATTTCCAAATATTATTTTGAAATATAAAATTATTAAAATAAAAATTATCTTTAGCATTAATATCAATTCCTTCTTGTTCAAGAAGTAATTTAACTATTTCTGTATGACCATTCCAAGATGCTCTAATAAGTGCTGTTTTAAATATTTCAAATAATTTCCAAATATTATTTTGAAATATCATCTTATTAAAATAAATATTAGATAAAACAAATAAATATCTTTAGCATTAATATCAATTCCTTCTTGTTCAAGAAGTAATTTAACTATTTCTATATGACCATTTGAAGATGCTAAAATAAGTACTGTTTTAAATATTTTAAATAATTTCCAAATATTATTTTGAAATATAAAATTATTAAAATAAAAATTATCTTTAGCATTAATATCGATTCTTTCTTGTTCAAGAAGTAATTTAACGATTTCTATATGACCACATTGAGATGCTTTAATAAGTGCTGTTCCAAATAATTTAAATAATTTTCAAATATTATTTTGAAATATAAAATTATTAAAATAAATATCAAATAAAACAAATAAATATCTTTAGCATTAATATCAATTCCTTCTTGTTCAAGAAGTAATATAACTATTTCTATATAACCATAATAAGATGCTTCTATAAGTGCTGTATAAAATAATTTCAATAATTTCCTAATGTTATTTTGAAATATAAAATTATAATAATAAATATTATCTTTAGCATTAATATCGATTCTTTCTTGTTCAAGAAGTAATTTAACGATTTCTATATGACCATTTGAAGATGCTAAAATAAGTACTGTTTTAAATATTTTAAATAATTTCCAAATATTATTTTTGAAATATAAAATTATTAAAATAAAAATTATCTTTAGCATTAATATCAATTCCTTCTTGTTCAAGAAGTAATTTAACTATTTCTGTATGACCATTCCAAGATGCTCTAATAAGTGCTGTTTTAAATATTTCAAATAATTTCCAAATATTATTTTGAAATATCATCTTATTAAAATAAATATTAGATAAAACAAATAAATATCTTTAGCATTAATATCAATTCCTTCTTGTTCAAGAAGTAATTTAACGATTTCTATATGACCATTTGAAGATGCTAAAATAAGTACTGTTTTAAATATTTTAAATAATTTCCAAATATTATTTTGAAATATAAAATTATTAAAATAAAAATTATCTTTAGCATTAATATCAATTCCTTCTTGTTCAAGAAGTAATTTAACTATTTCTGTATGACCATTCCAAGATGCTCTAATAAGTGCTGTTTTAAATATTTCAAATAATTTCCAAATATTATTTTGAAATATCATCTTATTAAAATAAATTTCAAATAAAACAAATAAATATCTTTAGCATTAATATCAATTCCTTCTTGTATTAAAATATATTTAACAAGTTCAATATTTCCTGACTCTGATGAATATATTAATATATTTTTCGGAATTTGATTACTTTCAAGAAAATGTTTAATGAGAAATATGTTTCCAATTATTGCTGCTTCATTAATAATGTTTTCGCTAATTGGCATCAATTCTTTGTGTAAAAATATAAAAATTTCATAATTATGAGATGAAATACACTTCTTTCCTAAATCTTCTAATTTTTTAATATGACATATTTTATTTTCATATATATATTTAAAGATATCATTTCGATGGAACATAATTGCTGTTTCATATGCACCTTCAAATGATGAATGATTTTGTTCACATAAATGAATGATTTCTTCATTTCCACCTGCAACTGCATATTTACCTGTATTTTCTACATTTGTATTGTTCATAAGTAAATATTTAAAACATTTTACTGATGAAAAAAATGCTGCATAATCAATTAATGTAACATATTTTTGATTAATAAATGAACATCTTTCATATAATGATGGTTCAATTTCTTGATTAAAATCAAAATTATTTTGTGATGATATTTCTTGAAGTTTTTCGATTTCATCTTTTCGAATTATTTTTGTAATTTCATTCGGATTATGTCCTTCTTTAATTAATTGTTTATGAAGTTCCCAATCATTCTTTGATAGTTCTTCAATGTTTACCATTTTTCGTTTCAAATATTCATTTTCTTCTAGAAATTTTTTGGACATGTAATGAATAAAATATGGCTCTTCTCTTACCTGTTCAACTATGCTTGATTCGCATAAATTTTCTTGAATCATTCTCTCAAGAAAATAATTTGATTCTTGAGAATGTATATTTAAAATCATTTTTAAAAAAACTTTATGTATTTTACTTTGAATTTGTTTGTTATCTTCAATTTTTTGTGTTTCTTTAATGAAACTCACATAGACTCCTAAATCGTTCATTCTTGCTATGAATGATGAATAAATTATTTGACTAATAAGTAAGTTAAATGAATACTGGTAATTATTATCAAATACACCAAATATTGAAAGAGCTGATTGAAGAACATTTTCTTTATTTAATGAAAATATTATTTCTTGAATAAACTGAATTGTTTCCCAATTGTTCATTTTGGTTTTATCACTTTGTTTCATCATTTATGAAAAAATGGTCGGGTTTTAAACGGTCAAAAACATGTACGTTAAGTGAATAATTTTTTTTGTGTACTCAGTCGATATTATCGGTGCTCTTGGGTGACGGTGAAGGCGTTTTTTCCCATGTATTTCCCAAGGAATATTCTTGATTCCGACCATTCTCTAACAGTAGATGGTGTCAACACAATAATAAACATTTATGCTAGCAATGAAAGCATGGAACCGGTGCAGTTTATTCACTTTTTAATAAGGAGAAATGATGGGTTTATTGTTATGCATTCAATTAATGACATAAATCTTTCGAAATTGCTGAACAATGGTGCGCAGAAATAGACAGTACATTAGGTCAGATGAAAAAACCTATTGTTGTTTGTGGAAATAAATGTGATCTCAATGATGATCGTGTTGTCAGTCAATCCGAAGGAGAAGAACTTGCAACAAAATATGGTGCAAAATTCTTTGAAACCTCATTAAAGAATAATATTAACATCACTGAAACATTTTCCGAACTTATCCGGATGATGAGAAGTATGAAAATCTCAAATGAAAAAAACAAAAAGAACAAAACAATAAAAAGAAAGACAGCTCACATAAAGAAGTAGGTACAATATGTTAGTTTTTTCTAGCCAATAAACTGTTAACTTGTAAATGTTAATTTATGCACACGGTGAAGCCTATTTAAAATTGACAATTTAAAATTCAACAAGAATCTCTCTTGTTGTACAACAGTACTTAAAGTTGTTTTTAAGAATTTAAAGATGAAGCATTTTGCTGTCTTCTTTCAAAACTCCTCAAGAAACAATGTAGCCAAAACATTGAATATTCAATAAGTCAAGTGTTAATGATATGGAGGAAAGAAAGCAATGGCAAAATTAATCGGAAAATACTATCCAGATTTATATATTGAACCACCGTTTTATTGTGACTATGGTATAAATATCAAGCCCAAAGGTAATGTTTACTTTAACTATAACTGTATCCTTCTTGATGTATGTCCAATTACAATTGGTAATAATACAATGTTTGCACGCAATGTTGAAGTTTACACTGCAACTCGCCCATCTGATGCCAAAACAAGAAATTCCCGGAGAGAATATGCTAAGCCTATCGCAATCAGTGAGAATTGTTGGATTGGAGGAAGTGCCACAATATGTCCTGGAGTAACAATTGGTGATAACATCGTCGTTGCGGATGGAGCTGTTGTCGTTAAAGATGTTCCGCCAAACTGCAGAGTAGCTGGAGTTCCTGCTAAAATCATAAAAAGATTACTGCTTCTTGAGGCAGACAAATAAAAATAAAATAACGGTAAAATAATGGTGGATAGGAAAAAGTTGTATATTTAAGCATAATGATATTTTTAATAAACTGGATGCAGATCAAATCGAATAAATTAAAAAATCATCGGATTTATATTAAAAAACTGAAGTAATAAACCAAGAAAGTAAACGCAAATAACAAGACACTGTCAACCAACTTTCCCTCTTATAGATTTCTTTTTAATTTTAAAATTATTTGTAATAAAATATTAAAATTAAAATGGTGTGTTGTAAAATTTTGATATCTATGCATAAATCATATATTTCATATATTCTCAAATCTATTTAATAAACATGTTCTTTCCTTCAGTGAAATAGGTTGGCTAAATATCATATTTTTTGTAAAATGGATAATATCCTGATAAATATTTATAAGAACATTCAAACCGTTGGAGATTCAGTGCATTGTTATTGTAAAGTATTCAAAAAACGAAATTTTTTTGTTTCAATGAGCAGAGCAGGTTTTTATTTTATCGGTGATAAAACAGTTGGGAAGACAACAATATGCCATGGCATACGTGCATGCATGTACAAACCAGAGGAAGATCTCTTGTTACTAAAAGAAACAATTTTTTATGGAAACAATTATGTGACTAATCTTCCTGATAACAAAAGTAATGTTAGACATCTTTTTGTAGGAGAAGTGTGTGGATGTGTGCCTAACAATATCCGAGAATTAACATATTTTGCATATTCGCCAAAATCAATATCAATATGTTTTGTTTGTTATAGTGTTGTTGATCAAACTTCGTTTTTAAATGTAACGAATCTTTGGGTAAAAGAAATTAAACAACATGAGCTTAATCCGAAAATAATCCTTGTCGGTACTAAAACAGATCTCCGTGAAGATGAAGAGACTCTTGATGAGCTCTTTAAAAATGGGAAAAGTCCAATTACCACAAAACAAGGAAAAGTTTTAGCAGAAACAATTGGCGCAATTGATTATTTTGAATGCACAGCCACAAACATTGAAACCATTAAAAGAATATACAATAAGGGGCTTGATTTAATTTATAATGCTAACGATGATAAGATTACAAAAGGTAGCCAATCTTTTTGTTCAATTCAATAAATTTTATTCAAATTTTATTCATTTGCAAATGCACTTTTTCCCATATTTTATTATGATCCTTCAGGGTGTATGACATTTAATTGAAATTTTGGCATGAGAGACCTCATAGAATTTTTTGAATTGACTTTTGCTCTGTTGGCGGGTAGCCGAAGTTTAGGCGCCATTTTCATTTTTGATGTTTGCAATCATCATTCACTTCCTCATCTAATCAACAATATATGTTCCAACTTACTGATGATAAAATTGAAGAAGTAATAAAGAACATTTAATAAGAAACAAATTACAAATTCTTTTTTATAAAACAACTGAGAAAAAAACAAACAATAATTGAGATACAAACAAACAATAACTGAGACACAAATAAGAATAAAAACATCAAATTAAAATCATGAAATGTAAAGTATAGAAAAAGATATATATGTATAAAAAAATGACAAAAAATACATATGATATGAAAAACAGCACATTAACAAAACATGAAATAAGAATAAAGTATAAAATGACACATATAAATACACACAATTACGAAAATACATTATGTAGTCAACCTAAAAATAAATTTCCAGGTACCTGACACTTTTTGAGTTGGTGACGGTTATGTTCCATCACACTTCCATTCAACCTTGAACCATACTACATTACGTTTTTCTTTGTAATTATACCTGATATCATGATCAATTATCCTGTTTATTTCGTATTCCATCTAATTAAATGACACTATTGTTCTCTTCTTTGGTCATTCGACTTTTTGAAATATTTAAATTTCATAATTATACTTTTGTGGCAATATTATGATGTGTTCCATTCAATGTTATACGCCATTTGGCATCATATTATCTTACCCACTTTTTCAATGATGATTATATTGTCACTTTCCTCGTAAACCATTCAATTGATATTAGTAAATATGATGTTTTTCATATCATATGTTTTTTTTGTCACTTTTCTATTTTGATTTGACTAAGTCTGTTTAACATTTGTAATTTTTTTATATAAGTATAAAGTATCCAAAGAATGGAATCAGTAAACAATCTAGGCTCTGATAAATGATGGTTTGACAGTTACCTTAACCTAGTTATCTGACATATTTTTTTTATTCTTAATACTAATTGACATATTTATAAATTTTAATTGTATTGTGACATTTGTGATTTTTATTCAATTTTTATCGTAGGTAATTGAATTTATTTTGATGTGTTTTTGACATTCTTTCAATTAATTTTTTAATTTGATGTTTAGTCAGTTGTAAAAACATTTATTTTTTTTTTCGGTTTTTTCGATATAATTTTTTTTCTTTTTGACTATGCACATTAGTGATAATAACAAAGTTTGTTCACTCAATGGGCTATTAAATTTCTTTTTTTCTTTTTCTTTATTTTATAAAATTTAATCCCCCTCCCCCAAAGAGAGCCCTAATGGCGAATGAGTGCATTTATCACAAACCTGCAGTAGCCCGACTCCGCGGAGCACTTTTTTATAAAAGGGCGTAGACAGGTGATCAGTATAAAGTGTACTAGAGGTGGGGGTCAGGTTTGATTCTATTTTTGAAAGGAGACCGTTATTTTAGGACGTTCATAAATAAAAAGATTTTCACACTCCCCCTCATTCCAAGGGGACGTTAAACGGCTGGTACCTTGCGAATGATATAAACTGGTACGAATAAATCGAGAGTACGATAGATCGAAAATTAAAAGGATGTTTTGTCTACTTATCAAAATTGAATAGGGGATTATTTCCGATTTTTTAGCAAAAGTCTCTTTTTAATTCAAATTATTCATTAAATTTTCTAATCTTTCTTCTCTAAGTTTATTTTCGTCGAATCTTAATTTACAGAACCATCGACTTTTACATTGTACAGGACTTCTGTTTTGCAAACATATGGAAATATATTTTTATTGATGACCAAATTTGCAATTCATATCGTATGAAACTTTATCTTCTTCTTCTGACCAAGGACAGTATGTTCTCATGTTAGAAATAATTTCTTTAAATTCCTTTTCTAAACCTAAAAACCTTGAAATTGTACCTCCATTCATTTCAAGACAAAGCCGTAAACGGTCTCCAAAACCCAAACAAAGATTGTTAATTAATGAAATGTCCAAATTGTCCCATGTCTGTTCCAAGATCAATTTCAACTTATCCAGATCTTTTGGGGACCTCTTGTAAATTATTTGCTTCATTATAGCCCAGAGCAACTCGATTGGGTTTAGGTCAGGTGAGTTGGCCGGCCAATCATCTATTACATCGACACGATCCTCAAGCCACTCCATAGATTGTACTGAAGTATGGCACCGAGCCCCATCCTGAACATAAATCCAATCAAGCTTACATGGGTTTTGTTTATATCCTCAATAAAATTGGAAGCTTCCATGTTTTGTATATATTGTCCTGAGTCAATTAATTTATCTACAATTACTAATTCGCTCTTGTACCCAAATAATATCACACCATAGATCATTACAGATTTTGAAAATTTGGCCTTTTTTATAATTGTTTCTTCGACATACTCGCCTTTTCTCATCCACATCCATTCATAATCTTTTCCCGAGACAAATCGCGATTCATCAGAGAAAGCGATCTTGTCAAGATATGATTTTTGTGTGAGTATCTTTTTGCAAATTCGATTCTTGCTTCTATTTGTTGAGGCGTTAAATCTTGTTCTATTTTACAAGGTCTATAACGAAATTTCATTTCGTTTCTGACCTTTGTAACAGATTGATGAAAAATCGATAAATGAAAACATTCTTCAATTTTATCCGCTAATTCTTTTGAATATAATGTTGGTTCAAGAAGGGTCTTTAATTCTATAAATTCTTTAATTTTATTTGTAATAACAACTGGTCTTCCTCTTTTTGTTGCATCAGGTACTTGACCAGTATTGGTGTATGCTTTAATTGTACTGCTTATCCTGTTAGTACCTACATGAAGGGTATTTGCTATTGTTTGATAGTTGTGCCCTAATTTGTACATTTCTATTATTGACTGTTCTTTGTTCCACGGAGTCATCTGATCTAAATTTACAAACGGTGTTTATTGAAAAAATTCAATATGTTCTCTCGAGCTCGGATTATTTGTACCAGTTTATTACGTGTAAAAATCTATCATTTTTTCTCATAACGGTCGCCTATCGTTCGGAATTGAATACTTTATTTTATAAATTCAATTCGTTTTGATCGGCACGGGACGATACGCATTTTTCTCATAACGGTCGCCAACTCAAAAAGTTAAGGTACCTTAAATACAATTATAGGTAAACTTTATTGTATCAAATGAATTATTAATTCATTTGAGTTTAATTCAGATTGATAGAATAAGTCATCTGGAGACTTAATTTCTATTTCGTTAGATCTTCTTTTTAAAGCATTTATATCTTCATCAGATATTCCTTCGAAGCACTGTTCTATGCTATGATTTGAAGTAATTATAAATTTAGAGCAACCATGGTACATTACAATTGAACTTCCTTCAATTTCACAAAGGAATGGATAACGATCTCCCCAAATTTTCATGTGTTGAATTAGATATTTTTCATCAGATGGGAAATCATCTAGTATCACAACTTTGTGATCACCGATAATGTAACCATCCCACCATTTGTTAAATGCCTTTGGGTATACTAGATGTCCTGGTACCTTATGTGCCCATCTAGATTTTCCTATTCCAGGAAGTCCCCAAATCCGGTAGTTTATATTAAGCAACTCTCCTTGATATGTTCCACTATTTTGCATATTTCTTAACATATGTGCTCTTTTTACTGTTAATATTTGGTTACGATGAATGATCATTTCACGTGGGTATTTACTCTCCAATTCTTCAATATTCAATTCCTTGATATCATTCATCAACATTGCATAATATCTATCTTCTTCCAATCTTCTGCAACAATTTTTGCTTAATTCTCCAAATTCCCAATATTTATCTCCTTTTTTACAATATCTTATATTAACATCTTCAGCAGATCTTGAAGGTTCTAAATAAAATCCTCCTATTCCTACTTTACTTATTAATGTATTTTTTATTGACTTCTTCTTTTCATGAAAATATATTTGCAAATGTTGAGTTCCTGTTGTTGGTGCCACTTCTTTACCAATAATACCATATTTACAATTTGTACTAATAAATAATTTGAAAGCTGAATATGATTCCTCTGTATAATTATTTACTGTTGCTTTAGGGTTGACTTCTGATACTCTTCTTTGCTGTTCCAAAGTTCTTCTTGCTTGTTGCGCCTCTACACTTCTTCTAGCCATAATTAACAAATGGTTCTGCCAAATTTATTTATGCCACCACTTTTTCAAATAAAGTATTCAATTGACATAATGTAATATTCAAAGATATTTCATATCATGTGTCAAAAGCAAGTTCCTAACTTGACACTTTGTGGGAATATTCATTTTTATTTTTAGATCTATGGAATATAAAGAATCTTTTGATAATTTTAACTTCAGTGATAATGATTTTAATGATTTCAATAATGTTTATCCTGAAACCTTACGTTCGGAATACGAAGAAAAACCTTATCAAATAATTCTGTACCTTTCTAACGGTGATATTACAACATGATTTCTTTCGTAAGTGAAAACAAATGATTTGTCATAACTATTTATCTGTAATGTACATATACCATTTGATTATGTATCAGATGTTTTTGATTGATTACTGTATACAACACTGTTTTTTTTCATTAATGCTCTAACTATATTTTCGATTTTTTCAAACTGTGAATTTGACATTTTTAATAAGATAAAAATGTATAAAAGGTAGGTATATAATGCGGTCGGGAATGATCACGAGGACCCTAGGGGCCCCGCCGGGGGCGGGGCCCCTAGGGTCCTCGTGATCATTCCCGACCTTAAGTTTTCACTGGGGGGATTGGAGGCCTCAGACCCCTCCAATCCCCCGAGTGTGCTCGCTCCGCTAATCATAATGATTTTTGTGAGCCATACAATTCGTCTGAAAATTTGAATGCGCATTCAATTTTGAGAGAACTCGAAACTTTTTGATAGGAACGATAGCACTTTTAGCACCACTTTTCGCATAAATATATCAAAAACCTCACATAACCAACACGAATTGTCCCCGGTTATCTTTGGTCGGACATTTATCCTATTCAAAATCCTAGATATATAGTAGTACAACAATGTAAGTGTAAATTTATAGAATATTTAGTATTTGATGTTTCAATGCATGCTGATTTCATTGAACGTGATCATTATGAAGATTATTTTTGTATTTATACGAATGAAAATAGAACTAAATATAAGAAATATGGATATAAAAGTAGAAAACCAAATTTTAAAATATGGTTTAAAGAAATGAATGGTAAAGAAATTGAACCAGAATATTTTATGTTAGAATTATTATTAATTTATTAAATAAAAATCATTTTTTATCGATGTTTAGTATTGAGAATGCTACGAAAGAATATTATTAAAATAAAATATTATTTATATATATTGTTTTGAAACTATTCCAAATCCCAGGCGTCCTTAAAGAACACCTGTGTTCCATTTGTCATAGTTTAGTTTCAAAAATTCATTATAATTTAATAAATTTTTCATTTTTTCGAATGATTTGACATGAATATTGCATGTTTCTTCGGTTACTGAAAGGTTAACTTTTTGTGATTTTGTAACCCTTGAATTTTTTATATATGTTTTGCATGAATTTTTATAATATATAAAATTTATAACGCAGTAATTGATTATACGATTACTTTTTACGATGCTGAACATTACAATAGAATTGACGTAAACTTACCGTCACCGCCAACACGTCAAGCAAAAATGATTGTAACATCGTTAACGATCAAATGTTCTATTGTTGTTATTGAGAAAGATGATTTTATACAGATTAACGGTAAAAAATACTATTTCAATAATGATTACACTGACTTAAACTCACAAACGTTTATATTACTGTTGAATTCTTTAATTCAAGAATCAGGTGTTACGTCTGAAGTCGACGAAGCAGGAAGAATTGTATTTACTTCTTCAAATGCCTTTACAATAAATAATGCTTCATATAATATAATTCAAATTTCAGGGTTATACTCACAAATTTATCTTATACCATCAACATTTAATGGTACAGATACATTTGATATATTCGCTGAATCAGTCGGAAATACTTTATCAACTCCAGTATTATATCTTTTGTCGAATGTTGGAAAAAGTTCTTATATAAATTTAAACGAAACCATTAACATCTCAAAAATTGTTCTTATAATTAATAACTCTTTTTCGGCAGATTTTCCAATTATTGTATCAAACGCTGATTTTGAAATTAACATAAATTCTAATGATTTGTCACATATTCAATTAACACTCGTTGACGCAAACCTTCACGAAGTACATTTACTGAATTCAATGTATATAACTATTTCTGTTCAAGGAATGCCAGATGAAGATTTATTTGTTGGTGAGATTCAAAATCAAAAATAATTTTTATTTCATTTTTTTATTTTAGCTTTATCGGCAATTATTACTCTTCGTGCTTTAATGTGAATGCTAAAGGTTGCGTGTAAACTTTGAAGTTTAGAATAAACGGACCATGAATTATTTACGTCAAATATTGATGCAGGACTTTCTTTTATTAAGTCATAAAAATCATCTTTTGAAATTCCATCAAACAGAACAATATCTGACAAAGTTCTTTTTATATCTTTTTATATACTTTTTGTTGTTTGCACACATATGATGACGTTAATATTAAAGTGTCTGAGTTTTTTGAGTAATCTTGACATCTCCGTTTCTTTTCATTCACCATATACCGAAGAATTTTCGCGATAAATATTAATAGAATGGTATTCTTTTGGTGAACATCAACATGATTCAGTGACTACTGTAGATGATACATTAAAATATTATCAATATGTAGTTTTAATAAGAAATTTTATTCATTAATCAAAAAATTACCAGATAATATTAGAAATAAATATCTTAATATATATTCTGAAAATTCTATAGATTATATTATAAATATTAATAATAGTGATTATACATATGAAAATATCATAAGAAATCAATACGAAAAATATGATTATTATAAATTAATAAATGTGTCAAGAGGTGTCATTGGTATCGTTAAATCTAGGGTATATATCATAGAAATCAAAAATGAACAAATACATATTAGAGAATCATCTATCAAAAATATTCGTGAAGAATTTTCATTATACAAATTATCCAAAAATAATACAAAAAATAACATTATATAATATATGAACATTCTAATTGGTTTTAAGATGAATGATGCAAAAATAATGATCAAATATAATAATGACGATAATATTATTATTAATGTATTTCAAGGATTTAAATAAATCTGACAGTGATGATTTCACGATATTAGATTCATTATTAAATCATATAAAAATCATAGTATGTAATAATGATCAAAAATATCATCATATCATGAAATGGTGGGCAAATATATTTCATAAAATAACTTTCAAAAATAGAACTATGCCAATTATCTATGGTGCTCGAGGTTCTGATAATTTTAGACGATATTCCATATAGATGGTGGAAAAACTCCAATAAAAAATCAGTTACTCCAAATAATATCCAAGCACTCCAACAGATGAATCCAGCAAACATAAAAAAAAATAAGCTTCGAATAATGATTGGTCATTTAATGGATGCATTGATGATGAGTTTGAGAAGTACTTTAGTAATGCAAACGGATCGAATCGAAAGCACCGCCTCGGATGATAAACGGTCGTTTCAAAAACATGAAATCCGTTTTTCTTTTTAGTAAATATTTCCGATCTATCTATATGATGATAGTAATATATTTTAATGGTACGGCATTATTTTCAAAAAATCATTCTGAGTATCACATATTGGAGACCCAATTTCACATACAAATTTAAAAACAAATTTTTAAGTTCACACTCGCTTAAAATCAACAAAGAATAAAATAATTTATGATCAAGAGAGATCTATGAGATGTTTTTGAAATATGGAATCATTGTGATTACATTTGATATGAGCAAAATTTCGAAAATCTGTCAAATCTGACAAAATCTTTAAAATTCGATAAATTTTGGATACAAGTATATAATTTTAAATAATATATAATATTCATTTCATTAATTAATTTCCAAAATTCGAGAGCTTCCATCTGTAATTAAATAGGTCACTCGGTGTCAGATAGGTAAAAAATTGAAAACTTTTGTCACTTTTCATTCAATTAATATCAAAAATTTGGTCCACCCTTTTGAGGGTATAAAATTTAAATATCTTATCCTATAATTATTTATTCCTATTCCTTATTATAAAATAAAATAGTTGCCTATGTATGTAATAAATATATTTTTACTATGATGGTAACTCAATTCCGTATTTTTAAAAAAAATTAAAATATTAACGTTATCACGAGGACGTTTATACTGATATCATTATATAATAAAAATAATAATTTTTTTTCAAAAATATAATATTTATAAAATTTATTTTCACGTGCCATTATAATAATCAACTGTGCTTATTTGTTGTCAATATTCAATGTTTTACATAATTTTTTGAATATGTAAAATTGGTGCAATTATGTCTGCATTAAAGATGTAGCATATCTTGAATATATATTCCTTCCAGCTTTACTGGAAAATCTCATTTGTGATGCTTGCATTTGCCCCTTAATTGAAACATCATTTTTTTCGTGAACATGTGCTCACTTTTGAGTATAGATATATGTTCATTATATAATCTTTCACCTCCTTCAATTGGCAATTCATTTCGATTAAATGAATCATAATATGCAGAATCCCTTGGAAAACTCACTCCAGAATTTATATAAATTTTTTTGGCTGTGAATATGCATGATTGGATTAACTCAGGATGCAAAGGAATACAATTTGACTCGACTTTGGCAGATGAAAACAACCTTTGTCTTAATTTTACGTAATAAAAATCTAACTTATTACATTTCGTTAAAACCATTTTTTATTGCATGGGTTGTTTGCTCTTTTCCGGACTCATACCTCAGAAGTGATAACAAATGTTCAGATGCAATGGTTCCTCGTTTAAAAACCAATTTGGCAAAATATATTAATTAAGATTTCGTGATGAATCTACAGTTACACGAGAAACACCATCAAGATCTATTTTTTTTGGGAGTTATTTTCGTAATTTAATTATTCTTTTTTATTCACAGAAATCCTGGTTTTTGTGATTAATCTGGAACTGACCCTTTTCATGTGTGGGCAATCGTTTGTAAAAAATTTTTTGCTGATTGGTATATCAAATATATTCCCTTCATGATTTACAATATATTTTGACCATTCATCGAAAAAAGTAGCAAAATTACTTTCATATGATGGATAAGCATCTGTTCCAATTCCTATGACTTCTATATTATATTTATTTATAATACTGGGGATTGTTTCTATCATTTTCAGAACATAGTCATCTGCCAATGAACTTGGACTTAGATAAATATGTGTTGGATAGGATTTGATATGAGATAATGGACATTCAGTAACAATAAAAATAAAATTTGCGATATTCTTTCTCTGAAGCTGTAAGTTATATATTTTCGAGTACATCGACTAATCTCCACGAATATTTTCAAGTATATAAACTATTTTACTGTCAATCACACCATCTATTGCAACTTTATGATCAATATATATATCTTCATCAAGTTTCATGGCATAGATTGATAATGTACACTTTAAATCATTATATTCATACAAATTCCTCCAAAAATCTGAAATTCAATTTATATTTTCGACATTTTGAAACTCTTCAAAATGAGAAATTTTTTCATTTTGAAGCCAATTATAAATAGCAGATGCACTTGGCCCCTTCATATTAATTTGAAAAAAATTAATAACTTTTTGTCCAAAGTTATATCGTTATCGAAAAGTTTTTCAGTATTTCATCATATTTTGGTTTACGACGTAAATTTAAATCTGATTCTTGTATTATATGTGATAATATCGGAGTAAATTCTTTTCGAATTTAATCTTTTTTCATTTATGTCTCTTGCCTTTTTTTTCTCATTTCTTCCATTTTTTCATTTTGTTTCTTTTGTTTGATAATTTCCTGGTTTGTTTTTTTGATATGAAATTTGATTTTGTGCCTCATTTTCTTCAAATGTTTGATCATCAAAATTATTCGATAGCTCTTCTTGATAAGTAATATTATTGTGAAAATAATTACTATATATTTTATAATCATTTAATATTGAATCCCATTTTTTCATCCTTTTTTAATTAGCTAAATCACTCTATAAATGATATAGATATGATGATATTGTATAGGGCCATTAAATAAACTTGAAAATAAAATAGAATCTTCGTATTCTGTCCGATTTGTTCGAGCAAACCATTCTCTTAATTTCTTTGATTTTGTTTTGGTTGATAAGAATTTTTTTGATTCTTCTTTGAGATAACAATACCAAATTCCTGATTGCATAAACCCAATTAGAGATAAAGCTTTTGGTAAATCAAAAATTAAACCTTGATCATATAGTTGAAATGCAAAAATTAATGCAAATTCAAAAGTAACAGGAACGGAACAAAATTTGTCTTTGTTCCTTTTGAATATTACGAATCGTTGAGTTGGAGTAAAAGAAAATTCATTAAAATCGATCATGTGTATTTGCATTTCCAAAATTGGTTTTCTAACGAATTTATGCACTTTTTTTCGAAATTTAATAGTTTATTATATCGTTCAATTTAAAAACATATTACACTAAAAATATTCCAACGAAAAATTAATTTTATCTTAACATTTTTATTCAAAAAAAGATTAACTTTATACATTCTATATGATATTATATTATGAACTAAATCTACAAGAAAAGGCCATCCTAGGCGGTCCTAATCGAATAATAGAAATTCTGGATCAAACACTCAATTAAGATCTTAATTTTTATTCAAAAGTTTTCATAATATATTGAATATTTATATTTAAAAAGTTGATAGATTTAAGCGATTACCCAACTTTTTTTTATGCACAAGATTTTTTGAATAATTTACTTAATCTAACAGAAACAAAGACGAAGACAACATTTCTACAGACGGAATTGAAACATCTTAAAGGGATTCACCAGAAAATAATCAATTTTTCTAGCCCACCACTTCTTTTTTTAATCATGTTTTGTTTTATGTATCAATTTTTTTCAATCGATTTTAGCAGGGATAATATTTTATCATTTCTGTGCACCAATAAAAACAGCTTTTTTAATATATGCAAAATTGGAGAGAACAAAGGAAAAAAGAAAAACATTGCTTATGTTTCATCTTTTTATTATTTTCCTGAATCAAAACTTCAAAGACATCCAACAAAATACTATACTGAAAGCTTTATCAAACTTCTAAAAATGATATCAGAAGAAGCTGATTTTTATCTTTATACTAATGAATTTGGATTAGAAATACTTCAACTAAACACAAGTATACGATCTCTTTACATTAACTTTACGTATAAATCACCGTATGACATTTGTAATATTCAAAAATACATAAAGCAATATGTTCAAATTGCACAAAAATACAATTCAAAAAAAATTATTATAAGTGAAAACCTTGGCTCCATATGGAATTCCAAAATATGCTTACTTGAAGATGTAAGTAATTTTCCGTATGATTATAAATACATATTTTGGATTGATGTCGGGATAAATAAAAAGACGAATTTCACAGGACTTCAAATACCATATCAAAAACGCGTTGAGAAAATATTTGAAACACATCCACAATTTTTATTCGAACTTAATGAAATACAATATCTTTCCGGCAAAGAATATGAGCCACTAAAAGAACTTGATCCGAATTTTGCTAATGTTGTAATTGGCGGATTTTTTGGTGGTCGAAGAGAATCCATTAAAAAAACAAAAGAATTTTTCTTTAAAGTTCACGACTTATACCTTTCACAAGGTAAAAACGTTGTCAGAGAGGAAAATGTTTTTAATGCATTGTTTATGTATTATCCAGATTACTTTATGGGATTGTACATAAAGTCTAAATGCTATAAGTGGGACGGTGGAATTTCGTTCGTTTCGAATATAAACAGATGCGAATTAAATAATCAATTAATTTTCACCAGAGTTGAAAACAATAAATTCGTATTAAAGAAAGAGAATTTGGGAAGATGGTTATAAATAAAGAGAGAGGTAGTCAACTTGGTGTTACTTTTTGATGCTTTTTTATCTATGTTTTTTAATGTATAGATTAGATTAATGATATTGAAATTTTAAAATAAAAATATTTTTCTAAATTGATATTATCTCATTTTAAATTTAATTTTTTGATGATTTAATATTAATTTATTTTCTTCCTTTATATAAACTATATTTGTTTTGTAAATTCTCGTGGCACATTGATATACTCATTTAAAATGATATTTTTCTTTCCTTTTTTGTTCATTATATTGATCATCTTGTCTAAATTGATAATAATATTATATTAAGCTTCTTTATTTATAAATTTATTCGCACCCTAATATTACCTCTACTCAACTCTTCATATTTGAAGAAATTTTGTTTTATTTTTATATTATAATCATTTGATTACATCAAATTCTTTGTCTTTAGCTCGACATAGTTTAGGAAATCTTAAATCAGGGAAATAATAATGAACTGTATTATCATTAACGGCAAAAGTCTTTTGGGACCTTTCTATTAATTTGTCGACATTCATACCATAGTGTTGGTGCAAGAAATAAACTCTATCAAGCGGACCATGAAAAGATCCACAAAGCTCTAGAGCTAGATATCTTGTTTTTTATAAGAAATTTTATGGATAAATTAAGGGCAATTGCTTAACGTAATTATTCATTCAAAAAGTTGGGAACACCGTTTATTTATGAAACGATAAACGATAGAGCTTTTTGAACTGAAAATCATCTTCCAGTAACAACGGTTATATTTACGATAGGGAAAATTGAATGTATGAAACCGTCATGATCGTCGTTGTAAGAAAATAACCGCCAGTATTTAGAATCATTATATCGTTTTTTTACAACCAAATCCGGTGAACATTTCAATTCAGAAAAACGCCAAAAAAAAATGCGGATCAGCATTTAACAAGTCAATTGTTCCCTAAACAATGAATTTCAGATATTATTCGATATAATATTAAGTAGTATACCAGTTACAAATAAAAAACAACAAAGAATATCATATATTTTTTTCATCAAAATAAGCACAAAAGAAGAACTCAATTCAATATTGAGATGAGTTTTTCGGTTTTAAAATGTCGCCATTGAAATCCTATCGTTCATCACAAAGCATTTTTATAACATATATTTATTGACAAGAAAATGGAACGCATTGCTTTGATTCTGTGGCAAGGACATCAAAAGCACATTGAAATTCTTTTGGATAACTGCTTTTTAGCTCTGAAATCCATTCTTTTGCTTTCTCGGGAAGATCTTTTCCCTGATACGAATGAAGCATTGAAGCAGCAGCAGATATTATTGGTGGAATACTAAGATAGTATTCACTTCTTATTAACAAACATAGATCTCTGAGAACACAATTAAAATAATTATCAGAATTTGCAATATTATCGTTTTCAATCTCTGCAAAAACAGATCTGTTCTCATTAAAATGTTTAAAAGGTGAATCTATATTCAGATTCCATCTGATTAAATTCAAAAAAAGTATTTCATAATGACAAATAAGTCGTGCTTCATCGTCTGTTACAGATGGGTCGTTATAGTTTCTGTTTCCAAGGGTTTGAATGATTGCTTGAGCCCCGACTTTTTTCTGAACTTGTAATATGCATTTGAAAAATTCACGAAATATCATGGCTAAAGGACGCCAAGTATCTTCTATTTTACATGACAAAAACAAAGCAGAAATAACGAGTAAGTATAAATCTGCTGGTTCTCTTTCTGGATCTGCATAATATTTATGAAGTAAATAAAATGCAGAAGTAATACATGGAGAAATTGCTAACTTGAGTCCACGCCTTGAAAAGGTGATTATACACCAAGTAATTTTTCTTTCGTCTTCTGTCCAAAAGCGTGGTTCTTCCATTGCAGCACGAAAAACGCTACAAAAAGTGCAATTCTGTGGTCAAATGAACGTTAAACGCACGTTAAAGTTTGTATGTTTTACACGCAACCACTTTTCAAATAACAATTCTGTGTAAACCGATCAATGAAAGTTTTGTTTATTCTTTTCTAATCACTTCTTTTAGTGCAGAGATAAGCTTTTCAGCATACTCCATCTTAGCTTGGGATCCCATATGCCCGATTCTAAAAATCTTTCCAGCCAAATCACCGAAAGTTCCACCTATTACAATCCCTCTTTTTCTTAATTCTTTATCAAGTTCTTCAAATTTCATATTATCTGGTAAATATACGGCTGTTACTGTTGGCGAGTTTAGCTCTTCACGCACTGGATATAATTTTAATCCGATTTTCTTAACTTCTTCACGAGTATATTTCGCAACATCATTATGCCTTTTAAAGACTGCTTCAAGACCTTCGCTAAAAAGCATGTCAAGTGATGTATTTAATGCTGCTAATGCATGCCAATTTGGTGTATACGGAAAATATTTGTTTTGAAGTGCATCACGAAATGGGAAGAGTGCATCGTATCCTTTGTAGTTGACTTCCTCAATGCGCTTCCATGCTTTGGAACTGACACTGCATATGCCCAAATCAGGAAGACATGAAAGACATTTCTGTGTACCTAAAAGGCCGAGATCTATGTTCCACTCGTCAACAAAAATCGGAATTCCACCACCACATGATACGAAATCAACGCAAAAAAGCGCATTAACTTGTTTGGAAATTTGTGATATTTTTGATATAGGATTGAGAATACCTGAGGGAGTCTCGCATAGAACAAATGTAATGAGGTCTGGTTTGAAATTAAGTGCTGAGTTTAATATTTCATCATCGGAAGGACAATCTCCTTCTTTGCCTTTAATAAGTTGAACTTGGCACTGAAGTGATTCTGCCATCTCAGCAAAGCCATCGCCAAATAGGCCACTAGAAATTACAAGAACACGGTCATTGGGTTTTAAGGTGCTCTTGAGTGCGCCCCAGAGAACAACCATACCTTCTCCAGACATAATTGCCATTTGATTGGATGTGTTTAGAAGCTTACGAAGTTTATTTTGAACATTTGAATATAATTGAAAATAATCTTCTTCTAAGTCAGCACTCCCATAATTTGTGAGATATGCGTTCCTAATTGATAGTGGAACAGAGGTTGGTCCTGGAATAAAAGGTATTTGATATTCCATAGTAAATAAAAGAATTTGGTGAGGCCAAATAAAATCTCTCAGACAGAACCCACAGAAATATTGAATATGAACTCCCATTGAAAAAATATTATTTACATTCAAATATAATGTTGAAAAATAACAATTAGTCAGCATCGCTGGTCTAATGGTAGAATTTCAGCTTGCCAAGCTGGGGGTCCGGGTCCGATTCCCGGGCGATGCATTTTTTCATTAAATTTTTTTTCTGATGATAATACATCTGTTAATTGAAATGATAATGAAATAAATAACATCAAAATATTGTAAAAAATATTTAAAATCAAGTAATTGAGAGATATTGGAGGAATTTTGAGAAAAAATTCAATTGTAAATTACAAGATAACATCATAACATCAACATATTATTCATTAAATTTAAGATATATATATATATACTTATGTTATTAATTTAATGAAAGAGAATTATATTTAAATATAAATAATAATAATAATAAAAATATATTTGAACAGGTTTTTCATGTTCCAACTTTTTGATCGTATTTTCTTGTTATAAACATTTTTATCTCCAAATCAAATAATAATTTACTAAAATAATATGGTAACATCAATTGGAATTATTAAGTTGTTTATTATATTTTAAAAAATTTCTAAATATTATCTTGACACATCAAATTTTTATAATAAGTATCATTTAAAGTAAATATAAATCTTTTGAATTAATATCATTTATATTTTTTGTTGATCCAAACTTATTAGCTTCTTCCAATTATTTTTGTTCAAGTAATTGAACTATTTCTGTATGACCATTTGCAGATGCATATAAAAGTGCTGTCCAAAATAATTTAAATAATTTCCAGTTATTATTTTGAAATCCAAAATTATTAATATAAATTTTGTTTTTAGCATTAATATCAATTCCTTCTTGTTCAAGAAGTAATTTAACTATTTCTGTATGACCATTTTCAGATGCTATAATATGTGGAGTTTCAAATAACTTATTTAAATTCCGAATATTGTTTTTAAATAATAAATTGTTGAAATATATATTAAATAAAATAAATAAACATCTTTAACATTAATATCAATTTTTTCTTGTTCAAGAAGTAATTTAACCATTTCGATGTGATTTTTTTCAGTTCCAAAATATAATATCGATTTAAATATTGAAAATAATTACCTAATATATATTTAAAATATCAATTCATTATAACAAACATAAAATAAACACAAATAATGTTTTTATAATTAATGATTTCTTCTTTTTTAAGAAGTATTTTAAATATTTCAGTTTGATCATTTCGCGATGACTGTGAAAATGATGTTCTAAATAATTTAATAAAATTCCAAATATTATTTCAAAATATCAAAACGTTAAAACATATTTTAATACAAACAAATTAATATTTTTAGCATTAATATCAATCCCTTCTTGTTTAATAATATATTGAACAAGTTCAATATTTCCTGATTCTGATGCAAAAACTAATATGTTTTTCGGAATTTGATTATGCTCAAGAAAATATTTGACAAGATATAAATTACCTGTTTTCGCTGATACATTAATTATATATTCATCAAATTTGATTTCTTCTTCTAAAAATGAAAGAATTTCAGAATTACCAATATTAATACATTGATAAATTTGTTCTTGGAATTTAATATCAGTTAATGTTTGCGTGTTATTTATATAATATCCAAAGTTTTTAAATGGAATTTTGTTTGTAATTACATATGTTAATAAATGTTGTTGATTGTTTTGATCTAGTTTTTCGATTTTGTTTTCATAAATATATTTAAAGATATCATTTCGATGAAATTTAATTGCTATTTCATAAACATCGTCAAATCTCGAGTGATTTTGTTCACATAAATAAATAATTTCAAGATTTCCACTTGCAATTGCATATTTACCTGTGTTTTCGACTTTTGCATTATTCATTAATAAATATTTAAAACATTGAATTGCTCCAAAAAATGCTGCAAAATCAATTAATGTAACATTTTCTTTGTTAATAAATGAATATCGTTCATAAAGTGATGGTTTAATGGTTTGATTAAAATCAAAATCTTCTTGTGTTGATATTTCTTGAAGTTTCTCTATATCATCATTTCGAATGATTTTTGATATTTCATTCGGATTAACTCCTTCTTTAACGAATTGCTTATGAAGTTCCCAATCATTCTTTGATAATTTTTCATAATTATTTTTAAATTCTTTATTTAATGGATCTTTAGATTCGTTTTTCTTGTTTTCTTCTTCAGTTTTATAATGTGAAAAATAATTGGTATGAAAGTTATTGGTAATATTTATATTAATTAATTCGTTTTCAATCATTTTTTCAATGATATAATATGTCTCTTGTGTATTAAATTCTGATATATAATTAGTAAAAATTTCAATAATTTTTGGATTGTTGTGAACAATTGCTTCTTCTTGTGTTTGAATTTCTTGTAAAAAATTGAAATATGTTCGGATTGATTCTCTTTGAGATGAAAATGCTGAATAAATTAAAACAATTATACAATAATTAAATGTAAAAGGAAAATCTTTATCAAATAAATTCATTGTTTTTGCAACAGAAATTTCAAAGTTTTTTTCTGTAAGATTAAATATAACCTGTTCTAAAGAAATCAAATTTTGCATATGTACAGATTGGTTATTAATTGATGTATTATTTGCTTCATTTTCTGATTCAAGTGTTTGTATGCTTTCAGTCATTAAAATGTAACTTTTTTGATTTCAAATAAACGATATGTATCGTACTCCTGAAAGATCATTTTTAAGCAGTTTACATTTTTCATATTCTGATTTTGGTTTTATTTTTCTTCAAAACAAAATCAAATCCTAAGATATCAAAAAAATTTCACAAAAACATCTAGAATAATGACAAGCAAAGATATATTTTAATTCTCACCATAGTAACTATTGGAACACTCCTTATAGCTTTAATTATTTTTAGTGAGTTTGTTATAATGTATTGTCGAAGACTAAAAAATTGAGAAAGAAAGAGATAAAAACGTAAAGTCAGATAAGTACTCATGAGTTTGGTAGTATATGAGATTATTTCTGGAATAATAAAAATTATTTATCATGAAGTTAGTTAAGTGGTTTAAATCTAAAAGGCAAAAATCAACATAGCTCAATAATTTCCAGATCCGACATTTTGTTTGTTACTATTCTTGGACTTACATTTCAAGGTTCATATGTATATCAAAGATACTTAGATTTGGTTTCAAGAGTTCTCAAATTAGCGTTGTGATGCCAACATGCATGTTTTTCATTTCTTCGATAATAATTTATTTCTTTTTACCTGAAACTAAAAACAAAGAAATCAAAACACGTAAACAAAGTTACTTACAAGCAGTTAAACTTATTTTCCATCATATCCAACAATCGAAAGAATTGACGCTTGTTTTACTTATTGATTTTCTTTATAATACATTTGTTTTATTATATACACCGCGTTGGTTACGAATTCATCAAGTTGATAAAAAGGAAAAACTTCCGTTGTCACAAATGAATACTACAAGTAGTTTAGCGCTTATGAATGGAGCACAGATATTCGGCGCTTTTTCAAACATGTTTTCACAGAAAAATGTTTTATTTATTTGTTATCTTTTTTATACGTTTTGTATGTATGGAATTGTAATCTTTTTCGATAAAAAAAATGTTGTTTTCACATGTTATGTAATCGCTGCGATAAGTGATGGGGGCGCAGGAACTTTCATGCGTATACTTCGAGCTAATACTTACCCTAAAGATGTGCGTGGTTATATCTTGGGATTATTGAGAGTACCAACTTCTGCATGTGTTTCGATAATTTTGATGTTATTAAAAGATGCTGACGTGATAATAATATTTAAGGTTGCAAATGTGTTCATTTCGTTGGTTACTTTACTGACATTGATTTTGTTATTGATGAAAGGAAAAGAAGCAAAGAAACAAAAAAGTATTAACAACTAATAAAATTTTAATCTTTTTGTTTTACTTAAGCAATTTATATAAATTTTCCGACTGTGAATTCATCATTGCTTATAATATATAAAATTTCTCTTTATACAAAAATGAATAATGAAATTACATTAAAACTTTAAAAATTATTTCACTTTCATAACTCCAAAATATTTCCAAAATCAGAAAACAACAAAATTTGTTCAATTCATTATTAAAAATTCAAAAGATAAATTTTTTACTGATTCAAATCGAACTTAAAGTATTTAATTTAAGTTCATTTTATACACGTTATAATTTTCGCATCCATATACCAAAGCCATTTCTTCATCATCATAATCTATAGTTGTTACATTACTTTCGACCTCTACCACTTTTTCAATGTTTAACTTTGGTAAACTTAACAAATACAAATGTCGTCTTCTATCGGCCATTGCTAATAACGAATTTTTACCGTTTAAAATTATTTCACAAATTTCAACGTTAACAGAATCGTTAAAATTAATTTCATTAATTAATTCCAAATCGATACCCAACGATACGACTTTAATATTTCTCTTTCCATTGAACAAAACTATGACAACGCTTGGAATTTGTGTCAACATAACCTTTGAAATTTGTAATTCCATATTAATACTATGTAAATAAGAACCATCATTTAAATTATTTAAAATTATTTTCTTCGTTTTATAAGCACATAAAATCAAATTCGAAACAAATGAAACATCGAAATCTACAATTGATGAAGAATGTGGACATATTTGATATTCGATATTTGGTTGAGATTTCTTTAATGACCAAACAGTTATAGAACTATCTTTAGAAGTTGTAACCAAATATTTTGTTGAAGATACAATTATACTATGTATCAAAGAATTTTGTCTTTTCGAGTTAATTAGTTTAATGTTATCATCATTAATTTGATATATTCTAATGATCGAATCCATTGAAGAAGTTTCAAAGAATAATTTCTTTTCTTTACAATAAGAAAATGATTTTTCGATAAGTAAATCATTATTATTAATAATACATTGATTTAATTTTGTTTCTATTATATTATTATAATTTAAATTCCCATCTTCAGTAACGATAATTATATTATCATTTTTACTTTTTATGAAAATTGGTTTCGAATTTAATTTATATTGTAAATCAGAACTCTTTAAATTGAATATATTTAAATATAATAAATTTGTTTTCTCACGTGAAGGATGTTGAGTTTTAAATAATTGATTTGGTATAACACCAAATAATGCTGCAAATTGTTGACATTGTTGAAGTTTATTTTGATCATTCATAACTTCAGGTGTTACATATGTTGAATAAGTAAAAGGATGAAATGTATTATTTGCTAATTTAGCTTCTATACCATTTTGTTTATAACCGAATATTAAATCGATCCATTTACTTAAGTTTAAACTTACATATTCACTTTCTAAAGCTTCGCGATGTATTTGTATGAAATCATAATTATCTTTAGCCCAATTCGGTAATATTACATCATTAATTTTATTACCATCAACACTTAAACCTAAATCAAAATTATCTGAATTAATTAAGAATTTTGGTGTAGTAAAGAATTCAGGAATTAATTCTCTAAAGTCAGTAATTGTTGAAGATGTTACTGTTTCCCATAATATTGGAATAGAAGAAAAGATTCGACTACTTTGATCGAATTTATTATCTTGCATTTTAATATTAATTGTAGTATAAGGTTCTAAACGTAATAAATAATATGTAACAAAATATGAATTAGAATAATGGACTTTATATAAGAATTTGTTCTCTTCATCCATTTCTTCAACTAATTCTAATAAATGTTCTAATCGTTCATCATTTAATGCTCCAATAGGTTTACTTAAATCTCGATAAACATTAGGATCATTTAAATCAATTGTTTCACTTGTATAATCTTTTAAGACCCATGGAAAGATTGGATATTGTGTTAAATCATTAAAACTTCGACCAGAGAATAAATTTAAATATATTAAATATTCATAATTTGATATTTTCCCATTTAACCAATCTTCTGTTAAATTTGATTCTTCTATTAATGAATAATTTGTATTTATTTGGAAATATCGTAATTTTAATAATTTATACTTTTGTAATATTCGAATTATATTTTTCTTTATGTTTTCATTTGGAAATATTATTAAATAACTTTTCTTTTGGATAATAAAGAATTCTAATCCACATGGAATATGTAAATAATTCCTTTGTAAAATCATATCTAAATCTTCTGTACGAATTTCAATTGATTTTGTGACTTTTTCATTTGAAGTTCCATTAAAGAATATTTGATTCTTATTAATGAATAATTTCCCTTCAAATGTTTTATTTAATTTTATTAATTTAGCTTCAAATGAAAATGAATAATTTTCTAATTCTAAATTATTATTTTCATCAATATCATTATCATTAGAAGTTTCATTAATGTTATTAATAATTATATTATTATTTAACTTTAATTGTTCTATAGTATTATTTGCTTCTTCTTTAGTACGTGAATCTCTTAATATTGAAGCCATTTGATGTAAATCAAAATGATCATTAATTTGTAATTGACAATGTCGGAAATTATTATCTAATTTTAAGGATAATTTCCAATGTTGTTTAATGTTTTCTGTATTATTTAATGAGTTATATCCATAATTTGCATTTAATTCTTTCTTTAAATGTTCATAAGCTTTAGAACATCGATATGAATTATGGATATAAGATAATCCATTAATTTCATATATATTATAAAAACTATCTTCATCTACTGATGGATATTGATCCAAATTTTCAATTTTTACTTGTGAATTAATAATATTTTGTAATGTTTTATTTAATAATTGTGTATAAATGATATTATAATTCTCTGAAATTGTTGTTAATGTTGTTAACCATTCAGATGAATTAATACCATAAAAATCAGGTAAAAATCCATTTAATTCTTTAACTTTTTGATGTGATTGTATAATTAGATTTATAAAATTATCTAAATAAATTTTAGTTGATTGATTATTACATGTAATAGGATATAAATATGATGTAAAAATTGTTGTACACTTTAAAAATAAATCAGTATTTAATCTTGAAAATACTTTTGATAATATTTGTGTAATTTTTTCAACTAAGTTATGATTCATTTTAATGACATTACTTAAGGAATAAGTTAATAATTCGATAATTGTTAATGATATCTTATTATATATAATAGTTTTCTCTAAAATTGGAATTTCTTTTTCGATTATGTCTATTAATTTAATACCTAATTCATTATCATACCAATAATTATTTAATGTTCGAATAGATAAAGAAGTTTTAACATTAAAACTTTCTTTATAATTTTGGATTTTATTAATAAAATCTTTAAAAGTTAAATTTACATCAAATATTTTTTCGTTTTTAATTGGGTTTTTAATATTATATTTATTATATAAATCTAAATTATAATAAAATTCATCATAATTCGGGATAAAGAATAAATATGAAAATATTTCAGGTATTAATATATTATAAACATTTTCAATAAATGAATCATAAATATTTAATATTTTCAAAAATATTTTCTCTAATATATAATTCATATTCCAATGTTTAATATATTGTATAATATGAAAAAATCCAATAATTGATTGAAAATGTGTTGAATTTTGATTATTTAATAACTTTATCATAATAATTGCAAATAAATTTATAATTAATTCTAAATAATTGTTGTCAGTAATATTTAATATTGGTTTTGACATTTGTAAGAATAAATAAAATATATAAATATACCAATTAGAATTAATAAATTGTTCATTTTCATTATTCATTAAATATTCATATAATTTATTAATGAAATTATAAATATTTTCGGAATTAAATTCATATGAAATAAATGATATAAAAGGTAATATATTTTTCATTAATTCAGGTGTATCAAAAAATAATTCAATAGTTTCATTCCAAGTTTTAATTGTAATATTTTCTTTATTATATAAATCAATATAAGAATTAATAGTTTCATTAATATTTGGTAAATTATTAAGAAATCCTTTATTTAAATGTTGATAAGCTAAAATTATAAATTTAAATCCAATAATACGAAAATCTTCTTCAAAATCAGATGATAAATAAATAAAAGATGAAATATATTGTTTCTTCGAAAATAATAATTGACAATTAAATATACGTTGTGTAAATAATATATATAAAACATTTAAAGTCTCTAATTTAACTTTAAGATTAGTTAAAATAAAACAACTTTGATATATAAATTCTTGTTCATTAATTTCAAATCGTTTCTTACTAAATGATATTAAAAATGGCCAATATTTCTCACGTTTTTCTTCTTCATTCATTAAATTAATATATGTAAATATTTCAATAAAATTAAATGTATTAATAAATAAATTTGTTGAATTTTCTAAAAACTTTAATAATACATCAGATACAATAATATTATGAAAGTTTTCATCTTTCTTTCTCCAAATATCATAATTTAACCAAAACAATTTTAACATTTCTGATTTATGTTGATCTAATTTTAATGAATAACATAAATTATACATTGAATCTAAGAATTCATTTGTTAAATTATTTGGATTAATCTTTGAACATAAATGTGAAAAAGATTTCATTCCATTAACATTAAAGAATAAATCTTCAAAATCTTTTGAATATAATATAAAACTTATGAATAAATTAATTAATGAATTAAAGAAATTTAAATTATCAGTATCACCTTTAGAAGATATTTGTGGTATATCTACTTGTTCTAATAAAGGGATAAAACGTAATATTCCTTCCATATTAAACATATCATTAACTAATGTACTACTAAATGGTACTATATCACCTTCAATTGAAGCATTTTTATTAATATTATTTGAAGATATATTTAATATATTTTTACCAATTGCCATACGAGAATTATAACATAATAATAAAATAGATTCAATATCTCCATTAAATAATATTTGTGGTAATGATGGAAATAAATTAATATTACTTGGTAAAAATGAATAAATATAATCTAATGGTAAACTTGCTATAGCTTTCATTATCGATGTATTTAAATATTGTGAAAATATATATATTACATTAATATTACATGTTAATGTATAATTAGATGATAATGATTTAGCAATATATAATGATTCAATATTTTCGATTTTTAAATTTGGTATATTAAATGTTGTGATTTTATTACCATTAATAAATACTTTAAAATCTCCATTTTGATATGACATACCAAATGTATACCAAACATTAGTCTTAAATTCAAATTCGATTTTATTTGTTACATTTTTTTGTTTCTTTTGTCCATATTGTGTACATATAAATATATTGCCATTTCTAAATATTATTTCGATGATTGAATTATTGGAAGTTTTAATATATAATAAACGTGGTTCTTTATCATGAGAGAAATTAACTAATTCTAAATTTAATTTAATTACTATTGAAAATCCTTTTGATATATTTGTTGAAGTTAATTTAGGTAAAGTTAAACCTGTTTCAATTCCACCGAAATGAATAAAAGATGAAGGTAAATGTGATTTATCTTGTTCTAATATATTATGAAATCCACTAATTAAATTATATGTCCACCATACACGTTTATTATCATAAGGTTTTAATAATGAAGTAGCTTCAATAAATACTCGAGGCTTAATAATGAATGATGAAACAGTATAAAATAAACCTAATGAAGAAAAAATCGATTCAATTCGATCATTATTAATTGTAGATAAATCAGGAAATTGTTGAATATAATTTAAGATAATAATTAATAATTTACTTTGATATACATGTAAACAATTCGTAAATGATTTCTCACATATTACTGATAAATAATTCATAATTTTAGAATGATATTGTGGTAAATGAATAATAGACATATGTAAATATGGTAATGCTTTATAAAATCGTGTTTCAACTAATTCAGGTAATTGTTTTATTCGAATATTTACTTCAAATACTGTTTCTAATAATACATTAATTAATTCATCTTCAAATGTAATTTGTGATAATAAATTCGAAACTTTATCTAAGAAACGTAAAGGTTTACAATATACAAATTGTTGACAAGATTGATCAAATTTTGTTATATTTAATATTAATTTAACTAAATTTAATAATAATTCATATGATTTTTGTCCAATTTTATTAATACAGATTTGTAATGAGTTAATTAAAAATGGTAATATATCATATTTCTTAAATTGATTAACTAATGTTTTTCGATTAGCTATAATACCTTTTGTTAATAAATTTATTAAATTATTTGCTAAATAAAATGAATCTTCATTTTGTATATCTTCACTTGAATGATTAAAAACTGTTCCAAATAATTTAAAGAAGTTTCGAAATGGTAAAATTTTGTTTCCATCAATTGTTAATATTTCTTCTTTATCAATAATTATTGATTTGGATAATAATTCTAATGCTTGTGCTTTAAATTGTTCATCATATAATAAATGAAACATAAATTGCATAAAACCTAATGATGATAAAAGAATTAATTTAAGTTCTTTATGTTCGAAAAAGACTGAAATAATTGAAAATAAATTGAACCGGATTTTAATGACATGTTCTTTTTGTTTCTTACTTTTAGTCCTTAAGAAAACTAATTGTAACTTATACATATAATTAAAATAACATGGAATAATATTCGATTGATAAATACAATTATAAAATCCTGGATTCTCTAATCGTAATATCGTACGTAATAATTTGGATATAGATAAACCTAAAATTGGACCTGAAAATTCCATTAATGATCCAATGGAATTCAATATTGTTATCGTTTGTTCTTCATTTGAGTTTTTAAGACATAATAATACTAATCTGAAAATGCCTGAGCGAACTTTCTGATAAAATTTCATGTCCCCATTCTCAGATGAAACTAATGTATGATATTTATCAAACATATAACATGTCATTAATTGATCCCAAAAATTCTCTTCAACTAAAACTTGATTTAAGATATTTTGATCATATGATAAAAAGAATTTGATGGTTAATCTTAATAATGATGAGTTTTCTTTTGTGGCTTTATCTTTGATGTTCTTGATTAAGCCGATGACACTTTTGATAATCGTGTTTTTGTACGGACAACCGCTGAAAGTGGAAATAATTGATAGGAAAATGCCGGTTTTTTCATCGGTGGGGTTCATAACGGTCTCTATCGTCGATGTGTCAATTTCAATGTTTTCATTGGAGCTCTTTTGCTTAATCCATTGGAAATCAGGAATCTCTTTATAATCTAAATTACTTGTTTCAGAAAATTCTAGAAATTTATGCGGGATTTTGGTGATTTTAGATGAAAAAGATTGGAAATTTGAATTGACCCAAAGAAATGACTGGATAAAAGATGAAATAATCTCGTTTTCAGAAATGATTTCAGTGATATCAACAATTTTAGTGATACTAAATAAGAAATTTAAGAAACCTGAAATATTTTCAAATATGAAATCTTTCTCATCAGTTGGATGAGTTTCTACTAACTTATGTAAAATGGTATTGGTAGAAACGATAAATGGTTTGATTATTTCGTTTTTGAATTTATTTCCTTCATCTGATGATAATTTTATTATTTGACTACCAATAGAATAACTTAAATTATATTCATCACGTGAATATTGTGGTGTGCCAAAGAGATTATTAATACGTATATACATTAATAGAATATAAGAATATTGTTTTATAAATAATGATGAAGACGAATTCTTATTTAAAGTTGTTGTCGTAACTTTTGTGACTGCATTTATATAAGACATTATCTCTTGTGATGCAGGTTGTGGTTGCTTTTCTAAATAACCATAAAGAAAATCATAAAATTGTCCTATTATAACTTGTGCATCTTTAGATGACTCTGGAGGCATAGCTGAAAAAACAGTAAAAATACATGTACCATCAATAAGTAGATCTTTTTGATCAATTGGAATGTTTGAATTTGTTAAAAGTTTTTGAGCATAAACAACATAATTAATTAAAAACTTATTAAGAATTGGAAGGAGTGAATCAAACACATGTGGATTTGTTCCAAGTAAAGCTTTGTTTTCAGATAACACTTTTGAAATCTGTAACATTTTTTGGGGTGGAGGATTCTCAAGACCAAGCTTTTCGATAATTGTCTGCCTGTCTTTAATTTTTCCTTTTAAAAGCTTTGTACCTATTGGTTTATCTGCAAAATCAGCCAAAATCGATTTCAATGCGGGAATTTCTTTAACTACTTCTGATGTTTTTTGAACGCTCCTTTTATACCAGAACTTAGTAATGTCTTCAAAGGAATCAGATTTCGGCGCTTTTCTTTGGAGCATTGGAATCATGTAATTTTCTTTCCCACTTTTTGAACTAATAACGACAATTTATTCCGTTTATTGTTATTTTTCTGAACAAAACCGTAATGTAAAATCCAGATAGAAAAAATAAAACATAAATTCTTGTCTATATAGTAAAGATAATATTTTTGTTTTATGAATAAAAACATAGATTTTATTTGTAGTATTTAATGTAAGATTAATAATATATTAATACACAAAAATAGCTTGAATTTTGTTGTTTTTGTTTGTTGGTTATTTAACGTAAATTCAAATACTGTCAATTTCAGGAAGGATAATTTCTGGAAAAATAAATTCATTTAGGAAAGAAACACAATATAAATCGGATAAATATAATTTGTGCCAATTCATTGCGCTAACATAAAAATAAAAAAAACTAAAATTTATCTCTTTAGATGGAGCAAGTTCGCTCGATTTTTTCTTATCACAGTTAACCGTTAAGATTTTTTGTGAAAAATAAACAGTTTATGAGGTTAAACGTACTGTTACAGTAAAGGCCATTTTTTAGAAATATCTCGAGATCTTCAGAAATTCTATAGGTTCGACCATAATCATACGTGCATTACAAAGGTTTTAAATGTAGATATTTGGGTAAGAGTTATAGTTGATTAATATGTTTCGCATACACAAGATTGAAAATGAATACTAAAATCTACATCATATCGTGGAAAACGACGAAAAATTTGAGACGAAACCGTTGTCATAAAGTACACTTGCCCGCTTTATCTGATATGCACAAAAATTATCGTATCATAGGGCCCAAGTTTTTGAATGATTTTTGATCTCATCCAATGATGATACACTTTTGCTAATAAATCATTAAAAAAGTTCTGATGTTGATTAACAAGGTTTGCTTGAAAGGAAATGCCCAATGCAATTATGGGAAATACACCAAAATGGAAGAAATTATTATCTTACCAAAAAACTTAAACATAATTATGAATTCCAGGAATGCTCATCTCTTTCTAAAATTTATTCTCCTTCGGTTCTCCATATTCCACCTTCTGATGAAGAAATTGGTATTTTAACATATGGTGTTGAATCACTCTTTAAGGAAAGTCAAGAAATATCACCTAACGAAATGAATTGTGCATTAGGTTATTTGTCACATTTTATGGATAATCGAAATCCAATAGATACTCATTTAATTTGGAAAGACATTAACTCTGAACCCAATAAAGCAAAAGGATTTGATTCTTCACAACAAATCTTGCCAATATTAACCAAAAAAATTATCTTTCGAAAAAATCTATTTTTTTTATGCGGTGATGAGTATATTTTTTTAGGGCTAGAAAATTTGACTTGCTATTCTATCCATAAAAAATGGGAAAAAAGCATAGCAATTCAAAATTTTTCTAATCCAATCTTTTCAACCAATGGCCTTCTCTACTTTATTGATAACAATCGATCTATTTCCTCTATTAATCCAACAGAAAATAATCCTCAAGTTCCTGAATTTACAATTCAGAAACAATTAAAATTTAACAATTTCAAGATTTCCGACACTGTTGATCCATTATTTGCTGTCTATAGTTCAAAGAAGTTTCATTTACATTATGGAAACACTCAATGTTATTATCAGTATTTATTTGAATCGCCTATTAAAAAATACGATTTAGACTCAAAACACCTTTACTTTGCCAACGAGAACACTTTTTCATACGCCGAAGAAGATCGAATTGTTTCATCTGTAAATTTCGATCATGAGATCACTTCATTTTCCTTGACAAAGAACTCCAATACAGTCCTTTGTTTTGGTGAAAACAATTTCTCATTACTCGATCTTCGAATATGTGCCGAAATTTCGAGTATTCGATCAGAAAACCAAATTTACGATTTACTTTTCGAAGAATTTTCTTCGAATTTTGTTTTAATTGGGAAAAACGATGTTTTTCTTTATGACATTCGATATCCCGAAATTTATTCCTCTAAAATTCATGTTCCGTATGAGTTTAAAGCCGAATTTATCAAGAATTCGCCTTTTTTGGCTATTGCTTCAAGTGATGGCAAATGCGTATTATATGATGCAAATGTTGAACAAATAAAAGAAATTGTTTCATTTAACATCGGATGTTCGCAAATAAAAGAAATTAAAACTACAAAAAACGCAGTATTTATCCAACAAGAAAATGAAATAAATATGCTACAAATCGGTACGAAAAAGATTCATTTACCAAATGTAATATAAAAATATATTTTTGTTATAAATAAACATTTTTAGGAAACCGTTTATTGTTGCAGACAGACATTGTCAATGTGGATGTCATTTTGCTACAATTAAATTTGATGGATAAAAAATAGGTGGGTAAAAAAACCAGACAAATTTTGTGAAAAATTGAATCGATTTTGAGAATGAATTTGAATAACTTTCAATTCAAATATGAATTTTTTCAAAAGCTTGACACTCTAAGGAATGCCAGCTTTAAGTATTGATTGCTCATTTTTAATAATGTAGTCAAATGATTTAAAAGGCGAAAACCCCATGATGAAAGGAGGGATAGATATTAATGGTAATAATTTTTTATTGGTTTGTTTGATGTTGTTTTTAATTGAACAATAATTTTTGAAATTTATTCATATAGTTTAGTAATGCACTTATTAGAGTAGCCCAAGCAGGTGATATTGATATAGTAAAACAACTTCTTGCACAAGAAGGAATTGATGTTAATGCTAAAGATATTTCTTGATTATGTTTAATGCCTATTTTATTAACTTGGTATTTCGATATAATATTTGGAAATCATTTTAATTATATGATACAGTACTTATTTGGGGCTCTATAACTGGACAAAATAAAATAGTTAAATTGCTTTTTGAACATAAAGGAATTGATGTTAATGCGAAAACGATATATTATTTTTATTTAATGCTGTTTATAATTTATGACTTAGTGTTTCAAAATAATATTTGGGAATCATGTAAATTATTTGAAACAGCACTTATTAAAGCATTTTTAAATGTATGTATAAATAGTTAAATTACTTTCTGAACAAAAAGGAATTGATGTTAATGCTCGAAATATTTATTTTGAAAATAAATTAATACTTCAAAATAATATTTGGAAATCATTTAAATTATATAAAACAGCGCTTAAAATTGCATCTGAAAACAAACATGGAGATATATTTAATTTATATCGTGCACAAAACGGAATTGGATTTAAACCTGAAAAAAAATTATACATTCGTTTCATTCGATGTTGTTTATAATATTCTGATATTTGATAATATTTTTTGAAGTTCACTTTTATAATTTTGTGATGAATTTCTCTACGCGCAGCCCAAGCAGGTGGTATTAATAGAATAAAACAACTTCTTGAGCAAGGAATTGATGTTAATTCGCATAATATTTATTTGTTTGATTTAGAATTTATTTTAATATTTTATAATTTCAAATGTAAATATGGAAATTATTCTGAGTATTTTGGACAGCGCTTATGTATGCATCTAGAAGTTGTAGTACAAGGAAGTATCAAATTACTTCTTGAACAAGAAAAAATTGATATTAATGCTATGAATAATATTTATATGTTATATAGTGTGTTTCAAAATAATATTTGGAAATTGTTTAAATATTTTGATTCAGCACAAATAATAGCTTATGAAAAAGATCATAATGATATATAGTTGAATTAATTAGTGGGATGAATTAAGTTATTAAATTCATCTAAATTTAGTGATATAAATGAAAAAATACCAAATTATAAAAAAAATTCCCCAATGAACTAAATAATTATTAACTTAAATTCAATATAATAATTAAAATATGATATTTATACATATGCATGATACAATTTGAAAAATTTCACGAAATAAGTTGGGAAAAAAATAATTTATTATAATTTCGATATTTCATAAAAAATCGTTTTTCTAGACACAATTTTGTCTCTTTAATTTAATACATTATGCGAGTATTTATTATGAAAAAAGGCTCTATTAACACATTTGGGTTAAAGATAAATTCGTTTTAAAAAGAGGACGTTAATTAACACTGAACTCACTTCACGCTTTCACAATTTGTTTTTTTTGAAAGATTAAGATTATCTTATGAACGCTCAACTTTAATTCAATTCGTTCTAACTGTTCGAACAGAAATGATTTTTTGTATACTTGTAAACCATTAAAAAAGTGTAATGAAACGAGATGGAAAATTTCGAAGAAACAAATCCTACATTTCATCAAAGAGTTGCCATATATGCAGCTTATGTGGTCAAAAAGTTCATTTTTTTAAATAATGCAATTAGAGACCAAGTAATTTCATCAAAGCAATCAAGTGGTATTTTCTTCATAGGAAACAATTATTTCAGGAAACATTATTAAGCTCCAAATTTGGAATTCGCCAGGCACACAGTCTCTGTCCTACCGCATGTGATTTTGGAATAGTTTGAAGGAAAACGAAGACTCAGTCCCAATAATATTGCCTGAAGCTGGCACACATCAAAATCCTGTCAACCCAAAAAAATATCTGAATCAGTTCGTTCAAAATTTCAATGGTTTACTGTGATGAAGTTGCACACAAAGAAAAGAAAAAATCAAAAAAAGCTATAAATGTGAAAGCACCAAAAGGTCACTAAATAATATTCATTGCACTCTAATTGTTAGCAATGTTTTTAGTTGCAATTTGAAGCAAAAAATCAAAATTTAATTATTTAATTATTATTTTCATGATCATGATCGGAAGAGGATGAAGATGATGAAGAAGTGTTTTCTTTCTTTTCTGTTTCCTTAATTTTTACTTCGCGTTCTGTTATTTCGACTGGATCTGATACTATTTGTGGCAGTGGTTCTTCTTTTCTCTCTTCGATTGGCTTAACATCTCTACTTTCAATTTTGTTCCTAAAGATTAACTTATATATCATTGGGTGAAGAAGTGTTCCGGGAAGTAAAATAATAATAAATGTGAATATTAGATTAAAGTAAAATGGATCAACTTTGGTGAACAAAAAGGCAAAGAAAAATGCAACAACGGATGTGATGATCCTTCGTAATGAAGAAGCCTTTGTTTGTTTTTCAGATCCGGCAATTCGTTTAGATGCCTTTTCAATGAATTCACAGAATTCTTCCAATGTACGAACACGATTTGGTGCTAACGGGTCATCAGCTGGAAGTGGTTTGAAAAGATATTTTGATATATATTTTTTAAGATATGTCCATATAATTGCAATGCCATATAAAACAACAAAGAACAATGCTATAACAGCGAAAAATCCGGCTTCTGAACTTCTAACAAATAAATAAAATGAAAGAATACCAACTAATAATAAAACTAAAACAAGAGGTCGCTTGAACAAAAGAACCTCTTGCATTCGCAAAATAAATTCTTCATATGGTCTAAGAGTATCTGCTAAAGTTTGTGGATTTTTTTGTTCTTCTGACATTTTTATGGATTTAATGAATCCGTTTAAAAGTGACACTTATCAGGTAACATAATTTTTCAACCAAAATTGTCGTCAGATTTCCAAATGGAAACGACCAAAGAAAAACCAAATATCTCATCTAATGACCTTTTCAGCTTAAAAAGCGTAATTGACAATGCTATAAGAGTAATTGATCAAGTTGAAACGCCTATTATGTCAAATATAAAACATTTTATACATGGTTTATGTAGTCATAATCCAGAAAAGCGTTCTGGATATGCAATAATATTATCGTGTATTTTAGAAAGGTTTAAGGATAGATTTGATCAAGAAGAAACTGTGAATGAAATATTGAATTTCAAATTCTCAAATAAAAAGCAAACACAAAAAGCATCAATCAGAACAGCCTTGATCGCAAAAATATTATTATATACAATGTTCATTAGATCTGGTATTGTTCATGATGATGAATTTGTTTTATCTTTTTTAGAAGGGATTGCAGAGGTTGGTGTTTCTCATCCAAATTTTCATCCATTTGTTTGTAGTGCCCTTGCAGAGTTACAAGCAATCACCAACTATAAATATTTAAATGAAACTGCACAATTAATTCCTTCGAAATTAGATTCCTTTATTTTTTGGTTCAAAGTTTCCAAATATTGTCCAGATGAAATTAGAAGTTCTCTTCCACCTTCTTTTCAAGAATCACCTTTCAATGAAAAGACAGCAGAAAATCTACAGAAAACCACCTTTGTTACAAAACAACCATGGAACTCTTTAGTGTGGAAAGAAGTCTTAACAGATGCGACCCAAGATGAATTACTTGTTTTTTGGCCTCAAGTCTTTGGAAAACAAATTCGAACTGGCGACAAAACCGTTAAAATGTCTATCGTTCACATTGTCAAAACCGTTCTCAATATTTTGAAGCCTGAACTCTTTGAAATTGTAATATCAGCAGATTTCATCAAGATGATTAATTCATTATTAACCAATCCAATGTTAGAAGTCCCACTTAATGATTTTTTCAATTATATTTTAAGTTTATCAACATCTACAGAACGGAACAATTTATTTGTTCAATATTTTGCATACATTGATTATCGTTATGCAGATTTTTTTAGTTTCCATACAAAACTATTTAACAAATGTGATCCTCAAACATTACGAACATATTTTACTCAAATTGTTAACTTTTCTGATCTTGATCTCCTCGAATATAAACGTCGAATGCCATCAGACAAAGTCAATGACAAACAAATCAGTGCCTTTAAGTTTGATGTTTTACGATCGATATTTATCTCATCAGGATTATATAATGATATTCAACTCACTCTTGATTTATATAATTATATTACAGAAACTTGGAGAGAACATTTATATTTATTCGGGTTTAATTTAGTTGATTATGATATGCATCGAATAGAAGGATCAGCTTCATATCAAATGTTATTACAGAATCCCGAAATTTCACATTTCGATGCATGTTTCCAATTATGTAATTTATGTACCGGTATTTCGTCATCACCTTCATTAAATACATTGATTCCACCTGATGTAGATGACGCAAAGCCTTCAACAGATTTCATATTAATTGCGGCGCAAAAAGTTAATGAGCCGCCGCTTATAAAATATGCGTTTCAGATGCATTTGAAAGAAGTTGTGCCGAAAATACCTATTGAAGAATTAGAAAAATTCTTTAAGGAATATGTTCCCCTTCCAGAGACTTTTAATCAAGCAACTATCGAAGTATTCGATATTGTTCTTAACTCTTGTAATTTCACTTTTAATTTTTTGAGCTCTTTCTTTACAATGTTTTGTAAAACTTTCGATATTAATATTCAATTGGCTCAATCCTTATCTGAACTTATAAAAAGAATTACAAAAAAACAAACTTTGCCATTCGATTTCGCTGGTGTTATTAAAAGTTTGTTTTCTTCTTTTCTAGGAATTTCAAATAAAACTATAAATAGAAACGAACGTTTAATATTCAGAACATTTGAAAAGATTTTAACGGCAACAATCAAAAAATCGCTGCCACTTTCCGTAAAGGATTCAAAAGTGCTTCAAAGTCAACTTGATTTAGCAGTGACTGATTTTGCATTCAAAACTCATCCACATTTTGGAGAAGAAATATTTATCACTTATACTAAACTTCCTGTTGAAGCTAATCAAATTCTATTACCTGTGTTAATGGGACATATTCCAGAAGTTAAGCGCTTACAAAGAAGAATTATGTTGTTAAACATTGTAACTACAATACTTACAACACCAAAAGGTTTAGAAATACTTTCAACAAAAAATAACGACTTTAACAAATGTGTTTTAACACTCCTAAATGAAGATTATATTACAAGTAAAGAAAATGAGAAAAAGTTCAAGAAAACTTTTATAGCAATACATAAGTGGTTACAACTAATCGAGAAAAAAAGAAAAATTTGTGCTCAGATTAATATTGGAGACATAAAACGAAAAGTACTTTCGATACAAAAGATGTCTAAAGGACCGATACAAACCACCACAATTCAATTCGCAAAAACTTTGAACCGTATAGAAAAATTGGTGCACCCCAAGCAGAGAACGTTTGCATGAAATAAATAAATAAATAAAATTATGAATTTATAATTTATGGTTGAAGTACAGGTACTGTTTCTCCTTTGAGGATTTTTGCCCACCCGATAAGTCGCCATGTCGTTTCGACTTTACGTGACAATGCAATTCTTTCTCCAACTGATGTACAAACTGGTTCCTTTAAATTGATTACAGCAAAATTATTCGCAAAACCAATGATTTGACCACCAGTAGATGTTGACCCAACATTAACCATAAGAATTTCATGGTTACTTAATGGCGCAATCTTTGTATCTGCAGGACCTTTGGCTTGAACAACACCAAGTAATCTTTGGAAAAGTGTGAAGGAGACCGTTAACTGTATGTAAATCTCTGGAAGTGTTCCGGGGCGCCCTAAAACTTGACCGGCAAGTTTATCGGCACGGCAAAGTGATGGATCAAGGGTGGTCCCAACACCGATCAAACCACCAGGAACCGCAAATTCAAGTGAATTGTTTTCTGCTTTCAATGAAACAATTCGACATCGACGAATTCTGCAGAATGTACCTTCTGATGTCTTCTCAAGTGTACCTGGTCTGACTTCAATTTCATCATTAAGACGAAGACAACCTTCAAGAATTGATCCACCTGCAATTCCTCCTTCAATTTGTCTGACATCTGTACCTGGTTTATTTACATCAAATGAACGAATAACAATCATACGAGGTGCAGCACTATAATCACGCATTGGAACTGGAATTGTTTTAACAATGTGTTCAACAACATAGTCAATATTAAATCCAAGCTGAGCTGAAATTGGTATAATTGGGGCTCCTTTAGCAGCTGTAGTTGATGTGTATTTAAGAATAGCTGCATATTGATCTGTGGCATCTTCTTGACGAACAAGATCAATTTTATTTTGGAGAATAATCAAATGTTTGAGATTCATAATTTCGACAGCAGCAAGATGTTCACTTGTTTGTGGTTGTGGGCAAGGTTCGTTTGCAGCAATTAAAAGAAGTGCAGCATCCATAACAGCTGTACCGTTAAGCATTGTAGCCATTAAAACATCGTGACCAGGGCAATCAACGAATGAAATATGACGAATAAGTTCAACAGTTGAACCACATTTCGGACATTTTGGATCTTTTAAAATTGCTGATGATTTTGACATATAACATTCTGGTGCAGGGCATTTTGGACATTGATAAATTTTAGCATTTGCATAACCTAAACGAATTGTAATATTTCTTTCGAGTTCTTTCTTGGTTCGAATTGTTGTAACTCCTGATAAAGCGCGAACAACTGTAGTTTTACCGTGTGCGACATGACCAATTGTACCTATATTAATAGTAGATTGGTTTACAATAATTTCTGGTGAAAGTGGAGAAAGTTTCGTAACATCTATCATGGCCAAATGTCAGAGCCTCCAAATCAACTTTTGTTTATTTTCGATGCCATTTTGATCCCACTTAAATTCAAAGAAAAAAAATTCATCATGAAATAATTCCAAACGGTTTCCAATCCAAACACTGCAGTGTGTATTATATGATACATCAGATAAAAAATGATTTTTTTTTTATATTTAGATGAAAGGTACTGTAGCTACTCTATCTATCTTTTAGATAATATTTTTTTACCAATTTTATCACTTAAAGTAGTTTTGCGAATTTTCATCGTCTCCAAAATTAGTATAACTTCAGACGTTTTCTAAAATGATTAAGGATTTCAAGAAGTGCAGTCAAAATAAATTTCACGATGGATATTTCTCGAAACTTCTACAATAGATAGGAATATATCTATGAACACTATTTTTGAGATTTCATAAATATCTCACAAAGAATTAATTTACGTTCACCTTCAAATCGGTTATTACCAAATGACTTAAGCTTAACTCATATCAAAATTAATCCATTTATTTTTTTATTGTGTTCAGCACATTCATAGTCTCTATGACATTTCTGTTTCTTACTTTGGTTCGTAAAACAAGAAAAGTGCCGCTGTTGATACCACTGCCACCACTTCCTCCGTTGGATGTGCCTCGCAAACAGTTACTCTCTTATTGAAGTCACTTCCAACCTCGGGCGGGAGCCTTGGCATTCTTGCACTGACCGCCTTATGTTGCGACGTCTTTTGGTTCTTCCAATCCCATGTCATGAAGTCAGCAGAGTAACATCCGGTTACAACTTTACCCTTCGGCGTGAATGTCGTCCGGAATTGGTCTTTAACATAGTCGTCCTCAATGAGCCAGTTCATTTTGTTGGGGAACCATTGCACATCAAGTTTTGCCGCTGGAGACGATACGTTTCGGACGTCCCAAATTTGGACATCACCAAACCTACGAACGGCGAAGTAATTACCTTCGTGTGAAAAGGCAATGCTGCCAACGCATTCACAACCATCAAGTTGCATATGTTGACTTGAATAATTATGAGTATCAATATCAAAAATTGGTGTGAGATCTTCGGCTTGTTGGCGGATATCAAAAAGCTTACAGAAGCCAAAATCATCGCCAACTATAAATGTCGACGGATTGCGTGGATCAACTCCTGACGTGGTAATCTCGGGATCTTGTTGCGAAACTTTGCAGAGACAGACTGAACTGACTTGACGTTCAATATCCCAAAGTTTGACACAGGATATATCAACCATTAAAAATGATTTTTGATCTGATAATGTTTGTAAATCAACAATATACTCTATTTGTGTATCAAAGAATGTACGGATACATTCGGTGCTATATTTGTTGTCGACTTGACGTGGAGTTGGAAAAACAAATGTATCAAATTCTTGTGATTCATCAAAATCATTCCAAGAAATACGTGTGTCGGTAATAAATCGCCAAAGCTTTGCATCGTGGCTATTACATGATAGTAAAAGATGGTTCATTGTTTGACATGGAATCCATTTGAGAGAATTAACTTTCATTTCACTTAATTCACTTCTGAAGTAATCAAATTCGGCTTTATGAGCATGTGTTTGAGTTGCAAATGAAACAGTTGGTTTGTGTCCTTGTCCTATTTTGAAAAAAACTACTCTTCCAGCATTATCACCAGACGCAAGAAATTGACCATCACTACTGAATGCAAGGGTTGAAATGGTGTCATCAGGTTTAAATTGGCTAAGTGATACATGGTCTCCAAACGCAGTTAGAAATTGAAGATTCATTTTTTTGTGAATTACCCCCTTTAAATTTTACCCATTTTCAGTGCTTTATTTGTGAAATAATGAATGTCACTTTTATTAAACAGCGTGACAAGTGTATTTTAACGGATGACAAATAATTAAAAGGTCTTCTACATAAAATTTTATAGTTCTCCCATTATTTTTATTCATTCATGAGCTAAACATAAAATACATATAGAAAATTGTCGCATTATATTTTTATATATTATAAAAAATTTAATTAATTTATTATTTATAACAAGCTATTATTTTCTTTAACTTTTATGCTCAATAACTAATACAACTATATATATAATTAAACATAATATTATTTTTAAATTAGTCCAAAAGTAATGTTAATAATGATTGTAAAAAAATGAACAAGTTCTTAAAATCTGAACTCATAAAAATATTTATATAGTTTGAATACCTTAAGATATGTATGTATGCTTTATCTATTTTTACAATAGAAAGGAAGTTGAGTGTTTTTATTTTTGGCGGGATTTTGTGGAAGGTTAAACGTGCTATCGAAAATTTCTGGCCAGATAACTCCAAAAGTATTATTATAGAATTAAATTTGGATGAGCGATTTTACAGGATATGAATTTAAGGTACCATATCAACCAAAGTTTGAACCACATGTCAAACCAGAAAAAGAGCAACCTTCAAAACTGGATATATCTTTAGAAGAACTTGTAATACAAGAAAAGAAAGGTGGGATTATTGATGATCCAAATTCAGTAACTGCAGATGATTTCAAACCAAAGAAAAAGAATAGATCTGATAGTCGTTCAGGTAAAGAAACCAAATATGTACAAATTCACATTCCTCGTGAAGCACTTGAAGATCTATGCAAATCTCTAGAGTTAGATACCAATGGGTATTATGTTAAGATGGAAGCAGTTCTTAAGCGTAGGAAATAATTTGAATAAACTTTTTATATTTCATTTCAATGAATCAAAATTGCTTCTACATTCTTTTTAGTGGAAACCATTATGGTTTTATTTATTTTTTATATTCCTATTAAGATGTTTCTTCATTAAAATTTAAAGAATCGATCGAACGATTTATAATTTAGATAAAAGAAACTAATTTCTAAACGCCCAAAAAGTTTTGGTATCGAATTGTAAGTAAACTTTACATTAGAGCTCAAAAAGAAAAGTAAATTTGTAAATTTATTATTTTTTTTTAGATATTACAAATATTTATGACAGAAATTCAGTCAGTTCGCAAACGTTATTCATCAGCGCAACAGATAACCTTTCGCAGTTTTCACTTAATCCGGTATTGAGTATCCCTTCCAATGTCAAGGCCAATTCGCATTCAGCAAATTGCGTGGCGATTTCCGTTGTGAGCTTTCCGCCTTTGGCATAAAATGCCAAATAAAACAAAGAGTTCACAAGAAGAATAAATAAATCATCATTTGGCACACAAAGGAAATCGATCAGAATTGTCACATAGCCTTTGGACAACAAATTCTCCATATTGACTTTAGCTAAATTTGCAAGTGTTTCAATTGCAATTTCCTTTAATGAAAATGAAGAATTTTGGAAAACACCAAGTAAAAAGTCATCAATATGATACTTAAGTGATAACTCTGCTTGAGCAGTATCATATTTAAACACTGAATTGATCATAGAACAGAAAGATATCCATGTTTCATCTTCATGTTCGAATTTGACAAACTGACTAAACGCTCCCCATGAAAAATATGCTAAAGTCTCTTGTTCATGTGTTTCAAACAAATAAGAAATCAGTTTAAAAGCCGAATACGCTTTTTCTTCTGAATCAAAAGTGCTCAATTGAAAAAGTAAGAAGCCGTTTATATCGTTGTCATAACCGTTTTTGAGAGCGGTTATAAATAATTCAAACGTAAAATGACTTTGTTCGTCAATTACATCCATACGGTATCTTAAGAATTCAGCCAATGGTTGACACCGAACTTCAGAAGTGATGATAAAGCTAAATATTTTACATATTTGATATTGATGAGAAATAGGAAGACTATCAAACATATTTAAGAGATGATCAACAAATCCAACTTCTACAAGAGAATGACAACCTTCCAAATTGTCATCAAGAAGATAGCAAAAGAAGTTAAGAATGTTTTCATCAATTCTACCATTGTTAAATTGTAATAATTTATGCATGAAATCAGCTGATGAAAGAATTGTCAGATCAACTTCTGGCGAAATGATAACGTTAGAAATAAGCATCAAAATTGTATTATATAATGAATAACAATTTTCTTCAAAAAGAATCGATATTAATAATTCCAAAACATTTTTTTCATTAATCATACTACAAGGGAGATCATGATTATCTGACAACCAAAGTAACTGTGAAAGTAATTTTTCTATTTCATTTTGAATTTTATTTAAAAAACATTGTTGAAGATTTGAAATGCATAACAAAAACTGATTTTCCACATTTGAAACTTCATATTCATTATCACCTTTTGCTGGTGTGATTAGTTTTCTCGAGTTTCTTCTGTTTGGAAGAGCTTTGTAACTTGTTTTCATCGAGGAAGGAAATCTACTTCACTCATTCGGAATAAAGTTATCAAAAACAAAAGTGTCACATAAACAAATAAACGTTTTTTTATGCATTACTCTTCAGTGAGGCTACATCAAATTCGAGAAAATCGAGGATATTTGGAGCTCCCTTCACAATGTTAAAGAAATCTTCTTTCGACAATTCGCCTTTTCCAGATGTATCAAATTCATCGAACAAATCATCAACAAGTTTTAGCAGTTGTTCATTATCCATGTGCATAAGCGTGTTACCTTCAAGTGACATTTCAATGATTAATTGAACTTCATCTTTTGATATTGTTCCACCACCATCTTCATCGTAAGCCCTGAAACATAAATCAGATTTAACATCAATTGGTGCATCTGGTAAGAAGAAGTTAAGTCCCATGACAAATTCTTCAAAACTAATTGTTCCATTTCCATCTTCATCAAGTAACTTATACATTAATTTTCCAACTCTTTCGTTTCCAATCCTCAATTTCTTGATAAATTCATCTTCATTAATGGAACCTTCTCCATTTAGATTATTTGTTCCTGCTAAATCACGATAAACATCCATTAACTGAATAACTTCTTGAGGTTTAAAAAGAACACCTTTTTTCTCAAGTTTTTTCAAAATAGCAGTATTAGAATCTAATTCGTCTTCGACAGTAGATTCTTCACTTCCCATCCGCAAATTTGAAACCGATATTTGAATGCGAATGGTATTCAAATCCACTTTTTGCAAAGAACCTATTCAGAGGCATTTGATCACGTTTACGGTTTGCGGCTCGAAATTTGCCGACAAAGACAAATTTAAACCGGAAATTTCGAAGTAAAATAATAAAATTTAAACATTTATTGATCTGATGATAATAAGTTTGTGCTTTTGGTTAATAATTTTCAGAATCTCGCAAACTTACAACGTCTAAATAAATTTAAATCTTTCAAAATTGATTTTTAAATCGAGCAAAGGTGAGGTGATTCAATATAAAACGGTTGATTTCTATTGATTATGATCACTAAATAATCGTTTCTCACAGAAATACCCGATACCTTATTTTATGCACATAAACGAATTTGTATTTTAAATTTCAATCATGCCATTTCATGAAAATCAAATTTGTTTGTTTTATATAAGTTGTTTATTACAAGAATGATTACTTGGTCTTTTAATATTGATCCGCCTTCTCTGGGGTGCTCCGAATAAACTTATCAAAATTTAATAAACCGAAAATTTTAAATGATGACCGTTAAAATACTTTGGTGTTTTGTGCATGAGCGATTTTGTTCGTGTTTTCCATATGCAAAATACCAACCAGTTTCAAACATTTTTGAAGGTGAAAATTAAATCCTTTTTTGTTAGTGTTGCTATTGATACAGAATTTGATATTTTTAAATATTTTGGGTTAGATTTACCACCTTCACTGATAGAGGAATGGGAATTTGACACGCCTTTACCTTTAAAATGTAAAGTTGAGTGTGTTTTAATTTCAAATAATAGACCAATTATTTATCCTGTTTCTCTTTCATCCAAACAATATACTTTATCAACTGCCTCGCTTGAAGATATTTCTATATCACAATATGTTATGCGGCATATTTATTCTTTTGATTGGGAACAACCAATTGAAATTCCAATTTTGTATTCAGAATTACCAAATGATTCGATAATTTCTTTTAACTTTTATGCAAAGCTACCTGAATCCAAACCAAAACTGATTGGTTCTACTTCTGTTCGTCTATTCACTCATAAGAATAATATATTTCGGACTGGTGAATTTCTTCTAACTTTTGATGAAGCAATGCCTGTAACCAAATTTCAAAAACATTTAAGGAAGTTATCCACCGACAGAATCCCATTTTATGATTTTATTGATCCCCAATTAATCACTTTATCAGAAACACTTCATCCCAAAGATGTCGAAACATTGCTTAGTTCACTTCTTAATCCATCTTCCTCCTATAAGCTCTCTAATATTTCACAATTTGTCACAATTGAAATTCCATCACCATCAAATAAACCCGTAATTATTGTTCAAAAGGACCTCGAATTTGAAGGAACCGCTTTAGACTTATCCAACAACCCATGCCAACACCTCTACCACGAGCTGGCGCACGCGCAGGGGCCGGGAAAGAACTCATTGCTGAAGGACGTTAACATCACTGAGACATTTAATGCGATAAAAGCTCTTCCTCCTCTTGCGGAATTACTTCCTCAACAAAGGAGCTTCTTGTATATACATTACGGACATTGTTTTTCGGATCCTGCTTTGATTCCAGCCTTACTTCGTTCAGTTAATTGGGATGAGATAGAAGAATCTAAAAAGATTACTGAACAACTTAAGGACTGTCAACCTCTTGAGATAGAATATGCACTTGAATTCTTCACCCCAAGATATGAACAACAACCGATTCGAGAATTCGCTGTTCGTTGTATTTCTGTTATTCCGAGATCAGAACTTATTTTGTATATCCCTCAATTGTTGCAAGCAATTAAAGCTAAGTATACCGATGGATTGTCGACAATTCTGATTCGACACGCGTCAGAAGACATCACTTTTGCGTCGACCGTTTACTGGAATGCCAAAATTGAATCAAACGAAAGTGAAGAGATTAACACTTTTTTATCGGAGCTGATGAAAACCGTTCCAACCGAAATCCGACTTTCGCTTGAAGATCAAAATTGGCTTGTACAAAATATATTTGATTTCCTTACAGCAGCACAAAAGAACAATAGAACTCCTCATGCGGTGCGTAACAAAGCTATAGAGCTGCTTACAACAGAAACATCGTTTTCCACAAATCTAATACACTTTAAGAAAATTAGACTCCCTTTAGACCCTACTAAAGTTGCTGTAGGTATTGACCCAAACGATGTAAAGGTTTTCCAATCCAAACTTAAGCCCGTTATGCTTACATTTATTCTTGATAATGGTTCACGTTATAGAGTTATATTTAAGATTGGTGATGACATGCGCCAAGATCAACTTATTATCCAACTCTTTAAAGTTATGGGTCATATTTTTGAGCTTGCTTCATTACCATTACCAATTACAGCTTATTCCACTTTAGCCTTTTCTCCATCATTTGGGTGTTGTGAATTCATTGAGAACTCACGAGCGATTCGAGATATAAAAGATACCAAAAATGGGCCAACCACAATACGAGGCTTTTTAGAAGAAGGGGATGGACCCATTGAGCCCAAGATTGAAATATTCACCAAATCGCTTGCAGCATATTGTGTCATGACATATGTTTTAAAGATTGGAGATCGACATGATAATAATATCCTTGTCACACGCGATGGCCGTCTTTTACATATTGATTATGGGTATATTCTTGGTGATGTAACCAAGCCATTCACGCCTCCATTAAAGTTGTCCAACGAAATGATTGACACCATCGGTGAAAACGGTTTGGAGCGGGTCTGTTCTTGGGCCGGCCCGGCATTCAATAGTTTACGCAAAAGAGCACGTTTAATATTAGTTTTGATTGAGTTGATGTTTACTGCACCTTTACAATGTTTTAAGCAAAATCCAATGAGGAGATTGCAACAAGTCGAAAATACTTTGCTTATGAATTGTACTGAGATTGAGGCAATTAATTCTTTGTTAGCTGTGTTCTCGGAATCATTAAACTCGAAAATGCAAGTGCTATGGGATGCTGTGCATGTTATGGCATTGGGTACAACGACATCTGCAACAGGAAATGATTAGAAATTATTTTGTTTGTAAAATATTGTTTTTATACATTTGTAATTATGTAATTAACTTGTTTAAATGTGAAAATATAATAATGAATAATGAGTTTTTATCACATATTATAATTTTAATGAATTATTTTCTGAATTTAAAGAAACAAAATCAAATATTACATTTTATAGTATATACAAAAGATCAATTAACAAATTTCATCTAATGAAGAAATTGTAATTACTTTTCGATTGATTCATATGGTAATATACAAATAATTCAATTTCCAAAGATCACTCCAAAAAGGCAATTACGATTCTATTAACCATTATTAAATGGATTTATTTTATCCTCCAATAATTTGGTTGATCATTGAATGGATTTGTTACACTCAAAATATTTGATTGATCATTGTATTGGTCTATAGAACCCCAAATATTTGATTGAGAGTTAGACGAATTTGTTGAACCCCAAATATTTGATTGAGAGTTAGACGAATTTGTTGAACCCCAATCATTTGGTTGGAAATTAAGTGAATCTGTTGAACCCCAACCATTTGGTTGGAAATTAAGTGAATCTGTTGAACCCCAATCATTTGGTTGGAAATTAAGTGAATCTGTTGAACCCCAACCATTTGATTGGGAATTTGTTGCACACCAATAATTGCCTGAAGATATATCAATACCTTCTTTTAGGATGAGGGCTATTTTAGCATTAAAATTTTTATATGCATACATTAGTGCTGTTTTATATATTTGAAATAATTACCGAATATAACTATTTAATATTATGGAAATAAAATAAATTTCATATAAAATCGAAAAATATCTTCAATATTTTTATCAATTCCTATTTCCTTAAGAAGTAATAATGTAACATCTGTATGATTTCTCTCGCAAGAATAAATTAATGCTGTTTTAAATTTTTATAATAAAAATCAAATATTATTTTTATACACAAAATTACTGAAATAAGCGCATAATATGTGAAATTAATATTTTTAGCATCAACATCAATTCCTTCTTGTTCAAGAAGTAATTTAACGATTTCCATATGATTACACCGAGATGCAAAAATAAGTGCTGTATTAAATTAATTAAATAATTTCCAAATATTATTTTGAAATACCAAATTATTATAATAAATATCATCTTTAGCATTAATATTAATTCCTTCTTGTTCAAGTAGTAATTTAACAATTTTAATATTATCATTTTTAGATGCCAAAATAAGTGCTGTTTGAGATGATTTAAACAATTTCCATATATTATTTTGAAGTATAAATTTATTATGATAAACATTGTTTTTAGTATTAACATCAATTCTTTTTTGTTCAAGTAGTAATTTTACTATTTCAATATGACCTTTTTCAGATGCTAAAATAAGTGATGTGTTAAATAATATAAATAATTTCCAAATATTATTTTGAAATTTTAAATTATTATAATAAAGATTATTTTTAGCATTAAAATCAATTCTTTTTTGTTCAAGTAGTAATTTTACTATTTCAATATGACCTTTTTCAGATGCTAAAATAAGTGATGTGTTAAATAATATAAATAATTTCCAAATATTATTTTGAAATTTTAAATTATTATAATAAAGATTATTTTTAGCATTAACATCAATTCCTTCTTGTTCAAGTAGTAATTTTACTATTTCAATATGACCTTTTTCAGATGCGAAAATAAGTGCTTCACAAAATATTTTGAATAACTCTCAAATATTAATTTTATATATTGTATTATACGCAGAAAAACACTTAACATTTTCATCAATTATTTTTTGTTCAATGAGAAAATTAACCATTTCAATGTAGTCATATTTAGATGCAGATATAAGTGCTGTTTGAAATTTTTTACATAATTTCTAAATATTAGTTTGAAATAATAATTGATTGTAATTAATAATGCTTTTGAGGTAGGTATCAATTTCTTCTTGTTCAAGGAGTAATTTTACGATATCTATATATCTGTTTTTCATTAATGTAATAATTGATTCTTTAAATAATTTAAATTATTTCCAGATATCATTTATAAACAACATATTATCGAAATATATATTATCTTTGATGTTAATATCGATTCCTTTTTGTGTAAGAAGTAATTTAGCAATTTCAATATATCCATTTTTCAATGCTAAAATAAGTGCCGTATCAAAAAATTGAAATAAATTTTACATTTTATTTTAAAATATTGAATTATTATAATAAAGATTATTTCTAGCATTAACATCAATTCCTTCTTGTTTAAGAAGTAATTTTACTATTTTTAGATTACCATATCTAGATGCATAGATAAATGCTGTATTAAATAATCTAATTAAGTTCCAAATATTATTTTAGAATATCAAATTATCAAAATATATATTATCTTTGATGTTAATATCGATTCCTTTTTGTGTAAGAAGTAATTTAACAATTTCAATATATCCATTTTTCATTGCAAAAATAAGTGCCGCATCATAAAATCGAAATAATTTTTATATGTTGTTTTTAAATATTGAATTATTATAATAAAGATTATTTTTAGCATTAACATCAATTCCTTCTTGTTCAAGTAGTAATTTTACTATTTCAATATGACCTTTTTCAGATGCTAAAATAAGTGATGTGTTAAATAATATAAATAATTTCCAAATATTATTTTGAAATTTTAAATTATTATAATAAAGATTATTTTTAGCATTAAAATCAATTCTTTTTGTTCAAGTAGTAATTTTACTATTTCAATATGACCTTTTTCAGATGCTAAAATAAGTGATGTGTTAAATAATATAAATAATTTCCAAATATTATTTTGAAATTTTAAATTATTATAATAAAGATTATTTTTAGCATTAACATCAATTCCTTCTTGTTCAAGTAGTAATTTTACTATTTCAATATGACCTTTTTCAGATGCTAAAATAAGTGATGTGTTAAATAATATAAATAATTTCCAAATATTATTTTGAAATTTTAAATTATTATAATAAATATCAAATAAAACAAATAAATATCTTTAGCATTAATATCAATTCCTTCTTGTTCAAGTAGTAATTTTACTATTTCAATATGACCTTTTTCAGATGCTAAAATAAGTGATGTGTTAAATAATATAAATAATTTCCAAATATTATTTTTGAAATTTTAAATTATTATAATAAATATCAAATAAAACAAATAAATATCTTTAGCATTAATATCAATTCCTTCTTGTTCAAGTAGTAATTTTACTATTTCAATATGACCTTTTTCAGATGCTAAAATAAGTGATGTGTTAAATAATATAAATAATTTCCAAATATTATTTTGAAATTTTAAATTATTATAATAAATATCAAATAAAACAAATAAATATCTTTAGCATTAATATCAATTCCTTCTTGTTCAAGTAGTAATTTTACCATTTCAATATGACCTTTTTCAGATGCTAAAATAAGTAATGTGTTAAATAATATAAATAATTTCCAAATATTATTTTGAAATTTGAAATTATTTTAATAAAGATTATTTTTAGCATTAAAATCAATTCCTTCTTGTTCAAGAAGTAATTTAACGATTTTTATATATCCCTTTTGTGATGCTAAAATAAGTGTTGTATTAAATTATTTAAATCATTCCCATATATCATATTTTAAACACGATATTTTTTTTATAAATGTTATCTTTAGCGTTAATATTAATTCCTTTTTGTTTAAGAAGTATATTAACTATTTCTGTATGACCATTTTCAATTGCTAAAATAAGTGCAGGATTAAATATTTTGAATAATTTTTAAATAGTATTTTTAAATATATTCATTAATGTTGTTTCCGTTTTGTTTAAGAATACTTTGGACAACATCAATACAACCTTTCTTGCAAGCTGAATAAAATGTTTCTGTAAATATTTTATATTAAAATGATGATAATGTTAAATAAACATTGAACAAAATAAACAAATACAATTGTTACTTCTTTGATATTCAAGAATTAAATTAATAAGATCCAAATTTCTAGATTTAGAAGCTAATTTTAAAAAATTAAATGGAATTGGATAATTTTCAAGATAGTAATTAACAAGAAAGAAATTACCAACTCGTGCAGATTTATTAATCATCTCTAAGTTGGTTTTCATTCCTTCACCATACAAAAAATCAAGAATTTCAAAATTATCATAATTTATACAAACTTCTCCTAATTTGTTTAAATCAAATTGGGTTAATGATGTTTCTTCAAAATTATTTTCATAAATATAACGAAAAACATCATTTCGGTGGAATTTAATTGCTATTTCGAAAGATTCTTTTAAAGATATATGATTTTGTTCACACAAATGAATGATTTCAAGATTTCCACCTGCAACTGCAAATTTAAATGTATTGTCATTAATAGATTTATTTAATAGTAAATATTTAAAGCATTTAATTGAACTAAAATATGCCGCATAATCAATTAATTTTACTCCTTTTGTATTAACTAATGAACATCTTTCATAAAGTGATGGCTCAATTGTTTGATTAAAATCAAAATTATTTTGTGATGACATTTCTTGAAGTTTTTCTATTTCATCGTTTCTAATTATCCTTGCAATTTCGCTTGGGTTATGTCCTTCTTTAACATATTTCTTATGAAGCTCATAATTATTATTTGAAAGTTCTTCATAATTTTTTAAAAAAATAGAAGAAAATGGATTATTATCAGTTTTATTTCGTGAATCAAATTTATAATGAGAAAAATATATTGATTGAAGACTGTTTATGATGTTTAAACCAACTAATTTTTTCTCAATCATTTTATCAAGAAGATAATACGATTCTTGTGATTTTTCTTGCAGAAGGCTTTGCTTAAACATTTTAAAAAGCTTTAAATCAGTGTACTCTTTTTCTTTTTCTTTTTCTTGTATTGCCTGTAAATAAATAAAATATATTTCATATTCCTCTCTCATAGAAGCAAATGCATGTTTAATTAAGGAACATATAATATAATTGTATGAATAAACAAAATATTTTTCAAGTATGATCATTGTATTTTGAACAGAAATATTAAGATTATCTTTGTTTAAATTAAATACAATTTGTTCGAGTTGTTGGAGTCTTTGTATTTTGGCAGGTTTTTCGGTACTTTCCATATTCATATGAATTTGTTTGTCGCCCTTTAGGGGTTTGTTGTTATTTTTTTTTTTTTGATAAGTTTATGATTACACTTTTCCTTTGTAAATTCTAAGTTTTATACTAAAAGTGTTCTTTTCGAAAATCTACCAATAGAGTTCCTCAAACTGAGGAAATAAACATATCCTGGTGAATTTTTTGATTTTTATTAGATCCCTATCAACACATGAATAAAAATCTGTATTCAAATTGGGAAAAAAATATCCGGATCAAAATCGAAATTTCAAAATCGATTTTTTCCAAATATATATTTTTGGTGACCAATCTTTATTATTTTTGATGTAAATTATATTTTATAAATGGTAATTCATTAAATTAAAAGCATAATTTTTTTTCATTCAATTTTTTGCATTTTTTTCTCACTTTTTTTTAAAATCTTAGTAAAAAATTATATGAAGTGGCGGTGATCTTATTTTTTCTAGCTATAATAAAAATACATCATGAATATTAATTTATATATATATATTTCGATAATTTTGATTATTTATTAGAATATTTATATTTTGAATATCAAAAAGTGCTCAAAAATCGGTTTTTTCAAATTTTTTTCTTATGTGATGATTTTAAATAGAAATTTTTTTGATTAAAAATGTTTTATTTTGTTTCGCGAATGTATTGTTTGAAGGAAATTAAATTTCAATTTTCCGAATTAATAATTTAGAAATGATGTCAAAAGTAAATAAATCATAAATTTTAAATGTGTAAAATAATCTATGATCGATTTGCTTTCTTTCCACATATATGGTTTTTTATAATATACATTTTTGATGAAAAAAAATAATTTTTTAATTTTTTTGATTAAAAAAATGGGTGCTTTTTTATCATTTTTTTAATGATAAAAAAAATCGTGCAATAGTTTTTTAATGGAACCCGACTAACTATGAAGTTTAGGATTTATTTATTTATAATCAGACCTATCTAAGGATTTGGACTGCTGAATTTTTTTTTATGTGCAATTCTTTTTGGGGTGTTTCCCAAAAAAATAAATTGAATACTTTACAAAACGTCGCCGGGATTTGTACAAATTAAGTGAAAGCCAATTAAAATATCTAAATAAATTGGTAGATGTTCAAAAAATTGTTCACGAATTAAACGAAATAAATATGGATGAATCGGCTCTGAAAATATTGAATTCGTTTGATAAAAATTTCATAAATTCAATAAATCTGATCATTAGTCAATTGATTTCAAGGTTAATTGATTTTACCATATGTTTAAATTTTAGATAATTTTCGCTTAATGATACTGGGAAATATGCAATTGCAAATGGTGGAAATCTTGAAATTATTCATTTGTGTGAACATCATCATTCATCTTTATCGGAATAATTTGAAATTGTAATAGAATTTCATCGAAATGATATTTTTGATTATATTTATGAAAATAAAATTTTTGGAGTCACTAATTTTAATATATTAAAGAAAATGTATTTCTTCTTATAATTATGAATTGTTATTATTTTTTATTAAAAATAAAGGAATGGAAGTTAATGGTGTTATGCATGAATCATTAGTAATTCGTTATTTATAGAATGAAATTTTGTTTATATTTATCATAAATTAATTCGAATATGACATTTTAAAAATTTAAGTTCAATAATTTGTGGTTTAACAAAATGTTGTTTTAAAATATCAAAGAATAAAATCTTTTCTCCATTTCATCAAAACTACGAACTCTCTTCGTACTCAATTAATAACATTTAAATTTGCAAATTTATTACATATTAATATCCGAAACAATTTTTAAATATTTTCAATCAAAACAAAAATAATTATTTACACTTTTTATTTAATTTGTTTCATCAATAAATCCAAATTATTTTTCAAATTCGCACACAAATCCTCAGCTTTCGAGTTCATTATTGTATTCTGGTTACAAATCGAAACGTTTTCCAACACCAAATCGATATCTTTTTCTATTGCTTCTGCTGATCGATAGTATTCGTTTTCCAATCTTTCAGCAAATAAGTTCAATGTCATTGGAAATTTGATTTCGTTTATGTTATTTAACAATGGTAACTTCCTCATAAAGTCGTAACGATAATCGGAAGAAAACTTTTGCATGACAGATAACATATTATTCATAACTCTTTTCATTTTCGCACTGATTATACTTTCGTAGTTAAATATTTGTCGATTATTAACACTATATATTTGCCAAGGCGAAACATTTAACTTAAATTTACCGAAATCGATTGAAATCGATTCAAACGAATTATTATTTTTATTTGTAATTTCGCCTTTATATAATGTAATAATCGAATAATTATTGTCATTACTGATTGGTACAATAACTGTGTCACCAACATTAATACTATTAATTTGATTCATTGTGGTCGAAAACTTTGCTAATAATACTAAATACGAAACTTTCTCAGGGATAAAATATAAAATTTGGACATTTTCAAGAAATGTAATAACAAAACCATTAACATTCGGATTAATATCTATCGATACAATCTTCGTACGGATAAAATCAACTCCCGGATATGCATTAAAGTCTTTGAAGATTTTTTGATACGCGTTCTTAATAAATACAACTTCATCACCAACTTGTGGTATATAAACATAATCAGTAGTGCCAATAATGGTTAAATAATCTTTGAAATAGCCACGTGGAATATCATTAGAGAATAAATATGAACAATAACTTTCTTCAGTGTCCGTTTCTAATTCACTTATCTCTTGAAAGTTCCATTCATCTTGATCAGATAAAATGGCTATGTTTTCATTATGTTCTTCTTCTTCATTAGAGGTGGCTTCAATGGATGTGTCATTACTTTCTAAATGTGGATTAACTGGACATTCAACTGATAAATGAATATGTAATGGGGGTGGTCCAATAATAGTCGATTGTGACGTTGACGGTTGGCGATCGGCAGTATTCATTTTTTCAATCAAATTCAATTCCATTGATGTGTTCCGAATAAACGGTGTCTGCGCTAAGAGAATTGGCAAATGTAAATTACGGAGATCTATGGGTGGTGGCTGATTTGGAAGTCGTTCCCCACGCTTATTACAATAATAATGTTCAGTGGTATTAATAAATTCAGAGATATCATAGATTTCGGATATTTCATAATCAGGATCATTTTGTGATAATGGATCATCTTTCCGTAAACAATGAAATGAAGTAATGCACCCAGAGTTGTCTGACGCAAATATCCATTCCCCATTTGTCGACCATATTGCATCTAAAAACTCAGGCTCACCACCTATCTTATTTTGATTCAGAATGGTTAAGTTTTGGACATCGGCTATCGCTACATCACCATTACAATTACCAAAAAAGAAAATTTGTGGATATACTGGATTTGCTGCTATACATGTACAACCTATAAATGCTGTTGCATCGGTAATTTCTCCTACGGTGTTTCCTGAAATGGTATCACAAATATATGCACAGCCGTTTTTCACCAATACTAATAAATGTTCATCACAATCCAAGGCTGAAACCAAAATTTTGGAAAACTTACGCCCATGTTGTGTCCCATTCTTAAACTTATGGATAATGCTCCAATTTGTTTGATCAATTCCCCATACAGCAGCAATTCCTTCATCATTAGAAACTGAGATAACATGTGGTGACAACATTCCATTACAAGGAAAGAATTTATTAGTAAACATAACTAAATTAATTGGACTCATATGAAATTCTAATAAATGTTGACTCATTGTTTTGAGTGAAATTACCATTAAAGTATTTGGCTCACTGGAATAAACTAGAAACTCACCACCAGGAGAAAATGCTAACCATGTAATAGCTCCATTTCCATGTGAAAAAATTGTGCGGCACGGAGGTTTTGACAAAAGTGCGTCTGAGGTGACCCAAATTTGAATACGTTTATCTTCACAACCGGCGGCGATGAGTGAACCCGATGGCGAAAAAACAGCGTAATGGACTGCATCGTTAGTAAAACCTCGAAGAACTGCTTGGCATTTACCTGTCTCAAGACTCCACAAGCGAATGGATTGATCATGTGAAGTAGATAATAATAATGTTGATAAAGGATTAAAACATACTTGGGAAATTACTCCTGTATGACCAGAAAATCTAATGATAGGGATAAGGTCTGGAATGGTCCATAATTTGAGTGAAAAATCATCTGAGCCTGTGACAAGAATACGCCCAAGTGGATCAATTGCTAAACAAAAAATAGCAGCATCATGACAAAAAATATGCTTAACTGAGTTTAATATGCCAAATGGAATTGATGGTTTTTCAAAAGTAAATGGATTGATTCGCCGAAAAATTGATGGAAAATCATCACTTGGTCGAAGTGATTGAACTAACTTGTAAAATTGATCGTTAGGAAAATTTTTGTAACGAATTTCTAGGGCTTCTTGGATAGAATTACATCCTTCAGGTAAAATCCTATTTTGATTTAGAAGAGCTTCAAACTCTTTATATATATCTGGATATCTCTCTCGTAAATAATGTGCAAGAAGAACAGAAAGTTCTTTACGAATTTTATCGGTGTTCTCCATTTCTGTTCTTTCGCGAAGTGTTTATTTGAAGAATATGAATCCGTTTATACTTTTTCGTAAACACTTCAATTTAATCCACACAAACAATGTCATACACAAGCAATATTTCAAATCCAGCACTACAATCAGATAAACATATATTAATTTATATATTCTCAATAACAAAAAAAAGCTTTAAATCAAAAACGCAATTTTTACAAAGTTAATAATGATATTAGTGGAGATTGAACTATCATTTGCATGGTAAAGAGTAAATGTTATAAGTTAATCTTAACCCCAAAATTCACACGTACCTAAAATTGAGTGTGTCTAAAGTGGTGTATGAAATAGCTTTCTCTTGCATCACATTTGGTATATTTTATCATTGAAAAATATATTGAAATCCAAATTATGTGTAAATACTTTGAGTTAAGTGTCTGTCAACTTTATTCTCATAAGATTCCAATGTTTTAAAGAAATTGATCATTTTTCTTGGACTAATTTAACTAATTCTTAAAGTATAAAATTGCATATTTATTATGAATTATTATATCCATTGATCATTTTCTTTTTGATGAACAAATTCATTAATGTTGTCATCAACATATTCTGTTCGATTTTGTTTATCTTTTGTCGATGAATTTGATTTTTTTGATGTTGAATTAGATTTTGATTTTGATCTTCGTTGTTTACTCTTAATAACAAACACAACAACTCCAATAGAACATGAATGAAATACAGAAATTCAGTCATCATCAACATTGAGTTATCGTTTTTTATTGATGTTAACATTATTACAAATACCAAACACAGAAAATTATGATGAGATGTTGAATAGCTTTTTATCAAATTGTTGGTGCAATAAAAGAACATTGATCAAAAACACGTGAAGCGGCTAGTGGATATATATTAATATTACTGCAAGCGATTTCATAAAACGAGGCCATTCATTATCACCATTATTATTACATCTGTTGGTATAACTTTAACACAAGTAATTTTGAAAGTGCTACAATTAATGCTATTGAATGCATCATTTGTAAATTTGCAAAAAATATTAACCCTGAAGACCTCGGACAAATTTGTTTAAATTTGATTATTGAATCAAATCCAAATCAGAAGTATTTCGTAGTGCATTACAATTTTCGACAAAATTGATTTCTCGATTACCACAATTTGTTGGAATTAACTCCAGTAAAAAGACAAATTGGGAAATCAAAGGCAAAGGTCATAAATTAATAAAGAAATGATAGCAATGTTTGGTATAGAGAAAGCGACTGAATGCTTTCTACCTAACAAAGAAAACCTTTACGTAATGCATGTAAAGAAGTTAATAAGAACGTACATCTTAAGACGTTGAAATAATAAAATAGATGAAACACAAAGTTTAGACGATAATCATATATATATAAAAGATAATCATTTTCTTGTGTATTTACCAATAAATATGTATTGGAATCGAATATTTATCTAAAGTTATTTCAATTAAACCATTAATTAATCGTTTAAAATCATTTTGGAAATATTCATTTGATAAAATGGATCCAATTACATTAATAATCAAATAATAAAATGAAAATATTTGTATACAAATTTATATAATTTGAATTATATAATATTCTTAAGAATAAATGAGAATTGAAGTTTCTGATACGTTTTGATATTATCTGAAAACACAATGACAATATCAAAATTATATCTTTGGGCACATGGAATTATGTTAAAATCAACAAAAAAATAAAGAAAACTTAAATCTTGAGATAATTAAGTTTTTGATAATCATCGTTTTGTTGAATAATTTTAGCATGTATACTTTACAATCTTAGAAATGTTGTTGAAAAACGCATTTCCAAACTCAATTTTAAACTCAATGTCCAAATATTCTGAAAGTGAGCTGAGATCGTCTACAGTGGTTATATAACATTTGACAAAAGTTTCTAATAACTTTTTATCTTTGGCAATAGAAGTAATAGTTTAATTAAACTTCGATATTTATCTCCAATTTCACAGTATTGAGTAGGTCATTCCATTAAGATGATAGCCTCTCTTGGTTTGAATTTAAGAAAAATGGAAGTTGTGAAGAGGTAATATCAAAAATTTTAGAAAAAAGTTAACTTTCAATATCGATATTGAACTTACTCTTTTGGTAAAGGTTGATTTCCATGTTTTGATTGAATCACTTTTATTGTGTTTTTTTGCACCACCAATTTTTGCCTAATTGAATTCAATTAAAAATGATTAAAATAAATTTCATTCACAAATTACATTTCGATCATAACCAAAATAAATTAGACCAAAGTTCCAATATGAGAAAAGATGGTTGACTACATAAATTACTCTGAACGATTTTCTTTATATTTAAGATGTACATCGACAGATCTGTCAAAACATTTTGTTTACAAAAGATCTTTCTTAAAAATGAAAATTAAGATATTAGTGAAGGTGGGAATGTTTATAATAGGAAAACTTTCTTTTGTTATTCATATATGAAAATTCCAATTATTTTCTTCATAATTAAGGAAGTCACCTCCCAAGTAAAACAAGGTTGAGCTATCAGCTTCCACGTCAGAGGAGTCAATGTCAAGTGCTCCATTTGTATTTTCATTGTTTTCAAAATGTGTAATGTTATTTTTGTTTTTCAAACCTACGATTGGTTCTTTTCGAGAGGCCTTCCTGTTAAGGCTGTTCCATCGATTATTAAGGAAATTTGGTGAACGATCAGTGAAAATCATATCTGATATTAAAGTCCATTTTTTGCCATGCTCTTCGACAGCTTTAATTAATTGTCGATCTTGTTCTTGGTTAAATGGTTCTTTATTTAATTTTGGATCAAGAATATTAACCCATCTCTCACGACATTGTTTTCCTGCACGTTTCAAAGGACCATCTAACAGATTCCATTTTTTTGGTCCATATATATTTACATGGTTTATTACCATGTCATCTTCCTCTTTTGTCCATGATCCCTTATGAATGTCTTTTTTTAACACTTTCCTCCACCTTTCGGAGATTTGCTTTGTACTTTTATTTGGTAAAAGCATATGAATGTATTCAGATTTCCAATCATTAAAGTCATCACTTTTATCATTCATAAAATTTATAAGGATATTGTCTTCCTCTTGTGTCCATCGCCCTTCGTGATTCCGGGGAGAAGCATTAACATGCTTTCGTACTCTTGTGTTTATTTTTTGGGCGGAATCGTCGTTGTTCATCATCATTACCTTTTGTCAAATTTTCGTTCAAATTTGTGAGCAACTTTTGTATACTGTGACTGAAAGTAAGGGGTTAAATTTAACGTTGTACACATTCCCATTGAACGGCCAAATTGCACCTGATTTTCTGAATTTCTTTGTATGTAAACTATATAAATCGAAAAGTGTCATGGAAATTTTCTTTGGCAAAGTGAACTGAAATGGCATATGATATTTTGGAAAAATTCAAATGGCATTTTTTATATGACTCAATTTAACAAATAAACCGTCAAAATTGAATGAAATTTTTGTTCAAAATTTTCCATCTTTGGAGCATGAAACCTTATATATTTCTTTTTATCAAATATTCTAAATCCAAGTTTAGCATTAATTATATCAAATATTCAAAATGCATTAGATTTTTAAAACATTTTCGCAATAAAATATTTTATTTTTCCAAATTAAAAACATTTTTTGTTCTTCAAGATTACTAAATAATTTAAGATCGCATTTTTGGATAATTTAATCACGCTTTGATGTTTCGAGTTATGTTTGGGTCACCTTTGGATTTTTCAAGCGTTCAATTGCTAGATAAGTTGCAATTACAAATTGAAATTCACTTGGTTGTAAATCAGGAATTGCAATATGTGGCAAACCTTGATTCCATATACCATATAATAGTTCTTTATATGAGGATATGGAGAAAATTTTTCAATTTTTTTAAAGCACTATGTATAATGAGATAGACTCGAAATAAAAAATTCCCGCGCAATAAACTTCAGAAAATTGAGAACCCCTTAACGTACGAGAATTTTACAATCTGACGCGACCCTTAAAATAAATACCAAATATTTTCTTTATACATTTGGTATAAATATTCAAAAAATTAGGTATACATCTTTAGCATAAATATTTATTTTTTCTTTTTCAAGAAGCGATTTGACTAATTTTTTTGTATTTTACATTTTTAGGGAATGCATAAGTGCATTACAAAATAATTTGATGAATTTCCAAAAATTAATTTTAAATACTAAAAATTTAATACAATTTATATAAAATTTAAATAGATATCTTTAACATTGCTTTAATTCCTTTCTGTTGAAGAAGCATTTTAACTATTTGAGTGGAACCACAGGAAGTTGCATGTGTAAGTGCTGATCTAATTGATTCAAATTAATTTCAAACTTTGAGTACTCAAATGATTTAGCTTTAATTGTTGAAATATTATTTCCCATGATAATTGTTTCAAATTTAGCACAACAAACAAATGTACTACATTCAATTGAAGTAACTAAATCTTGATTTGTAATGTTTGTTTATGAAGAACAATGATCAAATAGGAAATAGCTAATTTCATTAAGTTTGTTTGGAATAATAATTCGAAAAGAAGAAAATATGTTATTGCTAATCGATGTAAATGAACTTGAAATTATTATAATTTTTAATTTTTTGCACCAAGAGAATACAACTCCTTCAATAGTAATTTCTAAACCAGGATATTTACCAAACCTAGGCAAGATTAAAAAGCAGTCTTTTCATTTATTGTTATTGAACTTGGATTGGTCATTTTGTTTAATGCTGAACAACTACGAATCATATATCTTCCAATTGAAGTTAATGAATTTGGTATTATAATATCATTCAATAAAATGCAAGTTTTTTATGCTTTAATAATTTCTAATATATTTTAATTATTTGATATCCATTTTAATAATTTTGGATATGTTTTAATAATTTGAAATATGTTTTAATAATTTAAAATATTTTTTAATAATTTGAAACAGCACTTCATATAGCAGTTAGAAATAATAATATAGAAATAGTATAATTACTTTTGGATAAAGGAATTGATGCTAATGCAAAAACTATTCATTTGAATAATTTATTATATGTTTTAATAATTTTATATATGTTTTAATAATTTGAAACAGCACTTCAAATTGCACAGAAAAATGGTTACATGGAAATAGTATATTTACTTCTTGAAAAAAGTACAAATGAAAATTTTAATTCAGATTCTTCTTCGATAAACATAAAATCTTCATTTTCAATAAGAAATGTAGCATGTATCGCTCATAAGCAAAGTCAACTCGAAGATCAAATGTTGGTAGAAAACATTAGAAAGAAAAGTATCAAAGCAAAAGTTGATACAAGCATACAAACATATGAAAATCATTAAAATCGCGATGTATATACATTATACATTTTACCTATTTACAAATATGTTGACATAAAAACTTCAAAAAATTGTTGTAAACAACATGACAAAAATCATGCAGAATTTTTAATAATAATCTTTTTGGTTTCATTTATTTTGATATCAGCACTTGTCATTACTAAATTCCGTCTTTCAAGGACATCTTTTAAATAGAATTATTTAACTCAAAACGTCTCGTGTCCAAATTGGTCAAAATAAGTACAGAAGATTTAAACTTTTCGATTGTAAATTTTATGAAATTTTACACATGAGATAAAGTTTTATTAAACAGATTGCAACTTATTCAAATCTTAAGACAGTTTTCCAATAATATCACTTTTATTCTATGTCAGTTTCTTACAAAGAACTTGGATTGGTTAATACCAAAGAACTCTTTGCTAAATCCATTAATGGTGGCTATGCAATTCCAGGGTACAACTTTTCTCAAATGGAACAATTACAAGCAATAATTACTGCTTGCGTACAAACCGAATCACCAGTAATCTTACAAATATCTGCTGGCGCAAGACGTTATGCAAATTCAACAATGTTAAGGTATATGGCAAAAGGTGCTGTAGAATTCGCACGTGAAATCCATCCTGAGCATAAGCTTATACCAATTGTCTTACACTTAGATCACGGCGATTCATTCGAACTCTGTAAGAGTTGTATCGAAAACGGTTTTTCTTCGGTTATGATCGACGGTTCGCATCTTCCGTATGAAGAAAACATCAAACTCACAAAGAAGGTTGTAGACTTTGCGCACTCACAGCCAAACTATGTTACCGTCGAAGGTGAACTTGGAATCTTAGCAGGTGTCGAAGATGATGTTGTTGCAGAAACTCATACATATACAAAACCTGAAGAAGTTCAAGACTTTGTAAATAGGACAGGAGTGGATTCTCTTGCAATTGCTATTGGTACTTCCCATGGAGCTTATAAATTCCCACCTGGTACAAAAGCTGAAATAAGATTGGATATTTTGCATGAAATTGAAAAGAAGTTACCTGGATTCCCTATTGTCTTACATGGATCTTCTTCAATTCCTATGGATTATGTCGAAATGATCAATAAGTATGGTGGAAAGATGATGGACGCTGTAGGAGTATCTGAAAAGCAAATCAGGGAAGCCACAAAATCTGCCGTATGTAAGGTGAATATCGATTCCGATGCAAGAATCGTTTTGACAGGAACAATTCGAAGATTGTTTAGCGAACATCCTGATTGGTTCGATCCTCGCCAATACTTAGGTGAGGGAAGGGCAAAGCTCATTGAGTTATATTCTAGGAAGAATGTCGAAGTTCTTGGATCTGCTGGTCATGCATTTGACTAAGTAAAAATCAACTTCACCAACATTTATAATGAATAACCATAATATGTTTCGCAGTTAAACATTTGTTTCCTGAACAGATAAGTTTGAATCCATAAAAAAGTTTTTCGAAAATTTGTTCGATTAAAAATGACACCAAAAGTGACAAATAATATGACTGACATACAAACAATTATCAAAGGCGAAAACCCATCAGCAAACTTAAAGAATTATCTTCTTGGTCTTATTAAAGCTAACGATGCTGCTAAATATAAGGATGCTTTCGATTACTTAATTGAACAAAGAATTTTACCTGAAATCACCAATGATGCAGTCAATGAAGTTGCAAAAACTGTTAAAAGTCTTAGCTCCGATTTGAAGCCAGATTTTATGTTTCCACTCTTAAAGTACATAGAATCTTTCAACGCATTCCAGAATCTTTATCAAGAATTAAGAGCAATTTTCATAAGTGCTTGTGAAGAAACTAAGAAGTACTATGATTTAGCCAAGTTTTATGATGGTGAACCTTATGATCTTGATTCACATGGAGAATGGGAACAACTTGAACACTTCTTATTAATAGGTGAAACATACCTTAAGGCACACTATAAGGATAATGCTTATGCCTGTTTGAACAAGGCTCTCAAATACATATTTAGATTAAGAACACCTAAACAATACCTTGAGCGCTTCGATGCACTTAGGGCCGGTGTCAGCGTCGAAAGAGGAGACTTTCTTTTAGCATCTCAATCATATTATCAACTTTCCACTTATACACGAAATAATCCACAAAGACCACTTCACCTTGCCATTGTTTATGGAATCTTAGCTCCTCCGAGCATGCCACGTAATAACCACTTTGCTAGAATGCTTGCCAATGAAAAGACAGAATCTGTTCCAATAAGTAATCTCCTCAAAATTTTCACTCAGAACAAACTTATCACTGGAGAAAAGATCAACGAAATCGAAAATGAGCTTAAGAACGAGCATTGCTTTGACAAGGCAAAACTTGATTTATCTATTCAAACTCATAATCTTGAATGCATCTCAAAGTTGTTCTCATCCATCAGTTTAGATAGGCTCTCGCAATTAATTGGATGTAAGGTCGATGAGGTTATTGATAGAATGAGTTTGGTCCAATCTAAAACTGTCGAAACAATTATCGATCAACCAAGCAAAATGGTACTTTTCCGCTCATTAATACCTAAGTCTGAAATCAAGGATAGATCCATCGAGAAGTATTGTAAAACAGTATCTCAAATTGCTGGAAAACTTCCAAAATAAAAATTAATTCAAAGAACTTTTTGATTAGAACGATTATTTTATATTCAATATTTCTGAAATTTCTGAATTTTAATGTGGCATTTTTTAAGAACAATATTGATTCAAAAATTTATTCAACACATGGGTTAAGGGACAATAGATTGCTACTTTATGATCAGACAAGAAAAGTGGCAATTGTACTGAGTAAAGAATTGTTGAATTACGAAAAATAAAAGATAATTCTCAAATTAAGTGTTTGATAAGATTTATGGTGAAAATAATATTGAAACTAAACACAATAATAAACATATTTAATTCTAATATTTTCCAACAATATATATTATAACACATATAAACTTTTACAATAATTATTATTTATATGATAAATTCAAAAAATTTGTACATTAATCAAATATATCGTTCACCTAAACATTTAATAATTAGAATGAAATGAGAAAAATTAGGGGAAAAAAGAAAAGAAAATATGGAAAAAAAGAATCATTTGGATTTAAATCCATTAATGGATAAAAAACAATGAAAAAAATCTTGAGGCAAAATGATCATTTTCGGAGTGATATCACAATTGTATTGAATTTATTCAAAATATTCTTTTCAAAATATTATATGAGATTGGTGAACAATCGGACTGAATCATCAATTGGTTCCCCCACATAATCCCCTTATGGAATCAAATGAAACCTGCCAAGAAATGGTTTCTTTTGGTATTCCTGTTCGTTTATTTTCACCAGAAATTCAAAAATTCCAAAAAGTACTTATTGTTAATTCAATCCGCTCTTTTACTAATCAAGAAAATGCACTTTTAGAATCACCAACAGGAAAAGACAGAAAAACCACAATATTAGCATCTGCACTTTCATATCAAAATTATTTAAAGAATACAAATTTCCAAGAAAATAAAATTAATGGTAGCACAGAACTAAATACAATTCCAAAAATATGGATGACAGCTACCAACTTTCCACAGCTAAGCCAACTTATTCATGAACTAAAGAAAATAAAAATTGATTCAAGAATTGGATTTATATGCAATAAAAAAACTCTTTGCGTAAACTCCGCTGCATTTAGATCAAAAATGCCTTGCGAGAATTCCGGATGTAATTTTTTAATTCCAAAAGAAATTCCATTAGATTTACTTGAAAGCAATTTTTCATATAAATACGACATCGAAGACCTTATTGACTATGGGAAATGTAATAACATTTGTCCATATCATCTTTCTAGATTGCTTCTTCAAAAAGCTGAATTAATATTTACAACCAATCAAATTTTTCTTAATAACAATTTACCTTTGTCCACATCTAATGATATATTAATAATGGATGATGCTGATTATGTCATAGAAAAATCATTAGAATTATCTTCGTTTTATACAACAAAAGGAAAAATCACCAAAATACTAAATTCTTTAGAGAAACTAACAAACAAAAGCCAATCTCTTCAAGAAGTAATCCAATTTATCCAACGGATTTCTGATTGGTTTGTTTCATGGTTAAACGGTCTTCGTTTTTCACGTGAGGAAATGTTAATTGAAAATGACATTTTTGAAGTTTTCCAAAACAAGTGGGAATTAACAATGTCTGTTCGAAATTCGCTTGACAACTTTTTAAGGCAAAATAACGAACCCATTTCAGAGAACACATTTAATTTTTTGAATTCATTAAATTCAATACTCACGTTAACATCCAAAAATAATAATGAATACAAAGATTCTTTTAAATTAATAATTGAAACAACTGAAAATGAAAATGAAGATGAGTTAGGTATATTATGTCTTGATTCTTCCATTTTATTTAAGATGCTTACAAATCAATTTCATTCAATTATATTAACATCAGATTCATTATCTCCAATGGAAATATATCCAAATGAATTAAAGACACAATTTCCAATACAAATCTCCACATTACATAAAATCGATCCGACACAAATTTGTAGTTTTATTATCACAAATTCGATGAATGGAATTATCTTTGATTCGACCAAAGAATATAATAATGAAGAAATCCAAAATTTATTTATTGGATTTGGTTCTACATTTGAATATCTATTACCTAATATACCAAATGGTATAATATTTTATTTACCGAATCATAAAATTATATATCAAATGATAAAATTTTGGGAGAAAACGAAAATCATTAAAACGTTACAAAACATCAAACAAATATTTTTCACGAACAAAAACAATTGTTTTGAAGTACGTGAAACATTTAAAAAGAACATATCTAAAGGCATTTCAAGTTTATTAATTGATGTATTTAATAATGATATTAATAATTATTCGAAAGTTAATACAATTTTTATATATGGAATACCAAACATTAAAAATAAAAATATAAAACTTCAACGACAATATAATACAGAAAGTGAATTTTATGAATTATATTCATTACAAAAGATTACGAAAATATTAAATTCTTTCTTCGATAAAATGGATAAATATGGAACAATAATATTTTGTGATAAACAATATTATCAATATATAAATCATTTCCCTCAATGGTTATCTTCATCATTTAAGTTAAATAATGGAATTTCAGACGTGTTACAAAACATTATAACATTTTTTAATGAGATGAAACAAAAATTTCCTCAAAAAATTAAATTCGTTATTGGAACTGATTTAAAGTTTTCATGTTTAAATTGTAATAATATAATAATCGAAATTCCTTCAATTGAAACAAATGAAAGTGTTTATGTTCATGAAAGAGATTTAATAAATTTGTTACATATTGATATAAATGAAGATCGAAATTGTATATTCGTTGGAAGACAAATGAAAAAATTTTTATATTGTCAAATAATACAAAAAAATATTTTTTGTAAAATTGATAAAAAATGTTATCAATTAATTAAATGTAATAATTGTAATAGAGTTTTGGGTGTTGTTATTAAGGCAACAACTTCGGATTACATATATCAAATAGATGGAGTCTTGTTGCTGTTGTCCAGAATAAAGAAAATGGAAAATGATAAAATAAAAATTGTTGAGAAAAAGAAGAAAAAGAAAACAAATGTGAAGGGACAAACAAAGATTAAATTCTGATGTAAAATGTTTTTAATGATATAAATAAAAATTTTATTAATTGTTATTCCATATGCAAATGAAATAAATATTTGTTTTGTAACAGAAGAATTATGATAAGTAACTGACACTTGTACATGTGTTACTAAACATTTATCACAGAAATTTTTAGGATTTAACACATACATATACAGAAATAAATGTTTGCTTTGTAACAGAAGAAAAAATAAAAAAGTATTTTATGCTCCATAAAATAAATGCATTGAATGATAGTGTTAATCTTTATATAAATGTGCTATATGACATACGTATCATATTACACAAGCAAATTCTGTGTTTTGAAACAAGTAATTACTAACATAAGTGGTACTTTAGTTAAAATTACACATAATTGAGCAGCTCAATAATTTTTAAAAGAAAGAACAAAAAACATAAAATGATTTACACTCAGAACAGACTATATTTTATTATATATTTATCTAAATTACATTTGCACAATGAATTTATCTTCTTTGAAGTCATTTGCAAAAGGATCTTCTTCAATATTTGAAATAGATATTCCTGTTGTGAATGTGTTTGTAGTTTGGTTGTTATCATTTTGTTGTTCTGAAAATTCATTTTCAGCTATTTCTTCTTTTTTATTTTTAATTCGAATCAATAATATAATAAGTAATGAAATTATAATAATAATAATAACAATCACACAAACAATTATTATAATAATTGTTGTTTTATTATCATTTGTTTGAAATTCATTACTGTAAATAAATGTAAAGAAGTTCGAATAATAATTGTAATATGTCGAATAAATAATAACTGTGGAATCATAATAAATATATTCTGTTTCAATATAAATATTCGATGAATTAATTATAATTAGTGAAAGTGATTTCGTTTGTATTTCATAATAAGTAAATGAATGTGTAATAGATAATGTGATCGTTAATAAATATGAAAAAGATTTCGTTAAATCAAATGTTGTGCTTTCATATGTTGAATATGTTATAACTGTCGTAGTAACATTATAAAATGCATTTTCGCCAAGATATGGTTCCTGATCACCATAATAATAAATACATTCAAGGAAATAACAATTACCAAATGATGAATCGCCAATTTCTTTTATTCCAGAGCCAAGTGTTAATATTCTTAAATTGAAACATGATGAAAATGCTGAACCACCAATTGTTGTAACTGAATTTCTAAATTGTAATTGATGAACATAATGAAAATGATGAACCGCCAATTTGTGTAACATTTTCCCAAAAAATAATCGTTTCTAAATGTGAACATTTTATTAACACATAAACTCCAATATACATTATAGAATTACCAAAATTAACTGAAATAACTGTTGGCCATTCTATAAATTACCTGGAATGGAATAAATTCCTTCACCAATATTTATAAATTGCGTGATGTTTTTATATTCTTCAATTTCTTTAAAATCATTTGTGTTTGTTATTGTTAATGTTAAATTTTTATGATCATAAAATATTTGAAAAGAATTTATGAAAAATACAACAAAAATTATAATATTTTTATGTTTTTTCTTTTCGATTGTTTTCAGTTTGTCCATTAAAAATTTAATTTCAAAAAATAATAAAAATCCCGGATATTTTCAAAATAGAAATGTTATACATCAGAACTTGAATAGCTTCAATGAATTTGAACATTTTCTTTATGGAAGTGTTAATCATTGAAATTGCTAAATGTGCTTTTAATGAAAAATGATTAAGAACTAAAGAAAAGATTTTGAAATAATGTTTAACATATGAAATCGGTAATTCTAACAAAGGGAAATGCCAATGATATTTTCCTGAACTAATATTAAATATGTCAGATTCTTTATCTTTTAGCATAATAAAATTTGGATTCGCTTTTTCATGGGATGAGAATGAAAAGCAGATATCCCCTTTGGATTTTGATATAGGACAAATAGAGTGTTTGAAAGTTTGAAAAATAGATAATTGATCCATATTTTCCATATTCCTTCATTTGTTAATTTGTAACTCAGTAATCTTAGTAAAATATTATTTATTCGCTATTTTTCTCCTTGACAAAACCTAAAAGCAGCCGTTAAAAATAATCGGCGGTTTGGTCTTCCCTTATCCAAATGGGTCGCCTTCACTCTCCAGGCAAAGGTATTTCAGGATCAACAATTCCATACCGCAGAACAGCTCCACATTGGCTCCAACTTTCAGGTGAAAATGTTGTCCAACTTATTTGCGATTATGCAAAGAAAGGAATCAGACCATCACAAATTGGTGAAAAACTTCGTGATAGCCATGGTGTTGGTCAAGTTCGTGCAGTTACGGGTAACAAAGTTCTTCGCATTCTCAAAGCCAACGGATTAGCTCCAGCTCTTCCTGAGGAATTATATTATTTAATCAAAAAAGCAGTCAATGTTCGCAAGCACCTTGAAAGGTCTAACCACGACATTGATGGCAAATATCGTCTCATCCTCATTGAAAGTCGTATCCATCGTCTTGCACGTTATTATAAATCAAGGCGTATAATTGCACCAAATTGGAAATACAATGCTCAAACAGCATCTGCTCTTACTGCTTAAACTTTTTTTTTCAACAATTTTTTTTGGAGTACCAATTGAATGGAAATTGCGGTTATTATCACAATGAACCCCAAAGATGTTGCTTTGCTCGTTTCTGAGTTTTAAAATTCAACCGATGATCAAGAGCATAGAAAACTTATAGAGCAACAATTAAATGCAATAAAATCAGATACTTCAAATATAGGAATTGCATTTGAACTTTTAAATAATTATTCAGATCCCTCAATAAATATGTTTGGCCTTTGCATAATTGATACAGCTATAACAGAATATTGGACACCCAAAACATTAAGTCCTAATTCTGATAATATTGAATCTTCAACAAAACTTCAAATTCGTAATTTTTTTGTTGATTGTCTCATGAACAAAGCATTTGTGCTTAATGAAGTTCTAACAAATTTTGTTTTGAATATGATTGTTACGTTAATGATAAATGATTTCTCCAACGAAGGTACATTTTGGATATCATTTTTCAACGAAAATATAGCAACCAAAGAGAAAAACCCTACTGTAATACAGCTTTTCAAATTATTTTCTGATAAGCTCCAACCAACAAAAGATAGCATATACCACAAAACAAAATTGGATATCCAGCAATACTTTAGTTCAAGGCCTCAAATAATATCTCAAATTGTTAATGTTCTTAAAGATGAAAACCAAAGTAATCAAATCGATATCCTAGCTATTGATCTCTTAAAATCGATTGTACAATGGGTTCCATTTAGTGCCATGTCACTCGATTTGATTGAAATCCTTATTAATTATTCTCAAAAAAAGCACAATGATATTGCTTTAGAAGCCAACAAGTGTCTTTTCGAGTTTTTTTCTCGCACTGATACGCTTTCCGATTTTACTGATGATTTTTATATTCCATTTTTGAGGGATGTTTTTACTTTCTTCGACACAGAATTCTCTTTAATTGGAACTGATCAAGTTACAGATGAATATGTCAAATCATTGGTACGCACTTTTTTGCCTTTTGCCTCGAATTACTTCTTCAAACAAGACTCTTACTACGAAACTCTTGTAACCGATTTTCTATCAAAATATGAGAAGATTACATGGCGGTTATACGAGGCGCCCTATTTTCCAAAAGTGCTCAAGAGTTGGTATAAATTGTGTTTAAATCCAATTTCCAAAAAGTATAAAATATATTTTCAAACTCTAATTGATAATTTGATAAATATATTGATTAATCCACGAAAGCAATTGAATTGTATGATTGAAGTTAATAGTAAATTTAATCAGAAGGTAGAAATTATTTTTAGCATTATTAGTTTAGATTTTTGTCCAAATACATTTAATATGCCCATGTATAATGCAATTTCTAAAGCTGTAGAGCTCTACTAAGACAATTTGCGTTATCACAATTTTCTCAATCAGATGATTATGAAAAAGTTTTTAATGAATTACTTAGAACATGATAAAAAAGCTTTTACTGAATTTATTTCGGAATTATATAATAAAAATCCTAATTTCATCGAAAAAATATTATATCAATTCATTAAAAATTTACAAATCTCTCAACAAGATAAGGAAATATTGGAAAATTCATCTGGATCGTTAAATGATATTGATGAATTGAAGTTTCAACAAAAGTTTAAGGATTTCGTTAATGATGTTCAGTATTTAATGGACTGAATTATATAATAAAAATAAATTTATATAATTATTTCCCTTTTTTATTTCATTTGTAAAGTAAATAACAATATGTGATATAAGATGAATAACTTATGTTTAAAGTAAATTAATAACATATGTATCTAATCTCATGCTCTTTTTCAACACAAGTATGTTCTTCTATTATTATTTACACTGACAACTAACGAAATCACTATCAGAAATAACAGTCAATTCTTATACATCGAAATACACAAAACATTAACAATTTCTTACATTTATAATTCACTTACATATTCAATTAATTTAATAATAGCACATACATTCTAAGATTATACAACTTTAAAGTCGTGAACACAAAAACGACATTACTGCATTATCATTAGTTTCAATAACAGATATTTTCAAACTCCTTAACATGATATTAACATTGTAATTTTGTTTTTGGAATCAAAATTCAATATATAAATTATATAATTCAACTTTATTTTACATTTTTATTATTCGACTTTTGGTGCTTCTGCAGTTTTATGTTTAGTTTCATTTTTCTCTGTATCAAATTTCTCGAATGCCTGTATGAACCTTGTGACGATATTTAACACTGTAACTCTTACAGTATCCACAGGGATATCGAGTGCATTAGCGCATTCTTGTAAATTATGTTTTTGGAATCCGATCATCAGCAAAAGTGTCTGTTGTAATCTTGACAATTCCACTTTTGCCAGTTTTTCAAAGAATAACTCTGCCAATTTTGGCATCAAGTCTTCGATTGCAGTGAAATCCTTTTGACGATTTCTAAACATTTTTAGTCGTTCCACATCTTTCTCAGTCAACATGTCTATGTAATCCATATCAATTCTTTGTTCAGGTTCTAAAGTTGCATAAATTGCATCACATAAATTTGGTGGGAAATCTCTAAATTGATATCCAAGTAATCTTCCAAATCTAATTCTAAATTCATTTTTCATTTCCATGAACCATTCATTATTATCATCGAATGGCTTTAATACAATTGCAGAATGTTCACCAGTAGTTTCATTTATAGCTTGACTTACATAAATTGGTGCGAAACCACAACGTGACCAAAACCTATATAAACTTGAAGTAATACCAAAAGCTACTCCTGCATAATTCACTTCTTCATGTGCGCAATTTACAAGTCGTTTCATAATAGGCTTTGATTCATCATCAATTAACGCCATATCATTAGGACTTGAATAATATTCAAGTAATTGTTGTATAGCTCTTGATCCATAACCTTTACTTTGCATTTGTGGATGTACTGCTATACGTACAATACGAATTCCAGTCATTTGCGTGAAATCATTAAAGTTATATTGTTCACGGACTGTCCAAGGTATTAAATCGCCACTTGGATTCTTACCACGATTAATAGCATCTAATGTTTGATCTTGTGTAATACGTCCTTCAAGTGACACTTGAATATAACATATAATATCTGGTACACCATTCACTATTTCTGATATTGGCGGAATCATTGCAAAGATTCGATGATTTGGTGAGTCAGACATCATAATCAAATCGTCGGGTTCATTCTTATAATGTGATGCAACTGATAATGCTACAATTGACGTAAGAATTTTCTCAGTATATTTATTACCTGAAAATAATAGATCACGATCAACAAGCATTAACTCACAACTTTCAGGTGATGGAAGTGATTTAATGTCATTTGGTTGTGCATCTAAACATAATAAGTTGTGAAGCCATTTCTCGATTGGATCATTTGGCGCATAACGAATTGGTTCATTTAACTCGACTTCAGTAAACTTCTTATTCGGTGATCTTCGTAATTCTTCAAATAGTTTTAATGATAATGAACGACCTGTGCCTTCATAACCATTAATTGTTGACGCCATTAAAACAATGTATTTACCTAAAAGCTTCCGAACAAATGGTAATGGTATTGCTGCTGCTTCATCAATCGCAAGAATTTCACATTGCCCAAGTTTGTCAGCGTCATTTGGTTTGATATAACAAATCGTTTGTCGATGATCACGATGAATATTAATACGAATGATACTTTTGATACCTGTCGTGGTTTCAATGATATCATAATCGGAATGTTCTTTATAACCAAGCGCATCAAATCCAATAAGAACTGACCTAAAAAGTGTCGTAAGGTTTTCAAGTGCTGGTGCTGTTACAAATATATTGGAATAACCAATAGATACTGCATATGCTAATGCAAGTCCAAGTGCTGTAGATTTACCACGACCACGTGATGCTGTAATACCAACAACTTTATCTAATTGTTGGGCTTGAAGTATATCAATAACATGAAGTAACGTACTCGCTTGATCTACTGTAAGCGTTTTATCAACTATACAACCGATTTTATCAATGGTACTAACTTCTTCTTTAAGTGATTTTAATTTGTTCTCATCATATTGAAAATTTTGGATGGATGGAGTGGCTTTAACAAATGGTAAAAGATTAAATTCATCATCAACACATATACAATTGCCACATTTTTTGATACTTAATAAAAATCGCCGATTAAATCGATTTGACGTGGTACCAAAAATATCATTACGCATGCCTTTCTGATAGGCCATGGAAACTTTATAAAGATCTTCGAGGTTTTGCATTGTGTCAAGAAGAAGAATAATGGCACCACCACCTTGAACAGTTTCAATTGTTCGAGCAAGATAATTAGGTCTAATACTTTGGAAATCTTGAAGAATAAGCATACCAAATGTTTGACCAAGGATTTTAGGTGTATCTTCATACTTACAAAATCTGATTTTATTAGAATTCATAAATAATTGAAATTGATTTGCTTTCTCATCAATAATAAGTCCCTTAGATTGGAGTTGACGAAATTGTTTCCCTCGTTTTCTTTCATTTGAACTGAATTGTAATTTATGTTTTAAACACCATAAAATTGTTGACGGTAATGGCCTATTTGATTCTGTATCTGTTCCATGAATTTTTTTCATGATTTCATGAATAACCTGTATTTGAAATATTCCTTTTTCACCAACCATGATAATTAAACATCTGTGATTATTTTCTTTAGCGCTTTCAAGCACTTGACGAATTTCATTTGATATCTTTTTCTTAATAGTTTGAGATTGCATTGGATTTATGGTCGAGTTGAGCGACCTCGAAATATTGAAGAACTTTGTTTCGGTTATTGCGAAAAAAGTGACTTTATTGTAAACTTAAGAAATTTCAGGGGTTTGGTTGACCCCTTTTTAATGGGTCGTCGTCCAGCTCGTTGCTACCGTTATTTCAAGAGTGCTCCTTATCCAAAGTCACGCTTCTGCCGTGGTGTTCCAGATCCACGTCTTCAACGTTATGAAACTGGTACAAAACAAGCCACAGCACACGTTTTCCCATATTGTGTTCGTCTTATCTATCTTGAACATAGACAAAACATTTCTGCTGAAGCTCTTGAAGCTGCTCGTGTTAGCTCCAACCGTTACATGATGAAGACAATGGGTAAAGCATATCACATCCGTATCAATCTTCACCCATTCCATGTTCTTCGTATCAACAAGATGCTTTCAACTGCAGGTGCAGATAGACTTCAAACAGGTATGCGTCATGCCTTCGGTAAACCAAATGGTATGGTTTCACGTGTTAACCACCCACAATGCATCATGTCAGTTCGTGCACCAAAAGATGGTCTCAAGAATGCAATTGAAGCATTCCGCCGTGCATCATTCAAGTTCCCAGGTAAATCAAAAGTTATTGTATCATCAAAGGTAGGTTTCACACCATACACACTTCAAGAATACAAAGAATACCTCGCCTCTGGCAAAATTGTTGAGTGCGGAAATCACATGCGCCGTGTCTACCGCCGTGGTCCAATCCCAAAGAAAGCAAACTAAATCCATCTGAACGATTAAAACTCGTTTAAACATATCCACTTTTACAATGCTTTATATTGAATTAATGGCATTTTTTCGATAACATTTAGTTCACATTTTTTTATTTTTATCAATGTGTTATTATTGAGTAATTAATTCACTCAATAAAAAATGTTTATTAATGTAAATATATAACAAAAAGATAATTTTAAATTGTTTAAATCTCAAATTAATTAAAATTTCTCTTTGTATAAAAATGACTTCAAAAATCAATCAAAATCGCTCAAAATTTACTTTGATGATCCAAGTATAATGCTTTTAGAAAAGATTTATAATGGCACATTTAACATCTCAGGTTATTTTGAGAATCAATGTGATTGAAATCGAAACTCATTACTTCAATTTGCTTTCAAAGGGCATTGGGAAAATGTGCAAAATTTCAATTTGATGCTAGTTGCAGCTATTATTAACAAGCCATACATCAATGTATCAACACTTCCAAGTAACATTAATTACAAATTGGAAGATGATTAGTTATTACATTTTAAAACTGAAGAAAGTACCATTCATGGAATGAGGTCATTTCTTGTTGCATTTGGGGTGATTTTGTTTCTGAAAACACAAATATTTATGAATTAATAAAACGAAAATCGATGGTATATATTTTTATGAATAATTCATACAAATTATTGCAAACAATTCTTCAATATCGCAAGGTAAGGCGCATACTGAGGAATGTTTCCCAACTCGACGATGTATTTACTACAACTCGTGTTCTTTAATATTGCCTTTGTTTGATTATATTGGCACAATGAGCAAAGCATTGACAAGACGCTTAACGTATAACAATTATTTGTTTTCAAGAACTCCACGAAGTAATCGATTAATCTTAAGAACTCCGAAATCAAACCAATTCTTGATAAAGTGTCGATCATAAAGAAACACGTTGACAATGATTCCTTATCATTTAACATTGCGACAGTTTGTTGGTAATTAGTGAAGAATCCAGCTTTTTCATATTGACTTAATTCTTGTGGTGTTGAAACAAGTTTTACTATGATTGAAGAAGCTGTTTCTATCATTTTTGTATCATTACTATGCATTAATTGTGATAAGAAAATAGGAATCTCTGGAAATGTTGAAATTGTTGAACGTAATTCAGGAAATACTAATAATACTAAAAGTAAATGCATAACTTGTTTTGCAGTCATTTGTCCATTTAATATCCATTGACTTCCATTTGCAATTAATGAATCTCCACTTTGAGTGCGATCACATTGACATAAGATAACATAATAAGCATTTTGATTATGTGGTAATAAAGACAATAGATAACTCATAATTTCTTTGGTTAAATGTATCGATTTTTGTTTGATTAAAAATGATAATGTAATAGTTGTAGTTTCTGGATTTTGTAAATGTTTTAATATTATGTTCGGATCAATTGTATATTTGGGTGAATAAAACATTATCATTAAAGAATAGATATTAGTAATTAATTGTGGTGAGGTGGCATTAGAAATATAACTATTAAAGACTGGTACAACATATTCAAATCGGGCATTATTAAATTGGGAAAAATTTGCCATCAAATAATATAACATTTGTAAATATAAAATTGGCGATGTATTGAAAAAGTTCATTGATGTCTTAATTAAGTGGTCACTTGCCGTCCAACCGTTGGATAAACGGTCGAACATTTGGACAATTGGATATAAAATTCGTAATGTTTTATCAGCATATTCATGGTTAATAAATGGTGAAATATATCGAACAAATGGCTTGTCAATTAGGGTTGGCCGTTGAGTAACAACAAAAAGTGTAATTTCAAATGTATACTTAACAGACTTCTCAGAGTTAATAGGGAGATGATGTAAAAGATCATATTCGATAAACATGTTAAAGTAATTAGCATTTGATCGGATTAATTGATTAAGATTTTCAACAACAAACTCCGTTATACTCTTGGGAGTAGTTGGTGAAAAGCAACGTAACAAAGATTGGAAAAACCTTGGTGCAACTTCTGTTGTTAGGTTTTGAATACATAATTTGAAATTATTCTCATAATTTGGATTCGAAAAATTAACAATATCATCGTAATTTGGAGAATCCAAGAATTCACCCGCCGAGCTTTTGCTCATCTGAGATGACTTTGATCTGATCGAATTATTTCGACTTCGATTAGCTTGAGAAGAAATTACTTGAGCCTTATTATACTTCAGAGGAGGTTCTCGTTTCCCTCTTATCTCAGCACGGATAATTTGATCATCTTTGATTTCATTAATAACATAATCAATAGCAGCAGGTTCAGTTCCTGGGAACATAACCTTCTTGGTAGCAATGGCATTATAAGCCTGTTCGAATGTAGGCCTTTTGTTAGGGTCTTGGTTCCATAAGGCATTGATAAATTGCTTGATCTCACTTGGCGTATTTTCCGGAAAAGCCGGTCTTTCTTGGTTCTGTGATACCGCAATAGCAATTTGGATACCATCCTTTCCTTGGAATGGTGCTGTTTCTGTCAGCATTTCCCACATCATAATTCCGAATGCATACACATCAACTTTGTTAGTATAATTTGTGGAAACAAAGGATTCAGGAGCCATCCAGTGTGGAGTTCCGACGTTCTTTGTCATAAGGTTTGATTCGGATGTTAATCTTGATGTTCCAAAATCACATATTTTTGGGAATAATTTCTTGTCTAAAAGAATATTGAGGGATTTGAGATCTCTGTGTATAATCCCCATGGAATGAAGGGAAGCCATGCCTTTGCAAATACCAAGTGCAATTATTGTTTTTTGTGTTGGAGTTAATGATGGAGCTCCTTTTCGATGACGAAGCGCACCAAATAAGGATCCATTTGGAATGTATTCAGTAACAATAAGAAGAGGTATTGATGGTTTCCAACCATAAAATGGAACCAAAAATAAATCATCACATTGAGCAAGGACTTCAACTTCTCTACAGAAATCAACTAATTCTTTGCTTTCAATGTCCTCTGTAAAAAGCTTCTTGACTGCACAAATTTTACCTGTTGGAATATGTTTAGCCCTAAAGACTTGTCCATACGCTCCTTGACCAATCATTTGCATCATTTGAAAGTCTTCCAGTTTTACTTGGTAAGATTCAAGTTCAGGTGTTACATGGCTGAGAAGGCTTGTCATTTTGAACCAAAAATCTCTGACGGTTTAATGCCGAAACGCATAACATTTCAAAAAGTTAAGAGTTCGTTTACTTTTAAAGAAAAAGTTCCAGTATAAGTTCAAAAGAGTTCAATTTTTTTTTTTTAATATGCAATTAAAATGATATAGATATTTCGAACATTAGAGAAATACAAAAAAACAAAAAACAGTTTACTATGATAATTAAGCAAATTCGACCTAATTAAGAAAAATTAGAAAAAGAAGGAGTTGAAGAATCTTCAATAGACAAAGCTAATAATTCTGCTTTTTGAATTGAGATTTGAAGTAAGTTATTTGTTTCCTTTATTTCATCTTGAATAAATTTAAGTGTATTATCTATTTCTGTTAAATTTGAATTGAGTTGCTTTTTTCTTTTATCTAGTTTTTCTGTGTAAGTTTGAAATTGATCAGATTGTTGCTGAATATAATAACAAATCTTATTTTGATTTTTAGCAGCATGAGATAAGAGTATGTTATAGTAGTCCTGTAGTAGCCTTTGTGAGTCATTAAGTTTTTCACTTGGAATTATTAAGTCAGGAAATTTTGAAAACCAATTATTTGGAACAATAGGTGAAATCTGTGGAATAGGTTTAGTTTCCAAATTTAACTCAGGCTCATTAACTTTTGATTTCACTTCTATAATTTTTGTTTGTGGGACTGATTCTTCTCCTCCCATATTTTTTTTCAATCGTTTTCTGGTGATGGCAATTTAAGGCACCCCATTGACCAATGGTCGAGCAACAAAAATGAACAGCGAACCAACTGAAGCTCAAGAGAATCCAAATGAAGAAGGCAAAGAAAAAGAAGAACCTAATGAAGATAAAAGTAATGAGCCACCAAAAGTCATTCTTTATCGTTGCCATCAATGCAGGGTTCCATTGTTCAAATCCACAGATATCATCCCACACCAAGCAACCAAGGTTAGAAAATTTGCAACAAAAAGGCAAACATTCAGCGATGATCAAAAATGTACATCATTCTTTATTGAACAACCAAAATGGTTAAATGCACTTGGAAGAATGTCTGACACAATTTACTGTCCGAAGTGCAATTACAAAGTGGGGCATTTTTCATGGAAGGGAGTTCAATGTTCATGTGGTGAATGGGTTAAGCCTTCTTTCCAAATTCCATATTCTCGAGTTGATGCAATTTGAGCGGCACACAGTTGCTTTTTATTTAATGTCAAATGAAAGGTTTTCAATTCATGTGAATTTAACATAAGCAATACGATTAAGTGTTTATTAAACAATTGATTGATACTCCTTAAAATGCTTGTTCTTGTTGATTGTTTTAATAATATTTAAACATTAATTATTTTATACATTTCGAAATGTCTAATAAAGATGGATCTTTGTATTACAAATGTTTTAAAACCCAACATAAAATCTAAAGGTTTTAAATCGTTCATTTTAATGATAGGTTTTGTTGAGCAAAAGGTTTTTTGGTTTAATTTAACGTTCATACTATGAGAAAAGGAAACAAAACAGAATTTATTCCATCTGAAAACAGAAAAAGAAATGTTAAAAAGCCAAAAAATAATGCAAATGTAATTCAGTCGCCTTTTAATATATATGGAAAATCAGAAAATAAGTTAGAAACAGAAATTCAAATTAATTCAAAACAGAAAAAGCGCAGCAAAAATCAAAAATCAATCAGCACTGTCTTATCAAACGATTCTCTAAAATCATTTAGGCCTAAAATTCAAATTAAAGCAAAATCTCATGATTCATCATCAAAACAAAATGAAATCCTAGCAGGTAATTCTGATGTTGACACTCACACAAAGATAGAAACACAAGTGTTTCCAACTCAAAATTCAATAATTGTCGGATTAACTTCTTCTCCTTTAGACCTTGCAGTTGTTGAATCACCAACAATTAACGCACATCTAAAAGGTACCACTGAATCTCCAATCACTTGTCTTCATTCTCCAACAATCAATAATAAGCAGCCAATAGATAGTATCATTTCTCCAAAAGCTTACACCAATTCACCAATAATTAATACAAAATCACCAATAGCGAACATTAATTCACCATCAACTAATATCAAATCACCAATAGCAAACATTAATTCACCATCAACTAATATCAAATCACCAATAGCAAACATTAATTCACCATCAACTAATATGAATTCACCAAAAGCTAATATCAAATCACCAATATCTAATATTAATTCACCATCAACTAATATGAATTCACCAATAAATAATGTTAAATCACCAACATCTAATATTTATTCACCATCAACTAATATGAATTCACCAATAATTAATACCAAATCACCAATAGCTAATTTTAATATTAATTCACCAATAAATAATATTAATTCACCAATAATTAATACCAAATCACCAATAGCTAATTTTAATATTAATTCACCAATAATCAATTCAAAATCACAAACAATTAATGTTAAATCACCAATAAATAATGTTAAATCTAGAACAACAAACATTAAATCACTGCCCCTCAAAAAGTCACATAAATTTTCAAGAACACAAACACCACAAAAGATGGAAAAAGGCACAAAATGCCATTCATTTTTCATTTTTATTTTCTTTATTCTATTTTTCCTTTTGGTTTTATTCCCAATGCTATAGCATATATTAATAAACATTGTAAATACTTATTTAAAAAATCTTTTAAACATAAAATAAAATTACTTAAAAACATGATTAATTTATTAAATAGAATATATTTATTCGTCAGATAGTGAGAGGAAGTCATCTATGTTATCGAAGTCCTGTGGCTCCAAATATTGTTGATCTGTCATTAATTCATAAGGCCAATGAAGAACAGTCATTATTAATCCGAAAAAATTAATAACATAAAGCGAAACCATGAAAACAACTCCATTAAGTTCATTTTTATTTTTATTTTTATTTATTTTGATGATGATTGATATTATAATAAAAATTATAAGTACAATAATTAATATAAATGAATACGTAAAAAGTTTATATCTTTCTGTTATGTCAATGTGTAAAATTGATCTGAGGATTACACAAATTAACCAAATAATAAAAATAATATTAAATATTAATAAAATTATGTTTTTTCCTTTGTATCCATAAATTTCTGAAAAAGTCAAATAAACGGTCTCCGTGATTCCAAACAAAGAAAAAAAGATAATCTTTGGAAGGAAAAACCATTGAGAAATTTGTCTGTTTTTATATTGAAGGGAATCAAACAATGTGAGCAAAAAGAAACGAATGTATGTCAAATATAATGAAAAAAAGAATTTATCGTATATCTTGTTAACTGATGATTTGTTAAAGAGCCTAAGAAAATACAAAGGATTGTCATAAAGTATGGTGGCAATAAGTAGAAATACGGTAAGCTTTTGTTCTAAATGCCATATCCTAAATGGTTCACTTTTCAACATGGAAATAATCATAAAGAGAGCAACAATACAACAGACTCCGTATATGGCATAAAAAATAGATTGAAATCTTAGATATAATGGATTTCCAATTTCCCATTTGACATTAAGTTTTATTGGTTTGGAATAATTTTCAATCAAAAGATTGAATGAAATAGTTGATGTTTCGAGATAGTTCGTCGAATACAGTATTGAATTCGTTGAGGTAATATATTTCGTGATATTTTGTTTAGATTGACCATAAAAATGGATGTGAGCAATAATGGGAAGTTGAAGCATGTAGTTTTGAATTGCAATTTTTGTAAAACAATTTAAATTCGAAAAAGAATCTTGAATAACCATTGAAACTAGTTTGCTATTGTTATGAACAGGAGTCATTGAAACAGGTATTAAATTGGTAGTGACTTGACGCGGTGAAGAAAACCCTAAAATTAGATTAATAATTAAAAGAAAAAGAAAAAAACCACTATAAACCCAATTTTCCGTATGGTTTAAGGAATCGATTGACATTAATGTTTCTCTGCTTAGTGATTCTTCAATTTGTAAATCAATCATTTTCCCTTAATTCAGCTTGTTCTTTTTTCGAGAAAATATGATATGAATTAACGTATTCGTTATCCTATCGTCCGTGAAGTGAATTTACCCATGTGATACATGAGAAGTGAATTCAAATATATATATAAGGAAAATAAAATTTATTAACAGTGATTTTAAAAATATTTATGAAGAATTAATGAAATGGAATAAAAAAGTGTCAAACAAGTTTTTTTTGTGCAGTTTTTGAGTGAAACTATTAGGTCGATCATCATCACTTATGATTTTTATATTTTAACACTGTTTTAAATAATAAAATTTTATAATATAGAAGATATTATAAGGATAATGATATCCTTGTTTTCTAAATATTCAATATAAAAATAATATTTTGTCTTGTTATTCATTAGGAACATTTCTGATGATATCAATACTAATTTTGATGAAGATAATTATTTAATAAATTTATTTCCTGAAATAAATGTAATTTTTAAAAATTTGAAGTATTATAATAAAGATGTTTAAGAAGATCAGCACATGAATGAGCTTGGTATGTTATTAGTAGATTGATATTATATAAACGTTTTATTAATCATAGACATTATAACTATTTAATAAGTTCTGATTTAAATTATTATACAGGAATTACTTAATTTTTGATAATATAGATATATCCAATAATTTCTGGCAAAAAACTTTTTTATATCAAGAAGAAAATAAATAAATAATAAGTATATCGAAATCGAATAATATTTCTGTTCCAAATATAAAATAATATGATATTGATTACAACGTAGATAATTTATGTATTAATAAATCAGATTATAATGATATCAAAATTGATAGATTTAAATTTGTAAAGTGATTTATCATTTTTAAACGTTCTTCGGATCTTATTTTTTAATAATTTTGGAAACCATCCATATAAATTAATTAACACTAATGTAATTTAGTTTTATCTATGAATTCAACATTTTTATAATTTTTCTAACGATAAAACGACTTTGATATCAAGTGTTTAGCTTTCTTCACCGATTATGTGTGTATAACTTGATTTAATATTTCTGCCGATTAGGTTTTTACCTATTCTATAAATTAGCTGCATGAACATGCCAATATTTATTCGGGATATTGTAATTATTTCCAACTTTATTGACATCAGGGTCAGGAAGTTCCATGATGGCGGGAAAGATGAATTTTTCTTTGATTTACATGCACGATGTTTGTGTGTTAAACATCCAACCGCAACATGTAAAGTATATAAATAACCATCATTATTTTTCTTTTTCTGTTAAAATCGACTTATTATACAACGAAATTGAACTTGCCACTCGCGAGTCGAATTTTTTCAGGAGATTAAAGATCCTAAAATCTTCGGTATTCAAGTTGTGCCACTCGAGCTTCGTTGTAAAGACATTTTATCGTTCATAAAGTATACAAAAAGTTTATTTCGCACCAAAAAATGACGAAAAATTAAAGCTTGCTCAGAGAAATCAATATTAATTTGTTAAAGCTAAATTTTTATATTTAAATAGTTAAACATATTTCCTAAATTTTCAAAATACAGATTTATAAGTTAGGGCTTAGTTACTGAAATATGAATTAATAATTTTTCGATTAATAGAAGAAAAATAATACTGTTAAATGAAATTTCATAATCTGAATATTTTTTATAGTACATGAAATGTAGTGATTGTTCATGATGGTTTGATGACTTTAACCCGATTTATTTTGACGAGATATCAGCGATCAAAATTCAGAATAATTTTTTTTGTATAATCAAATTACATATAATTGACGTATAAAATTATATTGGAATATCGCATGTGAATATAACTTTATTAGTTTTTTGATTATACCTCTAAAGCACAATTAAATAAATCATAAATATCGAATAAGAAATGGCTTTTTAGCGACCGTTTATAAATTGACAGTGTACTATCAGTTGTATAATTTTTATGATAGATTTTCTATGAATTGAAATGATGATTCTAAAAAACAATAATTTAATACTTCATCGGCACCTTCTTCTTGTTTATCTATATTATCTCATTTCCTTTTTGCAATATTTCATCAATAGCTTCATTGTTTAAAACTGAATATTCGTTAATCTTTGATCCAACTACCCAACTTTCGATAAATTGGTGTTGAGGTTTATCAATTTTTTTTAATGGGCGTTTATGATAGTCATTGTGTCCACGAGGTGCTAATATATATGCAGTTGAAAGTAAACCTATAATTGAAAAGTTAATTGTGTGTTCCCCAATACGATTTTTTATTGCACTTGCATATTGATTGTTATCAATTCAGAGGACGGCCTAGGATAGCCTTTTCTTGTAAATTTAGTCCATAATATTATATATATATATATATATATATAATAACATATACAATCTGAATTTGCATCGAATTTTGCAGTTCAACGATATGATGAAAATTTTATTTTTGACCGTTTATTATCCGATAAGGATACAAGCATCACAAATGAGGTTTTCCAGTAAATCTGATAAAAATATATCTTCAAGATATGCTACATTTTTGAAGCAGACATAATTGCATCAACAAATTTACAAAAATTTATGAGAAACATTAGATATTAATAACAAATGTGCGCATATGACTATTATTTTAGTACATGGAGATTAAATTATCAAATATTAAATTTATAAAGAAAAATGTTTATTTTTTTTACTTTGTGATGTAAGTATAAACGTCCTCGCGAGAACGTTAAAATTTTGATTTTTTTTGGAAAAATACGAAATTAGATTACCATAGTAAAAATATATTCATTCCATACTTAGTAAAACTTATTTCTTATAAGAAGAAACAGCAATAAATGATTATGAGATAGAATATTTTTATTTTATAACCTCAAAAGGGTGGACCTATTCCCACAAATTTTTGATATAACTTGAATTAAAAGTGACGAATGTTCTCAATTTTTTACCTATCTGACATCGAGTAAACTATTTAATTACATATGAAAGCTCTCAAATTTCTTAATAAATGAATGAAATGAATATGATATATTTTCCAAAATCATAGGTTCGTATTCAAAATATATGCAATTTTAAAAATTTTGTCAAGACAGATTTTTGAAATTTGCTTATATCAAAAATAATCACAATTATTCCATATTTTAAAAACAGCTCAAAGATTTTTTTTGATCATAATATTATTTTATTCTTTGATGATTTTAAGCGAGTGTGAACTTATAAATTTGTTTTAAATTTAATTTTTTGGATGTGATAATTGGGTCTCCAGTATGTGATATTCAGAATGATTATTTGAAAATATTACCATACGGTACCGTACCATTAAAATATATCACTATCATCATATAGATAAATTTAAAACATCCACTGTAATTTAAATATTTTCTGAAATAATAAAGATAATGAATTTTAAGTTTTTGAAATAAGTGTCGACAGTTTATTATCAGAAGAGGTATTAATTGAGAACTCTCATAATTCAAACATGGCACTTTCAATCTTCGGGTATGCATCACCCAGTTATGTTTTAGAATCCTTAAATATAACTGTAAGTTTTTTTTAAATCAATAGAACACACACACACACACATCTCGTTTCATATTGTGCTACGCATTCGTTCGCTCCGCTGTGCTCTCGCCGCTCCTTCGTCGCGAGCTTCGGTGTGTTGGTCCGCTCGTTTCACTCGCTACCGCATGATGCACATCATATCATGATGATACCCATTAATATTATTCTCCACATTCCATCAAGTCATCAATCATTTGTGTTCGTTTGTTGTGCGGCATTTATGATTTTTCGTTGATGTAAAAGCTGAACAAAAAAATGTCAGAAGGTTCAGCTTCCCCCATTTTATCCTGGCCATGGCCAGGATGCAGAATCATTCAATAATGAATCATAATTGAAGGACGGAAGTTAATCCTGGAGTTTTAGATAAAAATATAAGGACGGAAGTATGATAACATTTGAAATAAAAATAAATTTTGATTCGACGCATATCAGTAATGAGTATCAGTAATGACAACATTGATGCTAACGTCGACGGTTCTACCAAATGTGCTTCATTTCATCATTAATGATTGAAATATTTCTTCTCCACTTCCGATTGAATTTGTGGTGTAGCTTGACGTACAAATAAAAAATGACAGGATTCTGTGATCACGACCAAAATCACATATCCAATATTTTTAGAATCTACACTAATGCTGAAACATTATTAACATATTTAATGTTGACAGAATGTAACAACTTTAATGTCTTATAATAAATTTCACTCCGAAATAAATAACGTGCTGAATAATATTATATTTCTCCGACTTCTTATCCAATTTAATATTTTCAGAGTGGTTGTATTTGAATTCTACAGCAGCGTAGTCTTGTACTTTGTACTCACTGATTAAATAATCCTGAAAATCTTCCATTTACTTATCCGTAAAAAAATAATTTTTATATAATGAAAATAATGCGAAAAAATAGATTATGGAAAGTGAATAAAAAATTTGACGAGATAGAGAAACAATTTAATAAAATTAGTAAAATTAATAAAGAAGTATTAAACAATGCATTAATCAAGCCGATACACGACAGATTTCATTTCGCACAGAATGGGATCAGTGCGTTTATCGCATCAATGGGTAGCGGAAAGAGCTATACATATTTAAAGTCAGCTGCTCAGCAAGAAGTATTGTTCCAAGAGCTTTTTTTCGAGATAATAGTTATTTGCAGCACAAGTAGTAATAAATTAGATGAAACAGTTAATACTTATAAGTATTACTTTATTATAATTAAGTAATTAAAAAAAGTAAGCTCGTCGCCGTAAAAGATACTCAGTTACTCGACTGGTTAAATAAATATATGAGACGGATTCTAAAATATAATTCGATCATTAAATACATCAACAGTGATTTTAAGAAGACGAATGAAGAGATCGAATAATACTTATATTACAATATATCACAATACATAATTCGAATAATTCTAATAAGAGATTAAAATATGTTGCAGAAAAGTTGGCAAAATATAAGTGGAGAATTCATCCTCACCGTTGCTGGCTCATTCTTGATGACTTTGCCGATCACTGTCAAAGGAAACGGATTTATCTAGAATGCTGAAGAAATTAAGGACTGACATTTATGATTTCATTATAGAATTAAAATTAAATAAAGTAATCACTACTAAACGATTACCTTTAATATTAAACATATTTTTTATGTTGATAATTTGACAATATATAAAAATGTTATTAGTGTTTGCACAGAATCATCAAAACGAGCGAAACGTGTCGGATCAAAATTATTATATGACATTCATGATTACATTAATGTTAAAATTATAGAACCATTAACTAATATAGCTCAAGGTAGATTTATATGTATAACTCCGAAAATAGTGAAATTACAATTGTTGAAGGCGAAGACAAAAATATTAATTAAAACACTATATTTTTAACAAGCTGATCCCATTATGATCTGCTCTATACTAGCGTTCATGATTTCGATTTGTGCGCTACCTTCAGGTTTCATTTAACGAACCTTCAAATAAAGCGTCTTCAAAATAGATTCCTGTCGGAGCAATGTATACTACATTTTTCATAAAAGTGTCAGCCAATCGATCACCGAATAATTCAACTTGAACAGTCCCTGTTGTTGATATGCCTCCCTGGAAATCCTCGCCTTCAGCAAATGGTAGTCCTATGAAGAAATTATAGTTATCTTTACCGTGCCAAACTTTTGATTGAGTATTAACACCAGATGCGTTATATATATTTTTATTATAATACAGTTGAACAGATGTTCTAAGATCTTTTGACAGAGAACTTAAAAGACTTCCGTTAAGATTTACTGCATCCAAAAGCATATTAATATTCCTGGGATCATCGACTGTTTCATAAGCTTCTCTAGGATAAATTTTACCATCAATATTAAAACTATATCTGATTTGTGGATTTAAGAAGCGTGTTCTTGAATATTGTGATTGACAAATTACTGTAAACATAGTATCACAATGCTCCAATTTTATTGTTGCAGTTGTGTTAAATGATGTTGAATTGCTTCCTAATGGTTGTGTGAAGTCTCTTATTTGACAAACATGTATTGGAAATAGCATTGGAACTTGAATATATTCAGCAGCAAGCGAATTAAACACATCCATTTTCAAGAGATATGTAGCAAGCTTAATTTTAACATCTTTTGTAACTTGTGTATGACGAACAAATTGCTGTGGTACATCCATTGTTGCGTAAGTTGTAGTACCGCTTTCTGTTGTTGCTTTAATTTACTCTTAACTGTATCATTAATCTTTCTAAATTCAAGATCACATAAATAATTACCTTCGACGACTGACTTTGCTGCTACAAGTGATTCGTGGTCACATACAGGCGCAATAACTATATTATGATATGATGGCATTAGTTCATAAGAAGGCTTTCCGATCCAGTTAGGATAATATCTCATCTTAAATAATGATGAAAATAAATTAATAGGAATTCTAAAAGAAATTATAACAATGACTTCTTTAGATGCAGTAATAGCACTAAAGTCACAATAAACTTTTGGATCGTATAATGAGTTGTAAAGCATAAACCATTCATATCTGGCATATTGCACGTTTTGAATTTTATTCATATTTGAATAGACTTCAGTATAAAGTATTGATCAATAGCATCAGCTAAGCACTTATATTCAACATAATATTCTTAAAACAGAAGATTTGATTGTGGTGGAACAGTTATCGAAACTTCTTGTTTCAAAGTAATATAACTATCATCTAATCCAATAATTTTAAACCTATCGGTAAAAATATCGACATAAGTTGTGTCACCTTCGTTAATTTTTCCAACATTCACGTAAGAAGTAGCTGTGGTGTATCTATAATTGCCAGGAATGATTTCAGAAGTTTTAATTGCTTCATCAACTTCATTATACCAATCCTGTAAATTTCCTGACATAGCGTCAATAACGTTTGGTTGATTCTGTGGCGCAAACATTTCTAAGTGGTAAAAAACGAAAAAATATCACATCTCTATACTCAATTATTCGCCACTCTTAGTTGGTTACTCTTCATATCAATAAGAGCTCTAAGATCTTTATCAAGTGATTGTAAATATTCTAAACTAAGTGTTGACGGATCTCCTTTAAATGAAATAAAATTAAATATGACATATCTTTTAACAAACCCAATAATTTCATTACACAATAAATATCATTTGACGAGATTAATGATTATGATTTCAGTAAAAGCTTTAATGAATTTATAATTGATGAGGATTATGTGCACCGGTACTTTGATTTTGTTACTATTAAATCAGAAGATAAATTAATATCTGTTTATGAATTGCTTGAACAACTAAAAAATATATTCGGAGATTACTTTTACGGTGGTTATTGTAATAATGGGGAAATGGAAGCATATGAATTTAGACTTATTCCTGATGACAAACATTATTTATCGATTCATGTTGTATTATATGAGACAAAAATCGCATCAAAAGATATTGTTGAAATAATGAAACATACTAAGAAATAAAGTTTTGCCATGAATGGTGTTCATGAATTATTTGATCCAAACGTATATAAATTAGTTCAAAGAAGAGAAGGTTAGTTATCAAGACAAGTAATGAGGCACGTTTTTTCTGATGAAATATTTATACCCAACGATCCACAGAATAAAATGAATCACGGTTAAATTATAAATGATGAAGATTATGAAGACCAATTAATTATATCTAATGATGAACGAGTGAAAGAGTTATAAAATTATTTTAATCTCGATTTCGACACTTCTAATGTCACTCTCGCCAACATTTTCTTAAATGGTACCATTAGAGTACTCAAAAACAGAGCATCAGCACGACTTAGAAATTAATCATAGATCAAATATCAGACCGTTATTACTTGAGAGAAATGACAAAGAAGTGGTTTCATTTTTTACCAAAACGAAGACAAGGAACAAGTATTTAGTACTGTATCGTGATTCATCAATTGATTTTACAGTAAATATTAACAACTCTACATGGCATCATGAGGATATAAGAAGAAAAACTTATGAAACATATGAGTTTCCAAAACTAATTTGTTAAACCTAATCTTTTTGGTGTAATAGGTTTTGTTAAATCGAGATTCTATATTAGAGAGATAAAAGAAGATCAAACATATATTAGAGAAACATCACTAACAAAAATTCGTGAAGAGCTTTCTTTATACAAGCCATTCAAAGGAAACACTAAAGTAACATTATATCATGTTGTATCAAAATATTCAAACTGGTTTGCTTATGACGACGCTAAATTAATGGCAATCCTGATAAAGCTAATATAATAAACATCTTTTAAGGATTTAAGTTTACTGAAAACAAAACGAATGATTTCACATTACTTCAACCATTACTGGATCACATAAAACATATCGTTTGTCATGATGAAGAAGACAAATACGACTATCTTATGAAATGGTGGACTAACATATAACATCTTTCAAAACATTACCGTTTAGAATGGAAAAATGCCAATTATTCATGGAGCTCAAGACTCAGGGAAAAGCTTTCCTGTTAAGTGCTTTTGCGAACTGCTCGGTAACTTTGCGCTGAAAAACGTTGTTGACGTAAATAAAGTTGTCGGTAAATTTAATAATTTGATTGGTCGTCATATAGTGATTAACATTAATGAGCCGCCAGAAGCTACGGAGAAATTTAAGTATCTCGGTAAAATAAAATCAAAACTTACACAAAAACGAACAGTTGCGGAAACTAAAGGAGTTGATCAAATTGAAATAGATTCTTGAGTAAATTATATAATGAAATCTGATGAGCACAAATAATTCTAAGTCTGTTCAAGAAGAGAAAGGAGATCGAAGAATAATATATAAAGAGGCGAATAATAAATATCGTGGAAACAAAGAATATTTTGATGAGTTATGCAAGCCAATTCAACCTATCAAACAAGTTCCTTATATCAAAGAATATATGGAATTTTTCTTACACTACATGAGAACTCAGATAGATGTTAAAGATATTGATGCGGAAACAATCATTCGTAAAATTAATTTTAAAACTAATTTAATGCACAGCTTGAACGGCAGTCTTTCGACTTAGGCGCTGTATACATTTCAAAAATATCTCGCTATTTTGAATCATCACCATTCATTTATTTAGAAATTAATGCACTTAAATATGACAAAATTCAATTAATAACAGGTTATGAAAAATATGATCATGAAGATGATAAATTAGTCGTGGTTTCTTTATCAAAAACATCACATTTTATATTAATAATATCTGAGCTAAATTCATCCTAAGCATTAATATAATAATAATTATTATATTATTAATGATAAATTGATGGCAAAACTGAGGGAGAACAAGATATCAAAAAATGAAGCTAATTTTAATATTATAATTTCATTCATTTATTATTATAGAAATGATGGATAACATCTATGAAGAAATTGAGCGTGCAGTTCAACAATCGACAGAAAGATTTTATAATCAAATGTCAGAATATATTTTAGATAATCATTTACAGAACGAAACAACGGAAGATATAGCCAAAAAATATTCAAACATTAGACCAATCAACATATCTTTATCATGAATCACTTCTCCAAGATTTGCTAGAGTTTCATTTGCTGTTTCAACACTTCGTTCTTTAATTTTGGGTTCTTCTTGCGAGACTGGTTTAACATCAGGATAGCTAACAGGCTCTCTTTTGTAAGGATTGATCATAACATTGACGTTTTGGATTTGACTTTGTTTTGAAGAATCAAGATTTGTTCCGACTTTTGCCAAAAATCCTTTCGAACATGAAAAAACACTACTTCTTGGTATCTATCTGACATTTATTTACCGTAAAAAAATATTTTTATCACTGATTATAGCATTTTAACATAAATGTTCCAATATGTGTTCAAACAACAAAGAGTATATTAAAAGTTATCAAAAGAACATTGTCAGACAATCGTTTTATTTCACTTTATTTCATAATATGACAATGATCTCATGAAAGAATCAGCTGCTAGTATATTTGACTCGGATAAATTGATCTAATTTAAATCAAATTATGTAATGAATATTCTGAAATCACAGATCCTCATGCAAGATTTAACATCTACATTGAGGCGAGACGTGTCAATATTAATAATTACTCTATCGAACAGTGTTGAACAAAAATTATTTTTACTTCGTTCGATCGCTTTCGCTTTGCTCAATAACGAATAAATCTTCATCAGAAAGACCTTGGACGCTTATGGTGATGTATAATTGATACAATAAATGAACTCCATGAAAATTAGCATCAACTAATGTTAATTATAAATGTGATAAATCATTACTGTTTAATTCAATCTCAAAATCAGCCTTCTATACTATTATCGGTAAGTTTGCTGAGAATGAGTTATTAATGTTTAAAACAATTTTTGATATGTTGATTGTCTTATTAAGATTTCGATATGAAGTGTGCCATTACTTGAAATGATATTGATTACTTCTGTCTGTTAAGTGTATCATACTAATCAATGTCGAGATTTATATGATTATTTTCAATCGGATATTGTACAATAATGCAGTTGCTAAATTGATTTTCAGTTTTGAACATTTTAATATTATTAAAATGTCGAATTCACAGTTCGAAAAAATTGAGAATATAGTTAGCTGCATTAATGAATGAAAATAGTGTTGTTTACAGTAATCACAGCAAAACATCCGACACTTTTTCAAATTATATTTGTACGTTACAGATAAACAGTTATGATAAAAGTTTTGGTTCCACATATGGCAGGAAGAAATCATGTTGTAATATCTCCGTTAGATAATAGTATAAAAAATTTAAAGTATATCAATAATAATATTAAAGTTGATGATATACTTACTGGAGAAAATAGTACATGCATATATAATTGAAATGTTCAGTAATATTAGTAATGTTTTGAACTTATATAAACAATTTGTAAAAATTACTAAGTATAATAATAATGTTACAATAAATACTCTCCATTAAATCATACGCATTAAATTATTAATGATGATTCATTAATTAACGGTAGTCTTGTAGCAAATTTTATTAACGGATATTATATTCTAAATAGTATTGGCGGAGGTTCTAATTTAACAATAAATGTTCCATCAATCGCGACTATTAAATCAGATGGTGTAATGTAAGTAGAAGAATACATTGATTCTCACTATAAAGATAATTATAATAAATATAATACTTGGAGGATTAGAGCTATAACTGATACATTAAGTTTTCAAGCAAGAGGTGGAAGTACAATAAGTTCTAGTAATAATGGTTACATGAATGTTACTACAATTAATGGTATCGATATCGATAACATATCTTTAACAAGTCATAATCATGACAATAGATATTTTATAATAGATCATATACATCTTGATTATTTAACGAGTGCTAATTTAGAAAATATTAATAACAGAATAACGGGCATTTATTATTATGAAGAACTTATAGAAGTTGATGAAGAAGAAAAAGATATATATGTAAAATATACTGTAATTAATCAAGATCTTATTGTTAATGGTACAATTGATGATATTAATACTGATAACATAGCACTTATAGAAGATGGGGTGCTGAGCATCGGAGATGTTGTACTATTCGATAATGATATTAATGTATCAACTTATGATAATACCACAGAATAGGGAATTACGAAAAACAATTTGTTGATTAATTCCCCAAATGCTAATAGTATCATGTTTGAAGATAGCGGTCACACTTATGGTATAGTTAATGTTGACGGTGTATTTACATCTGAATACAATTCAACAAAACAAATGATTATAGATGATGAGATTCAGAAATTATTAACACGAGCTCCTAATAAAGACGGTGAAGAATATAATAAGAATTGGCGGGAATATTTATTGGATGTTTTTTTTTTTTGCGATGTCATCGGCGAAGTTTGCTGAACTCACTAGTAGAGTAAAGTATATAACAGTATTAAGAATAGTATTTTGGCAATTACGTTGATAAGTAGATTTAAAAATGTATTTACTGGAGCAAGAGGATATGTTCCAATTCCAACATTGAGATTATTCGTTATAACATGCATGTTATAAATTAAAAAAATGTGATCGTAGAAAAAATTTATCATGTATTCACATTATTAATGAATAGCATCATACAAAAAAATGATCCATTCATCAGATAAGTAGAAATATAATATATATATACTTTTTTAATGAGATTTCTGAAAATAAACCATCATTTAATTCGACAATTACTGTACAATCTAATAAAGAAGTAAATTGGAGCTACAACTTCATCATGTCTATAATGCAATATTCAGCAGATGCAGCACAACGTTCGGAAACTGCACGGAATCTAATAAAAAACGTTTTTGATGAAGTTGAGAAATTAAAAATATCAATCGACCCAAATGCCAAGAATGTTCTTGTTATCCCAGGAGCTCAACCAACAGCTTCCATCAGCAGTTGTCATAAAATAGGTCAGAATTGTGCAACATGCCCTTTTAATGAAAAACATCTTTGATATCAATTTTCGAAAAATTAATCGATCATGGTCTTTGAAATCAATATTGCTGAACATTTGGTCTTGTGCTATTAATAGAGATAATTTTTATAACTTGTATACTCAACTAATTGATACCCAAATTTTTATTATCTTTTTAATTGATTATTCGTGTTCAAACGTTATTTCAGCGGCCAAGTAATGGATATATTTTCCAAGTTGATTTATTGATTTAATTCGAAGAAATTTTAAGACTCTCGAGAAGGAATAAAATATCAAAAATTCAGTAGAAATTTTTATATATAAAAAAAGTTATATGCAAAAAACAAATTGCTTAAAAAAAGAAAATTTTGTACAAATATTAATTTTTGATTTGGAATAAAGTACATAAGTTCACAAATATAGCCACCAGAAATTAAAAAAATAATTTTAAGAAACCATTGTATTTTAACTTTTTTTAATATCTGATAATTATGAATTTTTTATTTTTGCCCGAAACTTCGGCAATGAAAAGGATTATAGATGAAAAATATATTTTAGAATAAATATAATTGTTGATTTCCATTAGAAATAAAAAACATTAAAATTTACGTTATTCCATAGGAAAAAATATGAATAAATTGGAAAGCTTTCAAGGTATAATGCTGTTGATGAAGCTGTGAAAGCTTTCTAAATTATTCCCTGCAATATTAAATACACTACAGCTACTTCGAACAAAAATGTTGAAGACATTAACGGAGGTGACACAACTTATGTCGACATATTCACAGATGGTTTTAAAATTATTGATTTAGATAATAGTCATATTACTTTAATATTACTTTAGAACAAGAAGTTCAGATAATTGTACCATCACAAACAGGCTAATTATTTAAAGAGTATTATGTCGGATATAAGTGCTCGGCAGATGCTTTGGATCAGTATAGAGTCTATCTAAACACAGATAAAATTCAAGATGTTCATAATGCTAGGTATGAATGGTTTATGTATTACAATTCACTATCCGATGAAGCTAAAGCATTAAATGATTGTTTTGCGATTATGAAAAAAATTCGTAATCACGATCCAATGGTTCCGAGAATTTATTGTGATTTTAGTGCTATTACTTCATCTAAAGAAGTTATTGTAAAGAATTTTTTTTACGAATTTTTATTAATTTATCTTTGTTATCTAATGAATAAAGCTTTCTATCGCACTCATGCCGTCATATTAGAATCTTGTTATTGCGCCTGTATGCGATCATAAATCATTAGTTGCCGCAAATATCGTAATCGGTGGATATTATTAGTGAGATCTATAATAGATATATTTATAATTCAAAGATATAAACAAATCGGCAACATATAACATCAAAGTATCAGGAACAGATACCTTAATATACGCTACTATGAATGCAGCACAGCAATTTGTTTGTCATGCACAAATAACAAAAGATGTTAAAATCAAGCTTGCAACATATTTATTAGAAATAAATGTGTTTAATGCTTGAGCTGCTAAATATATTCAAGTTCCGATGCTATTTCCGATACATGTTTATCAAGTCAGTAATTTCACTCAATCTATAGAAAATGATTCAACAACAGCTCCAACATCATTTAATACTGCTGCAACAATCGAATTGAATCACTGCGATACAATGTTTACTGTATTCAGACAATCGCAATATTCACGTACGTGAACACGTGTTTCTTAAATTTGCAAATTAGATATAGTTTTAATATTGATGATAAAATTCATCCAAGTGAAGCTTATGAAACTAATTTAGGAAATTATAATATGCTTCTTGATGCAGTAAATCTAAACGGAAGCGCGTTGAGTTATTGAGCAAAAGATAACATATTAAAACTTCTGCTCGACCGTATTATCATAAAAATACATAAAATTCTTCTGGAGTCAATCCGTAATAGAGCATGGCATCTCAAAAATAACAGTAATTTCTTCAGAGGATTATTATTTGCTGGTGGAGTAAATTTTATGGTGGCATATCAACAACTGGAACTGTTCAAATTGAATTATTTAATGATCGATCAGCTAATACCGCAATGTCGATTATATAGCACAAACAGGTATATACTTTGAAGATGCATTATTGGATCTTAGAGCAATGGAACCTGACGGTTATACTTCTTTGAATATCCGAAGTAACTTTTTGTCTGATTGACTTTTTTAGAATAAACTGATAAAAATTTTTAATACAGATATTTCTCTGTAAATATTAAATGTTTTGACGTTTGATTTCTTATAACTTCATTTAAGTATATTTATTGTTTGTTGATTAATTGTAATTACAGTTCATGTTGTATCATGAAGTATATTAAACTTATTATACTCGAACATTTTTTTAATAAAATATATTATATGTCAGATATTCATAACATAATTTTTCTGTTATGATTTTTAAATCAGCATCAACCGTTTCATAATTCTTCATATAACATTCCGATACATCAACTTCAAAATTTGACATATAATGATTGTCTCTAATTATTAGTTTTATTACTCTGTTGTGATTTTTACCGAATGACTTGACACACGCCTTGCCAAAGGCTCGAACCTCACATGGTTCAATATGTTAGGTTTATGGATATAATATTCTGACGTTAATTTTCATTTTCGATAAATCAAAAATCGTCTCTAACTCACTTCATGACACCGTTCGAGTTTGAATAAAAGTTTTCAACATTTTTAATTCATTTTTTTTTTCTTCAATACTTCCGAAGCAATAAATGCTCGAATTAGACATGATTCATACATATTATCGTCATTAATATTTTAAAATATTACAAATTATTATAAATCAATATCTGACGTGTTGATGTTAGAAAAAATTTCATAATTTATCCTCTTTTCTTTTTTGACACTTTTACATTAAAAAAAAATGATTTTGAGTAATCACACTTGATCATTATCCGAACCAGCACTCAAATACCAAACGGTTATTTTATCGGCGTGCATATACTGCTTTCTTCCGTCTTAATCAGTTAAAGTCATTCTAATATCTTTATTAATTTTTGGCGCTGCTGTTTCAATCGCGTACATTAACGCAGAAAATAATGTGTCAATACTTCCTTTGTCTTCAAACGTGAAACCTATTTGTTTCATTGAATTTTTAATTATTTGTTAAATTGTAGACTCTACTCTTGAGATCTTCCGATTCATTTTTGAGAAATTCGTTTTTCTTATTACTGAAACCTTCAAGTGAATGTTTATTTTTTGGTTAATTATCACTTAACGTAAGATTCATTCATCTGTTGATTTATCATGAATATATTCGAACCTTATCTGGAAATTTTATATTTTGATTGATTAACACTTAATTTTTTATGATTTTGATATTGTTCCTCATAAACTTCGAGCGAAGTTGATATATGTCTATAAACAAAATTTATCGGTAAAAGGTATTCATAATTTTCAGATCAATTTTAAACTTTTTTGCTCAATCTTTTTGGTATTTGATCAAAAATGAGAAAAATGATTTTCTTTACAACTAGGTTTTATTTTAGAACTTGGTACAAGGTACCTCAGTAATTTTTACAAATTGGTTGTATAAGTCTAACACTTTATTACTGAATATTTCAGTAATATAAGCATCTTTCGATATATTTTCTCCAGTAAGTATATCATCAACTTACATATTATTATTAAAAAAATTTGTATTTTGCTTGTACTTATGTTGAATCAGACTAAAGTCAAAATCTTGTCGCAAAATTTGCGATTGTCAATCCTTGAAGTTCTTATTCTTATTCCCAGGGCATAACGGTCGTCATAAACGGTCTAATCCGTGGTAAAACCCCGCCGAAAATTGGAAAACCCGCCAATAATATTATACCCGCCAAAATTGATATCACAAAACAATTATTTGAATCTCTTATATCATACACAGATAATCTTAAATCACAATGGATCGTAATCGCGCTATTACTCTTCAAGATTTATAAGAGATAGGATATATTTCACTTCAACGAATTAATTATGATATTCCACCGATTATTGCATAATATAGTAATGTTGATGAGATCAAAACTCTTCATGACGCTATGCATTTTTTTGGTATTTATACAACGATATTATCATCCTTTCTTCAATATCTCCAAATTACGAAATCATCCAAATGTGAGAACTCAACAAACAATTTCCCTCATTATTATGAATAATTTTACCGATCTCGTAAATTTCCAGACATTGCATCAATCAAATAATATATAATTTTGATATTATCATTATCTGAACCAATGATTTTAAATCTATCGGTGAAAATATCACAAAAGTTGTATCGACTTTGGTGATGTATCCAACATTTTTATATAAAGCTGCTGTAGTGTATTCATAATTGCCGAAAATAATTTCAAAAGCTTTTACTGCTTCATATCTATTTCTATAATATATTCGCCTTTTCTCCTTGTCTACTTTTCATATCAATTGAATCACCAAGATCTTCATTAAGTGATTGTTGATATTCTGAATCAAGTACAGATAAAACATTTGACGCAGCATACTGATATTCGAAATTTCTAGCATTAAATTCATTTATTATTGGTTGAGGTACAATTTTATTTTTTTCACTAATGGCGGCTTTTACTGATTGTGATGCTTCACCATGAATCACTAGCTGAATTATATAATAATATATGCTAATCGACTGCTGTTTCTATTTCTGCTAATCTTTTGTTATGTTCGATCGTTTTTGGTTATTTACATTTACAACAATATCTTTTTTTAGATCATAGTCCTTTCTTAACTGTTTTTCTTGTCCGTCAATATGTTTTTCCATTATTTCGCGTTGCTTCTTTTCTTCAATATATTTTTTCTCGACTTCTTTAGTCGACTTTTTCATATTTCGTTCTTGTTCATCAAAATACTACTTACTTGCGAGCTCATCATCTTTTTCTCTTTTAGATTCATTTATTTGTTGTTGAAGGAGTTAATTTGAATTTTTCATATGATGAGTAGCATCAGAATTAATATTTTATGGTGTTTGTGATAGAGCTATTGATAGTGAAAAATTCATATTTGTTTACATTTGTGATATTGCTGAATTTGGTAACATTATTTTTACTTGCGGTGATATTACTATTTACACTAACATGAAAATGATCTGTTGAAATTTGTGGAACAATCTTATTTCTTATTTTTTCTGATTTTACGTTCGATTGATTATAGTCATTTATTATGAAGCGAAAATAAAAAATTCATGTTGTTTGATATTTCACTTTCGAACGCCATCCTCTTTGAGCTATTCATGAAAAACTTATCTGAACTTCTTATTGTTTCATTGATTCGTTTGTTTGGACTTATTTATCAACATCATCTTCTTCATATATGTCATTCTACAAACGATGATATTTTTTATTCAATTTCTTGTGCTGTTGATTCATCTGATCGTGAATTCAATGATGTGTTCCATTAATAATTGATCGTTTAATAGATGAACTTTGACGTCAGGATCATTTTGAATTTCTATTAGGCTTACCGAACCCAGTGAGGTACTTCTTCGTCATTTCAAGGTATGTATCTGTGAGACGATTAGCTTCTTCTTTTTCTTGTTCAGCTTTCCGCAACTGTTTTTCTTGTTCTTCAATATGTTTTTCCATTATCTCGCGCTGTTTCTTTTCTTCATTATATTTTTGCTCAGCTTCTTTAGTCGCCTTTTTCATCTTTTGTTCTTGTTAATCAAGATACTTTTTACGTGCTAGCTCATCATCTTTTTCTCTCTTGTATTCACTGTTGATTCCACTTGTTGTGTAACTTCTTCATCAGCATCAACGTCTTCATAAATGTCACTCTTCAAACGATGGTATTTCTTTTTTAATTGATTATGCTTTCCTGTTAATTTATCTAATCGGGAATTGAGTTCGATAATATGTTCCATTTATATAATATAATGATTAATATAATATAATATAATAATAATTGATCATTTTATAAATAAACTTTTCCGTCAGAATTATTTTTAATTATTTTTGATCAATCGTTGGAGTTTTTGGTTTCTTCGCTGTGACTCTAGTACATTTTAAAAGAATTTGACGTCAAAAAATTCATTTATAACACCGTTTTTAGCATTATTGATTGAAAAATCTTTTTCTTCTCTCGTCAGATTTTTTACTGGTTTATTTGTGATATTAATCTCTTCAGGCTCATCTTTTTCCGAACCTTGTGAGGTTCGATCCTCAATCCAATGGATGAGCTTCTGCGAATCTGGCGTGACTGCTTCAACAATTATTTATGTCTTCGTCTCAATCATTATTTATATTTCGTAAAATAAATAATTTTCACTGTTTTATTTTACAAATGTTTTCCTGTTGTAACAACTGCAGGTTTTAATTGACCATAAATTTTTCCTCCCGCTTGAATACATGGTTGAGTTTTGTCGGATATTTTTTTACCTGTATCTATTATTCTATCAACAATTTCTTTTCTTCTATCAACTGCTTGTCTTATTTTTTCTTTAAGTCTACTATCTGGCACCATATCTACTATTTGATCTATTTTATCTGTTATTTGCTGTTTTTTGTCTCTAACGGTCTGTATTGCTTCTGGCATTTAAGAATCATTTCGATGCATCTCTTAACATATGGAGATACTTTTCCAATTATTCTTTTTTCTGGTTTTTCTGACTAATCTACCTGCACCTTGTATAAATTTTCTTATTCCACCGAATATTCTTCCTAATCCCATTTAATTATATTAAAAAAGCACTTTATATCATTAAAAATGAGTCAAAACATTAATGTTAATAAATAAATGGTTCTATTCTCTGATAAAACATTTATTGGAAGATGTTAGGCACAAGTATTTCGAACTATAAATGGCCATATAGTTCTCTCTCGTTCACTCTACAGTCAATATTAATAATTCAACCTGGCATTATAGAAACATTAAAAGAGAAACTTATTAAAACATAAATTTCCAATATTAGTAACTAATCTACGTGATGTCATTGGTTTTGTTAAATCAAGATTCTATATTAGAGAGATAAAAGAAGATCAAACATATATTAGAGAAACATCACTAACAAAAATTCGTGAAGAGCTTTCTTTATACAAGCCATTCAAAGGAAACACTAAAGTAACATTATATCATATAATATCGAAATATTCAAACTGGTTTGCTTCCGATTCTAAATTGATGACAAACAATATGATTAATATTTACCAGGGATCTAAGTATAATGAAAATAAATCAGATGATTTCACACTACGTCAACCATTTCTGAATCACATAAGACATATTGTTTGTTATTTGATAATATTGAAGATGATGTTGATGAAGATTCAATTTCTGTATAAGAAACGATTGAACATGACATGAATAAAGAAAAATGCTTGTCTGAACTACGATTAACTGTGAAAAAATAATTAAACATTTTTGACATTAATTATTTTTGTCATGTATTTCATTATTTTCGTAAATGAAAAAGCTAAACCAAACAATTTCAGAAAGTTCAGCTATTCCATTTTATCTGGCACAATGCCAGTTGTAGAATTATTCGAAAATAAGTCAAAATAGAAAAATGTTCTGGAAGCTTCGAGTGCCTAACCTCTCGGTTCATGAGCGCTCCCGCGCGAAACACAGCAATAATGTTGTCACTAATGATTCCAGTAACTTTTCCAACAATCAAGTGATTAATGATTTAATAATATTATTTAATTTTGCCGTTAATGGTGTTTCATCATCTAATATTAATTGATCATAAAGTACAGTACTAACAATTTTATATTTCGATGGATTCACATCAAAATAATGATCACCATGTGTTGCGGAATTCATAGATCATAAATAAAAATATTTTGTTTGATGGTATCTCCTATTCGGAATATTTCTTTTGAGTGATGTTTTGCGATCCGAATTCAGATTAAAATGCTGTATCAGCAGCTGTAAAGAATGCATATATTATATCAAATATTATTAATATTAATGATCATTTGTTTTGTAAGATAGTATTCTGTCGTTATTACCCATCATTATTATGCATTATTTTTCTGTGTTTTTTACGGCATTTTATTAATGAATCGTTTACCGAAGTTATACACAATAACTCCATATAGGAATCATCAGCGACATATCAACAGTGATTTATTGGTGTTGATGTGCGCAGAATTTCAGAATAAAAAATCAATTCCATCTCTTAGCGCCTCAACGGAATACCTGTTCCAACACTCTATACATGGAGGAAATGCTATAGGAATGATTCTGCCTGATATCCTCAAAATAATTATTTTAGTAAAAATAAAAGGATATTTTCTGATAGTGAAGAAAACGAATTTGTATCGTACATTTCAGGCATTAATTGAAAATGGGAACTTATTTACGAACGAAGACGTCAAAGGAATTGCAATTGAATACTATATAAACATTCATGCATTAGATGAAAATATTAAGCCATTCATCTGTTCAGATGGTATTATTGCAGACTTTTAGAACGTACAACAAGCCGGAGATCGCGATGCCGGCTCAAAAGCAGACACAAATTTACATCAAAAAGGTTACATTATAAGCGCCGACCAAATGTTTCACCTTATAAAGAGAAAGAATGGATAAATTAAATGAGAAAATTATTGACAGAATCATCAACTGCGGTCTGTTAACATGGGCAATTGTTGGAGAAGACAATGTAAGGACATTAATCAATGCAAGCGAAAAGTAAAACATCAAAATAAAATTAGCAGAATATTCATTAGGAATAAATATTTCTAATTAATTAACTCCTAAATATATACAAGTTCCATTATTATTCCCCCATACATCTATGTCAGGTAAAAGATTTTACACAAGAATATCACAGCGATAAAACTTGTATAGATACTGTTGCTATAAGTATTAATATTATATATAAATATATAGTATTGAACATTGCGATACTTTATTCACAGTATTTCGTGTAAATCAAGATAGCATAACATGTTTTTTATATCCACATCATTCTTATAGATTCAATATTGATTAAAAATGTATACAAGAGAAGACTATAATATATTACAGTAGATTATGATAAAAATATGAATATGTTAATCTGAATGGCAGTCTATTATCTAGTATAAATGAGGATCTAAAGAAATCATTACAATTGTATTTTGATTAATATAAGTCTGATGATAATAGTGTTATAACTGAAACAAGAGTTTGGATATATTGAGATAATAGTAATCTTAATATTGTCTTTCCATTTGCAGAAAGTGAAAACTTCCAAAAAGGTATATCAACAACTGGCACTATATAAGATAAATGAAGCAGAAAAAAATAAAATTACTGCTGCTATTCAAGAGAACATTAGATTAGAGCAATCGATAAGATAAAAAGAGCTTGACCGAAAGTTATATATTAAACAACGACAATTACTTGAAAAAGAAATGATGCGAAAAATACATCTAAACGCGTCATTAGATAAAGTAACTGAAATTGATGAATACAATGATTTTTTAGATCCAGGCGAGTATTCAAAAAAGGCAATTGTTGTTTTTGTGGAAAAATGGAGGATAAAAAGACTGAAGAATTAAAGAATTAATTAAAAGCTAAAGAAGAATTATGGAAAAGTAGTGTTGCTCAGCAAAAAGCACAATATATGCTTGAAAATAATGATGCGTCCATCGTTTCACAAGTTAAATACATGAAAGCACAATTAAAAAAGCAAGAAATAATTTAGCTAGTCACGCCGAAGCGTTAAAATTAGTAAAGGCTTCAATTAATGAAAAATATAAAATTGTCCCTTCACCAATACTAAATGAATTTTATGCTAAGAATCCTAAATATCAGTATGATGCATCAAATGATCATGGCTCATTGACGGCATCGTCGACGTTAGCATTAATAACGGATTCAGCATAACACATTTTTTTTTTTTGATAGAATTAAAAAATGATTAAAAATAGCCAGTCGGAAGTCATGATATCATATATATCAAGAACACATGGAAACACATTAAAACAAAAACGTGCAAAATTGATTTAATAACAGGTTTGGCATTTTCTACTGTATCCTGTGATTGTTTATTTTCAAATACTTCATGCACTTCATCGTTAATGCTATCCATAATAATTCGATAAGTTCTTTTATTTTTGTATTTTCTTCGCTAAAGTTTCCTTCTTCGTCCGGTATACCTGTCGGAATGCTTGTTACACTTGACATATAAGCTCCGTTTATGTCGATATTATATTATTTCTGTGATAAATATATTTTACTCCATATAGTACGTGGAAATACTTATTCATATCTAATCTTTTCTGCTATATTTCCTGATGATTCATAAACGTCATCAAAACATCCGTATTCATACATGATCTTTCGCATTGAATCAGCAAATTTATAATAGCTGCCAACATTGATTTTAACACCTAATGAATTTACTAGTCCTTGTACAAGGACTTCTTGTAAACGTTCATGCATATCATTCTCGTCAGGAGTATATCCAGAGAATGACTTCGTTTGATTTACTTTCTTAACGAATGACGGTAACTCTTTTTTATCAGGAATAACAATTTTTCGGATACTGTTATATTTTTCGCTTTCCCGCTCATAACTCCAACACAATTTATTAAATGTTATTTGATTCATTGGAACCAATAATTGTTCTTTTTCCATTTTATGTATTAATTTTTTGATACTTAAGCCTTTCTTACTGAATAAATATCTTTTATCATCATATTTTAATAGCATCATTTTCCGCTGATGGTTCTTAAATCTTGGTTCTTCATCAATCCTATCATAATTCCTTAAGTAAAATTCACTAACATTAACATTATCACACAAAATATAGTTCTCATCAATAATAATTAATTTTATCTTTTTATCGTACTGTTCGCCAAAACTGCAGTGTGAATTATTGATCTTACAGTAAACATTAACTTTTAACAGATTTGAAATTTCATTTAACTCACTACGAGGAACAGTTCTTGTTATAATAAATGATCATAACATATTCATATCATTTTTTGAAGATAATTTGCTTGCCTCTAATGCTCGAATCATTAATTTTATCATTATTTACTTAATTAAATATACCGAATTTTGTTATATCGCTATCTGTTTTATTTAGATATGGAAAGAATCCAGGATTAATTCTTTTTCCTTTTTTGAGATCTCTTAATGCAAAATGAATTGATTTAATGTCGAGATAAGAATCTAAGGCAACTTTGTTTGAATCACTGATCACTTAATAAATATTTATCATCATGAGTATAATCTATTGATGAGTATTCACTATGAGTATGATTTATTTATGAATATTTGTCATCATGATTATGTGTTTCTTCCTTTCAAGTTATTTAAATGATTAATAAAATTGGATGGTGTGATTGTGTCATTTTTGGGCGATGGATTCGTAAGTCCTATACTTCTTAATTCGTAATTTATTTTGTCTGAAATGCTTAATAGAGCATAAGAATCAAAATGGTTATCATTTGAAGTTTCTTCTGATGGGATGCGCACTATTTTGTTGTTCATTTCTGTGCATTCGACAAATGCTTCCATGAGCCTATCCATTATTAATGTTTGGGTAAATGGTTTCTTCTTCATTAATATTAATAAACGTCTTTTGATTCTATTATAAAATAACGTTCTAATTTTATGAATATAAATATTTGTCACCACTCTGAACTATAACAACATATAAGGTTAATATAATGTACTAAAAATAAAAATACATATTAAATAATGAATACAAAAATAAAGTTCCTCATCTATTATGGAGATATTGATATTTGGTTTTTCATGTCTGTGCGTATCTATTTCTTTTCTAAAGAAGAAGATATTCAAGACATTTATTTTACACAGCATTTTGATGACACAGAAAAAACAGAAATTCAAACCGTGCAAGTTGCAGTAAATAATAATTATAATATGTATAAGGATACAAATCTTATGGATATGATATCTTCAATAGGAGCAGAGGCATATAGAAATTCAGAAATACGAAAATTATTTGACGATCTATTCATAGAATTTAACAATTTAAAAACATGTTCCACAGGATCGCCTGAATTTATTGCACAGAAAGGTCGACCAATCACAAAACAATCTTTGTTGATCATAAAAAATGCGGTGCACATAAAACGAAGAGAACATATCGATGCCATAAATGTGGAAAAGAAGGACATAACTCAGCAACATGTAAACTATAATGAAATAATTAGATATATATAAAGCAGTGGGAAATAATGATAAAAAGAAAAGAATGATGAAAGATAAACAAATAGAATGCTAGATGATAAACAAAGGAATAACAAAAGTAAAGAGAAAAGAATGATATAAGATAAAGAAAAAGAATTATAAATATGGAGGGAAATAATAATGATAGATATACAAAAAAGATGATAGAAGAAATGAGAAAAGAATGAATAAATAAGCGAAAAGAATGATTAAAGATAAACAAAAAAAATTAAGATAGATAGGATTGCTATAAAAAATAAATTAAGTGAAAATACACATAAAAAATAATAGATTAATCAATAAAAAATCGTATAAGAAATGAACAAGGAAAAGAGAAAAATAAAAACGAATTGAAAATTATATTAAATGAATAAAATTATGAAATTATATAATTTTTTTCTATTCCCAAATTATTTTAATGGTTTAACATAAGAAACAGAGATATCATACGTTTTTCGTTATCATTTATAATATTTATTTTCAATACGATATCTCATCGAATAATGTTGTGTTTTAAGATTTATAATATTCAAATTATTAAAACAACATAACTAAGCAAATATAATGATTTTTAATTTTGATCTAAAAAGTTCATGCATTTGGTTTCGACAATCACGACATCTCTTCATAATGTTGAATAATAATATAAACGCTCATAAAATACATAATAGTAATTGTTCTAATAATATCGCCAATTTTTCGAGAAGTTTAGCTTGAGCAACAATAAGCATAACATTAACAGTTTCTTCGTGTTATTTTTTGAATTTCGAAATTATCGAGCTGAAATATAGGTTTAAAAAAACATTTAGATGAACTTGCGAAAGTAAACATCAATGCACAATCACAACTTATATTTGAATAAATTCATTTCAATATTTGTTTTTTATGAATTTTTTAGCTGATAATAGCAATTGATTGCGATTCATGAGTGTGAATTGATATCATTTGTTTTTTATAGTTCTTTTCTTTCTTTTTGATCTATGATCAAACTTAAACAACTTAATTTTCTAGAAACTCGAGAATAGCAATGCCAACTTCCACATTCACAGAATCAAACACATTCATAGAATCAAATACATTTATACTATCAGACACATTCACAGAATCGCTTCGAAGTGATGCAACTATATCATTTACATTCACATTGACGTATCTGCTGTCAGTCACGATACAATAACTATATGTGGTACACAAACAAATTCATTTTCGCTTTCCGCTGTTGGCACGTCGCTCACTTACATCCAGACGGAGGTCGTCTACCACGAGCGCACAGTCGTTGTGTTTTCTTCGTGCTACAGCTACTACACAAATTTCTACACTGTCGTATATCCAAATGAGTCACAAGCGAGCGACAACAATGGGATAATTATCACTTCGGTTTGCGCTGTTGTTGCTGCTGCCATCATGATCTCTCTGCTTGCCGTTGTATTGATTCGTTTTCGGAACAATAAACAAATGAGGAGCGATCAAGAACAAAAACAAGATTTAATACATTTTGAAAAAAAAGTTTCCGAAACTGGGATCACCTTCACAATTGGGATGACAAGCACAAGCATCGAAATAGATCCATTTGCTAATGATTTCAAGGATACCAAATTCGTCAATCAGATATAATTTTCATTTCATTATATAAACTCATTACTATTTTAATTATTATTTTGTGATTTTATTTTATTTTTATGTTATTTAGATTCCTGTTTGATATTGAATTGATATAAAGCACAATCGTGTGGGCTTTGTTTTGAACAACATAATAAAGTTCAGATTTAAACCGTGATGTTTTCACATTTTTTTATAACCATTAATTTTTTTGGGAACGGATTTCCTATATATATTCAATTCTGACTCGTGATTAAAATCCCTCTTCTCTCATACATTCTACTTAATACGTAATGTGGGGGAATACAGTTTTTACATCCAAAGAAATTTTAAATATGGAGTAACACAAAAAAATAGCATTCATAGAATCGCTTCGAAGCGACGCCACCTTGTCGCTCATATTCACTAACGCATTCACTGTCGTTCACGTACACGCTAACTATATGTGCCATACACACAAATTCGCTTTCTCCTACCGTCGTCACCTCGTCACTTACAAACGTTCGAAGTGAGCTCGTCTTCTATGATCACAGAGTCGTTGCAATCTCTTCGTACTACAGATTCTACACGCAACTCTTCACCGTCGTGTTCCAGGCCTCCCCTTCATCCGCTGGCGGCATATCGGCGCCAGCTTTGACTGGTATTGTTTGCGAGTCGGCTGTGGCTATCGTTGCCGGCATCGTTGTCTTCTTGGTGCAGAGCAATAAGGAAAAAAAATAGTCATTGGCAAAAATGGAATTCAAAGACACACTCGACGTCGAGTACAAAGCTTGTCGAAGAGATCAGTGGAAGCATCGGATATATGGCGAAAGCGGACGAGGACGATTGGATATGAATATGATTGTATAAATTAATATAAACTTGAGTGTTTTTGTTTGAGTTAATGTGAATCAACGCTTTGAGAGATACCATAAAACGTTCATCTTTGGGGTATGGAAAAATTTGAAATGTGCAATGTTTTTCCATGTAAAAATATTCTCATAAAAAATAGAACTTAGTGAACATTAATTTCGTTTTATGGAACTCTTAATATTTACAGCAAACCCTATTATAGATTCACATAAATTATCAAAATAATTTATATTTAAAAATCAATTGATATTGCTTTACTGAATTGCAGTATAAAAGTGCAAAATTCTTAATCAATAGACGATATTCAATTCGTTGGCATAAAAATACTAATAGAAAATATTCATTACTATTGATTCGTATGACACTTTTTTGCCCTGAGATCACGACAATTGAAAATTTGATGAAAATGGAAAAATAGTTTTCATTCATAAATAATCGGAGCAAAATGACATTCGACGATGACATGAATATTTTGACACTCTACATAAAGAAATTGTATTAACACATAATTATTTGAATGCATTCAAATATATTTTACAACCAAAATTATTCAATGAGTATTCATTTGTGACGAGGCGATTCAATTTAAAAATATGAAATTGAATGAAAAATTATTGCTGTAACATTTTTGCCCTATATCGGTACGGTTAGTTATGAAAAAGTGGATATAATCCATTCAAAAAGTCGGGCACTTTTTTGCCCTGGATTTACGATAAGCCATTTTTCTAGGTACTCTAATAGGAATTCTTAAAAAAATTCTTTACAATAACTTCTTTAGATGAAGTAATAGCACTAAAATCACAATAAATTCTCGGAACCATTGGATCGTGATTACGAATTTTTTTCATAATCGCAAAACAATCATTTAATGCTTTAGCTTCATCGGATAGTGAATTGTAATACATAAACCATTCATACCTAGCATTATGAACATCTTGAATTTTATCTGTGTTTAGATAGACTCTATACTGATCCAAAGCATCTGCCGAGCACTTATATCCGACATAATACTCTTTAAATAATTAGCCTGTTTGTGATGGTACAATTATCTGAACTTCTTGTTCTAAAGTAATATTAAAGTAATATGACTATTATCTAAATCAATAATTTTAAAACCATCTGTGAATATGTCGACATAAGTTGTGTCACCTCCGTTAATGTCTTCAACATTTTTGTTCGAAGTAGCTGTAGTGTATTTAATATTGCAGGGAATAATTTAGAAAGCTTTCACAGCTTCATCAACAGCATTATACCAGTCTCGTAAATTTTCAGACATTGCATCAATCACGTTTGGTTGTTGATTCTGTGACGCAAACATTCCTAAGTAATAAAAAAATGAAATTGTCATGTATGTTTTATCAGTTATTAGCCATTACTTCTTGTTTACTTATCATATCAAAAAAATCTCCAAGATTGTCATAAAGTCCTTGTAAACATTCTAAATCATATATAAATGGATCATTTGATGCAGCATACTGATATTTGTGATTTTTCGCATATAATTCATTTAGTATTGGTGGAGAACTGATTACATTCCTGTCAGTTATATACCTCGTATACGAGCAAATAGACCTGGTGAAATGAGTAATCTTGAAAAAGAATATTTTGGGAAAAAATAGATGGAGAAATGTTTTGTTGATAGATTTAGTTGTAGATAAAGTGAATTGTTTATTAATTGATTGTTAGTAGATTACTTAATGCGTAGCGGAGCAGCTTGTCTGCGATTATTAACGACTTCATTATGATTACTTCTTTATACTGATTACTTCTTTATTATATTTATCCTTTATTATGATTCTATCTTTATCATATTTACTTCTTCGATTTTGACTCCATTTCTATTATTTTTTTTGACTAACCCCTGCAAGAAATTATAAACATTTCAATGCTTCCTTTATTTGCACACTCACTTTTGCTTTACATGAATTCATCCAAACTCACAGTTGTTGATGGGTGTGCTGCTCCCCTACCTCCAACACAAAAGAAGAAAAGAAAGATGAAGAAGAATTTATTGAGTTGGCATGTGATTTTGATGATCTCTTCGATCGAATAAAAAATGAATTATTCAAAATTGTGTTTTTTATTCTCAGTAGTTGGTGATATTTGCATTAAAGGTAAGTAATATATTTTCGAAAATTGAAATGAATATAAAGAATCCCTAATTTAGTGCCTAACTCTATTTTTTGATGGAACCTTGAATAAGATTTTAAGAAAATATATCAAGGATGCATTTTATCACCGAAGACATCTTTTTTATAAAAAAAACTTGGAAGATCATTCATCGGAAAAAACCTCAAATAAACTATGTAAATATTGATTCACTTTAATTCAAAATATTAATTGAGATAATTCATTCCAAAATTGGTATTTCCATTTCACATGATATTTCATTGGCATAACGTATTTTCTGCACAACAATGAGCAGAATACAAACAACGAAGAACACGAAAAGGATTCAGCCCACTGTCATATCACCACGAAGCTCACAAAAGCCCGTGAAAAAGTTATCACGCAAAGACATTGATAGTTCAAGTCATCGTTTATCTCGTGTTCCCCAAAAATTTGCGCCAAACAAAGCAGTTCAACGTGAAAACGCCGAATCGTTTGCCGAAAAGTATTTTCGTGAAAATCCAGATGCCAAAGATTCCACACAACCAGATGAAAAACTCAAAGCAATTGAAGAAAAGCTTGAACAAGAAGACGTTGAGCAACCAGAGAAGTTCAAACTTCTTGTTCAGCAAAAAGCGTTACGATTTATAATCTATGGGGAAAATTCCGTTCAAGCGCTTCGTTCGTATACTGCTCTTGGCGTTTTCTACAACCAAAACTACAGGCCAAACTCCGCATTACGCCATCTTTCGAAAGCGCATCAACTTGAAGAGATGGTTGAAATTGAAGAAGAAGAATCGATTGTTATTGCAGTTGAAACAGCCATAGCGCATCTTGCATTACGTAATAACCAGCAAAGTAACTCTATTAAGCGCGCTAACCTTGCGGAGAGAGCTATTTCCAAATACAAAGATTGCGACATCGAAAATCCAATGCTTCGTTATAAAAGAGATATATCTAAAGCCCGAATATATGCAACGCGCGGACATTTCGATGATGCGATTAACTCATATGAAGAAGCATGGAATGCACTTGATGAAGCAAATAATGGAGAAGAGAAAGAAGAAACTGCGCAATTGTTCGAGGAATTGAGCGAAGCATGTGAATTTGCTGAAAAGATGAAAAAGGCAAAAGAAAATTATAAAAGAGCTTCTGAGATATATGAAAACCTTGGAATGGATCAATATGCTGATGATCTTAAACAGAAATATGAAAATATTGAAGATGTTGAAGAAGAAGATTCAAGTGAAAGTGAAGATAGTTCAACTTCTTATTCAGATAATAGTAACAATAATAATGAGTATGATGATAAAAGCGATTCAAACAAAGAAAATTATCATTCAAGTGATAATAAAAGTATTAAAAGTGATTCAAATAAAGATGAAAATGAAAATAGTGAATCGAATAAAGATGAAAATAAAAGTAATGAATCAAATGATGATAAAAAAAGTGAAAGTTCAAGTAAATCAAGTTCATCATCAAAGAAAGAAAAAAATGATGAACAAAATAGTGAAAAAAGTATATCAAGTGATACAAATAATAAAATGGAAAATGAACAGAATGAAGAATTATCAGATAATGATCATCAACAAAGTAATAAATCAGATGAAAATGAACAGAGTGATAAATCAGAAAAAGATACAAGCGAAAAATCAAATTCTGATGATACAGATCACTTTGAAGATGAAGAATTTGATGAATTTTAAAAATATTTAAATGAATAAATTTATAAATTTGTCGTAAAAGAAATTTTTTGTTTATGCTGACGATCGAAATTAATTCAAAAAGTTGTTGGCTCTAAAAAGTGCTAATTTTCATGCCTAAAGTTTTAATCTTTCTACACGGGAAAAATGGATTTGGAACAAATGTATGGTTCAAAACTGCAATACCTGTTGCAGAATCTATGGGGGCTGAAGTCATTTCTCCTTCTTTTCCAAATCCTAAAGATCCTAAATATGATGAATGGGAAAGCATGCTTTTGCCAATATTAAAAGAAAATTGGGAAGGAAATGAATTATATTTTGTAACCCACTCAATGGGAGGATATTTTCTCCTTAGATTTCTTGGAAACTTTGCAAATGAAGAATGGGTAACTACAATCAAAGGAGTTATTTTAGTAGGATCTTCGTCAACAAAACGACCAGAATACATGCAATTTTACGATGAAGATATTAAATGGGATAATGTTCATTCTTTACCAATTCAATTTGTACTTATGTATAGTAAAGATGATCCAATAATCAAAGAAGAACATCAAATATTGATCAAGCAAAAACTTGGTGACAAACCTAACTTCGAATATCACGAGTTAGATGGATATGGTCACTTTATGGGAAAAGAATATCAAGAAATTAATTATGCAATTCGAGAAATGCTTAAATAAAATGTTTAATTTTTTTCTTCTTAATAATTTAATTAAATATGTGAAAAGTTCTAAAATTTCATAGCTTAATTAATTAATCCAAATCATCAAAGGAAACATTGTTTATTCTTAAAAGAAATTCATTTTTAGGGTATATCAAAATTTACAAATGAAAAATATATGAGAGAATGATAGATAAAAAAAAATGTGCACGCACTTCGTTATGTTGCACTAAAAACAATTCTTAAAATTATGTTTAATACAAGTTCTGTATGCCCGTGTGTTGATGCACTTTTCCGTATGGAACGGGAATGCACATCAAAAAAGAAACTGGAGTATGACTGAAAACGAAGAAGTAAACAATTTCGACGGGATTCCATTAGCTGAAATTGGTGAAGCTATTTTTGGAGTATATTTGCAAAAAGGATCTTCAGCTATAATTAAGGATATTCCTGAAAAAAAAGAAACATCAGAAATATTACTTAATGACATTACAGATTTGATATGTGAAGACTGTGAAAAGTGTGATGACAAATGGGCGAACGAATTAACAGATAAAATTCAAAATTTAAATGGAAATGATTTAAAATCGAATGGAAAACTGATATGTATTTCCCTTATCGAAATCATCAGAAGCTTACATCAGAAAATTAGTGAAACAAAGAATAATAACTCGGGTTTTCATTTGCCAATAAATGAAGGCATAATACCTTTTGATATTGGCCTGAATTTACTTAAATGTTCATCTGATTCCGAAATAAATGATTATGACAAGAGTACTAAGGCATTATTGGATTTTGCTTCGGAACAATCTCGAAATGAAATTAATGAAATTGAACTTAATACAAAAATTATGAACGAAAGATTTTTAAAATCTGCCAGGAAAACAAAAAAACTGATTGAAGAAATGAAAATGAGCAAAGAAAATTTGATAAGAGAAGATACAATTCCAAAATCAAATTCTTTTGTTTCCAAAATGGAACTATAAAAACCTTTGTAAAATAACACTCCAAATTTATTAAAATATTTTTTGTTATCTTTTAATGAGTGGATTTTTTGTGAATTTGCATTTTTGTGGAAACAACTTCAAAAACGTTTTTGTTTTGAGACCCCCTAAATACGATTAAATTTTACACAATATCAAGCGGGTTTTCCATTCTTTTATCAACTAATGAGTGAATTCGATTTTCTGTAAACTTGTGAACAAAATGTAAACCAATGAAAATTTGAATGTTTGACTCTACAATTCCTTTTGTTCCCGAAGTTTGGTGAAAAAAAGAAAAGAAGAAAGCAACATAAAATTATAAATGTACTAAAATGATTGGAAAATAAAATAATAAATTTTGTCATCAATATGAAGCTGTTATGCCTCATTTTATTTCATTTCATGAAAGAAAAATATTCTATACGAAATCGAAATGAATGGAAGACCATTTTGTCAATTAAGTAATATAATATTTAATAAAATTGATTAATTTCGGTGATCACCAACAAGTTTATTAAATAAATATATTAACTTAAATGGCGATCAAATGATATACATATCGTTTATACCAAAAAAGTATCTGTTAAATATCATAGCCATAACATTGTATCATATTTAGAAAAAGCTTGTATGAAAATTAAAAATGAGATTAATAAACCAATAAAAATTGAAAAATGTTTCAATCAAATATAACAAAGGATCGTGTTTTCAATATTAATGTTTTAGAATAAATTAATAGAATTCATGTTATCATAAATAGAAATGTTTTTTAATTGAAATCATTTTGAAACGCAAAAAATTTATTTTGAAGAGTGAGAAATACTCTAAAAACAATATTTACTGTTTATTCTATTAAAATTTATATATATGCAACATATTTATGTTATAATAGGGGGTCCCACTTTTTCGTAGAATCTCAATGCATAAAAGAAAACAGTAAAATCACGACGTTATATCAAATAATTTTTGAATGAATTATCTTTAAAATGCTATAAATATTATTTAATTATTTTTATTATATATTGAGAAAATGTGTTTTTAAATTTAGTACGAAGACCGTTGAGGGTAAAAAAAAATATTAGTCAAAGGATATCATCATTAATCTATACAAACAAGGGTGCAATCATCAACAAATTTCAGACATATATAAAATGAAGTTTGGTGAGAGTGCCTACAAGTCATCCACAATATATATATGGATGAAAGAAGCGAAGTTCAATCTCCCACTTGCAAATTGTCGTCTCGATGAAGAAGAAGATAAAAATACCATAGACGAACAACTTTTATTAAGAATTCAGCAAATATTAGAAGATAAGCCTTTTTCATCAATACGAAGTATTGCATCAGTTCTTAACACACCCAAATGCACAATTCATCGCTACATGACAGTACATCTTAAGCTAGTATATAGGCATACACGTTGGCTTACCCACTTTTTAAATATTGATCAAAAAAATGTAAGAATCCAAAAGTGCAAAAAACTTTTAAGCATAATCAATTCATGCAATCGCAATTCTTTCGATAACCTTATAACAGGGGATCAATCGTGGTTTTTATATATATATATCAAAATTAATTCTGAAAGGAGAAACCAATTAAAGACAATTTTGATATTAATATTTCAAAAATTATGTTCACAATAATTTGGGATGTTTGGGGATTTCACATCGTAAACATGACTCCAAATGGTACTTCATATTATGACCAATATTTCATTGATGATATTATGGTGCCATTGAATGAAAAAAGTAATATAATCTGGCCAGGGAGGGTAAAACATAAAATATGGCTCCATCTCGATAATCGTGAAGTTAACAATTCTCGACGTACAAAAACTTTTATCAACAAATCTCCATATAAAATAACCCCTCACCCATCTCATTCCCCAGATATTGCCCCATCCAACTTCTTCTTATTTGGGTATGTAAAAGAAAAGCTCAAAGGGCATTCATTCGATACCCCAGATAATCTTTTCGAAGCGATACCGAAATTTCAACTCAAATTTCACACGAAACTTTGATTCAAGTTGTTAAAGAATGGGAGATAAGATGCAACTGGATAATTGAGCACAATGGTGAATATTTTCATGCTGAATAAAATAATGATAATTAACGATTATTTTAATATTGTTTATTCATTGAGATTCTACGATAATGTGGGACATACTATAATATTCTTATTATGAGGATAAGCATTTTCTATTCATATAATGATGTTTATCTATAAAATTATAGTTACATTCAGTGTATTTATTATTATGATAATTTAGAACCAAACATCGGAGAAACTATGTTTTCATCAGTTAATGTTATGATTATTTAACATATGAATAAACAACATTTGATATATTTTCAGTCAATCATGTATATAATGCAGATGTTTGTGCATAATTTCCAACAAAATCATTATCAATTTCAAATTCTATTACACTCACAATATATAATTCATTTACAATATCACTTCATAGTGGTTTGGCTTTCACTTTCATTCTTAACTATTTATGAAATACAAAGAAATAATTTTCATTATATTTAAGTGATTCAACGATTTCATATCTTGAAACAGAATTTTTTTTCATTAAGCAATTGTCATTTACACTTCATTTTTTTTTATATTCCGGAATAAAACAACAGGTAATAATTTCAATGAAAATATAGAAGAAAATAAGAATAGTAATGATAAATAAACCACAAATACATTTACAACAGGAAAGTCTATGTCTGGCATCCAAGAAGATCCTTTTGCAGAAGATTTTCAAAAAGATAAATTTATTGAACAAACATAAATTTACTTGTTATGAAACATATCAATAAAAATAATAAATTCGATATTAAAGCTACTTTTCATCATTTCATATCTTATTTTTAAACATATATTTATTATTTAAGTCATAGAGTGAATGTGTTTAATATTTCATTAGTAAGATTTAAATAACCAAACTTACATGTTTATGTGTCTTGTTGCTCTCCGAGTTGAATAATCAAATCTTTGGCTTAATTCCTTAATTCCAAAGATAAATTAATAATTTATGATATCATAAATCAAATTTAAAATCGGGATTCTTAAATTTATATCAACATAAGTCGTTGTATTATAATTGTTGTTTGATCAATATTTAATCAAAATTATAATAAACTAATAAATAAAATATTGTTATCTTTATTATGAAATTGAGTGTTTATATCCAAAAATGCATTTTTAACATTAAAGATTAATTCGAAGTCTATTTTCAAAATTATAAAAGATACATCAAAGAGAATGCTATTCGTATTATGCTTGCAATGTGAAAAAATTGTTACCATTTTTTTCTTAAATTTATAATTATTTTAATAAAAAAGTAAATTGATGAGAAATGGCATATATTTGATTTTTTAAAAATATTTTCAGATAATATAAATTTATATATAATTTTTTTATTGATAATTAAATTTATAACTATTGCAACATTAAAGGAAGTTAAAGATGGAATTAACCAAAAAAGCTTCAAAAAAACTCTAAAATATCAATTGAATTTTTAATTGAAGTAAACAAATATCATTTTCACTCAACTTTATTCCTTCTTGGTTCAAAAGTAATTGTGCAATTTCTTTGTTTCTGTTTATGCATGCCAAAGTCAATGCTGTGTCAAATTTGAATAATAAAATCCAATAGTTTTAATAAGACATCAAATTAAAAATAGAGAAATTGATAACAGCCTGAAAATATTTCTAACATTGATTTTTAAATTTTTCTTTTTAAGAAGTAATTCAACAATTTTTTGATACCCAAAATTAGATGCATATATAAGTGCAGTATTAAATATTGTGAATAAAATCTATAAGATGTTTTTAATCATCTCTATATATATAAACTAAATATTAATATAATTTATTTCTATGGCTTTGTGTGAAAGAAGTCGCTTAACAGAATCAGTACACCCATATATACAACCCATCATAAGAGCTGGCATAAATTTTTTAACGAAATATCAAAAATACGACCTAAACATAAAATACATGAAAAAAACTTTAAATAAAGAAATTGAAGGTTCGTAGCATTAACATCAATTTTCTCTTGTGAAAGTAGCATTTCAACTATTCGTACAAAATCAAATCGAACAGCCAATAAAAGTCCAGTTATATATGTTTCAAAAGAATTCCAAATATACTTTTGGCATTTATATCAATTTTTGGATGATTAAGAAGTAACTTAACAATTTCAACATTACCTCTTTCGCATGCATACATTAATGGAGTTTCAAATATTATCTAATAAGTCCAAATAAAATGGTAAAACAATAATATCTTTACATAAACATCAAATAAAACTGGAAAATATTCTTAACGTTAACATCAATTTCCGAATGATTAAGAAGCAATTTAGCAATTTCTATGTGGTTATTTTGTGCTGCAAACATGAGAGGAGCAGCATAAAATTTAAGTAGATCTTGAATATAAATTAGGAATTAATATCATAATTATATTTCATTGTCTTTTAGATTTACATCAATTTCATTTTGATTAAGAAGTAATCTCACAATTTCAGTATTCCCTGAACTAGATGCACATAAAAGTGCAGTTGTAAATGAAACAAAAAAATCCAAATATTAAGCAAAAACTTCTAATGAATATTATAGACATTAACATAAAATATAAAAAAACGGATTTTTCATTTATGTTTACATCTTTATGAGAAAGAATTAGCCTGACTATTTCAGTATTACCTTTGCCTGATGCCTTTATAAGTGCAGTATGAAATTAATTTGGTAAATTCCAAATAAAACCAAAAAATATTGAACTATAAAAATAAACATTAATATCAAAATAGAAATATCTTTTGCATTTATATCAACTTCAATATTATTAAAAACGTATTGTGCAAGTTCTATATTATCAGACATTGCAGCTGATAAAAAAATATCTTTTGGTAATTCAATTCCTTTGTTTAGTATATATGAAATAAGTGGAGTGTTTCCAATGATTGCTGCACTATGCAATAGAACATTATTTAATTTCATTCCTTTATTAAGTAAATAGAAAAAAATTTCGTAATTATTAGATATAATACATCTCTTTCCCAACGAAGTTAAATTTTTAAATTTTCCTATTTCACTTTTAAAAATACTTTTAAAAACTTCATTTTGGTGGAAATATATTGCTATTTTAAGTGTATGATCAAAAGACAAATTGTATTTACGACAAAGATCAATAATTTCTAAGTTTCCACCTGCAACAGCATATTTTGTAACAATAGATGTATCAGCGCCATTAAATAATAAAAATTTAAAGCATTTTAATGACCCATATAAAGCAGCATAATCAATTAAAGAAACACAATCAAATTTACCTTCATAAAACCTTTCATAAAGAGAAGGAATTTTTTGGTTAATATTGAAATTATGTTTTTTGGAAATTTCACTTAATTTATCTAAATCATCATTCCGTATAATAACTGCAATTTTTTTATGATTGACTCCAAAATGAGCTAACAACCTTTGAAGTTTCCAATTATCGGCTGATAAAATTTCAATTTTGGGTGAAAATTGATTTAAGAAAGGTCCATCTTTCAATTTTATGATATCTTCATTTGTTTTATAATGTGCAAAATATAAGGAACTTTTCTTGCGAACTATATGAGAAAGGATTATCCCTTGTTCAATCATTCTTTCAAGAAGAAAATCTGTTCCCATTGAATTCATTAAATTGATAATGTGTAAAAGAATTTTGCTTAAATCACAATCAATAAGTTTTTTTTCTCTTTCTTTGGATTCAAGTTCCTTCATATATTGAAAATATACATCTGGGTCTTTTTTTTGAGTCATAGAATAAACACATATTATATGACAAATTGTGTAGTTGAAAGATAAAGGATAATCATGTTCAAATATTTCAATAGTTGATTCAACAGATGGACGAATATTGAAATAACTGAGTCGGGAAATAATATCATGAAGTATTTTTAAACGTAAAATTATATCACTTTGTTGTTCATCCATTTTATTATGATATACAAGAACAAAACAGACGGCTGACACTTTAACCGTAGTTCATTCTCAAAAAATCATTCAATTTTATCTATCGGAGAAACTTCCAGTTTTTCCTGTAAATTTTCGGTTATTTTTTCTGATATTTATTCTTTACGTGTACTGATTAAAACTCTTCAAATTTAATGGTTTACTTGTGCACTTTTTTCCTATATCATGTCAACAGGTCGATCACGCTGCGAGATCCCACATATACTAATATTCTCTTTTTTATTTTTTTTTCTTTCTTTTTTCTCTTTTCTTCACTCTTAATTTTTTTATTATCCTTTATTCTTTTATTTTAAAATAAAATTTTTTTTTTACTTATTAATTTACATACTTTTACTAATTAATTTTTATTAAATTCATTATTTCGAATATTCCTGAAAAATCATTCCCCTTCAATATTATAAAAATATAAATCAAAAGCATTATGATTATTTTAGTTTAATGATTTACCTCCCATTATAAATATATGCACAAGATGATTTTTCTGTTAATTGACAAAATAATAATTATAAATGTTATTTTTAATCAGTCCCTATATATGTCTTAACATTTCTTCCTACATTATTTATTATATCTCTCACAAAAATCATACATATTATAAATAGTTAAAAGTTTATGTTTTATAAGTTAATAATATTTTATTAATTATTGTTTTTTTCTAAGTTAATGAAGATCAACATGTAAATTACATCATTCATTAATATTAAAAAAGTTAGTAAGATGATGGAGACACTTTTTTAGGGAAGCTCAAAAGAAGTCCAAGTACTTGTATTGGTGGAAAATTATCATAATTAATCGAATTCCTATTCGAATATATGGTTTTATTATAATATTTTGTAAATTTAAAAAGAATATCGAAAAAATCATTTTTCAAGACGTTTTTGATGAATTATATTCGATTTTTAGTGAGATATTTAAATTCGTGAAAACATATTTAACTAGCCGAGCTTCTTTTCTATCGTAGTGGTTATATGGTAAAATTACCCTTTTTTCAACGGTTATGAAGGTAAAAACGATTAGAATTTAACCGTCAAAATGGCAGTTAAAAAATAAACCGTCGTTCGCTCTTTAAAAAGCTGGGAAACTGTGCATTAGTTGAAAACACTGTAATGTCAAATCACATACATAATGATGATATTACTACCATAAACACAGGAGATCAAAATTTGAATCATTCATCAACATGCTTGAAATCCCTAATTAAACTTGAAAAAACTATTTTTAGTTTAACTGAAGAAAGCCTTCAGTCTTCTTTTAAAAAAGTATTGGGATTTTTTGATCTAAATTATCCCTATACATTTAATACTATTATAAGTAACATCGTTTACAATTCATTTTCGTCACGAAAACAAGTAATTGATGTTTACTTAAATTTTTTAAAAACACTTCAAACGAAAGAAGAAGAAATTAATCAAAATATCGTTAAACTAATATCAATATTTATCAAACGTATCTCTACAATGAACACACAAGAATCATATTATTTAATCGAGAAACTAATTGAACAAAATTTAATTAATAAAAATATCACTAAAAATATTAATTCAAAATATTTTTCTCATTATAAAGCAAAAGAAGAAAACCAAAGACAAACCCAACTGGCAAGAAATGATCCAATAGAAAGATACTTTATGGATCATTATGAAGAACTTTCAAAGAATGATTGGGAGCTTCATAAGAAGTTAATTAAAGAAGGACATAATCCAAATGAAATTGCGAAAATAATTCGAAATGATGAAATAGAAAAACTTCAAGAAATATCATCACAATCAAACTTCGATTTTAATCAAATAATTGAGCCATCAATTTATGAAAGATGTTCATTCATTAATCAAAAGAATGTTACATTAATTGATTATGCAGCATTTTTTGGATCAGTTAAATGTTTTAAATATTTACTTATGAATGGTGCAAGTATAGAAAATACAGGTAAATATTCGTTGCATGTGGAAATGAAGAAATCATTCATTTATGTGAACAATATCATTCATCATTTGAAGGTGAGTATGAGGCAACAATTGAATTCCATCGAAATGATATCTTTAAATATATTTTTGAGAACGAAATAAAAAAAATACAATCAATACCGAAAATGTCTAAAGATAAAACAAATGATTTGGTAAGTTTTTGTATTAAAAAAGATAATTATGAAATTTTAGCATTTTTGGAAGAAAAAGGAATTAATATTAATGCTGATAATATAAACGAATCAGCAAGAAAAGGAAATTTATATCTCGTTAAATGCTTCCTTCATAATAATCAAGTTCCAAAAAATATTTTGTAATATGCTTCAGAATCAGGAAATATTGAACTTGTGAAATATGTTTTAGAACAAAAAGGAATTGATGTTAATGCAAAAAATATTTATTTGAATAATTTGGAATATTTTTTAATAATTTGAAATATGTTTTAATAATTTGAAATATGTTTTAATAATTTGAAATATGTTTTAATAATTTAGAATATGTTTTAATAATTTAGAATATGTTTTAATAATTTGAAACAGCACTTCATATAGCAGTTAGAAATAATAATATAGAAATAGTAAAATTACTTTTAGATAAAGGAATTGATGTTATTACAGAAAATATTTATTTGAATAATTTATAATATGTTTTAACAATATTTAACTGCAATTCAAATTGCAGAACAAGAAGGATATACAAAAATAGTAAATTTACTTCTTGAAAAAAATACGAACTAAAATTGATCAGATCCAGATATCAAAACACAGCTGTCGAACTTACAAGAAATGTATATATAAACTCAATGCCAGAAGTTGCTTATATGAATTTCAACAAAAAACTATTGAGGAATTTAGAATTGAAGTTCCCCTTTTTATAAAATATTATTTTGAAATTAAAAAACAAGAATATCCAAAAAATAAATAAATGAATGAATTCACTTAAAAACATAAAATTCAAGATGATTAGTATAATAGAGAGGTCAACTCTTTTCAAATGAAAACATCTTGTTATATCACAACATTTGTAAAAATAAATTTCTGATAATTTCAATTTTATATATATATATATTAATTTTTGGATATTCCAATTTGATAAGCCCCTAATGCAATGTTGATTAAAGTGTTAAGATAAATATCTTATATAATAAGAATTACTTTATTTAGAACTCTTTTTCAAAAACATGATTTAAAATATTCAAAAAGTTGTTATCTGACCAAATGAACAAAAAAGTGACATTTGATGGATTTCAACCAAAGAGAAGATCTCAATGGAATTAGGTTTTCATGGAATGTTTGGCCTACCAATCGAATCGATGCTGTAACTTGTAGCGTCCCAATTGGCTGTCTTTATACACCACTTAAACAAATCCCAGATCGTACTCCTCTTCAATACGAACCAGTTTTATGTCGTAACTGTCGTTGTGTTCTTAATAGTTATTCTCATGTTGACTTTAACACAAAAGTTTGGACTTGTCCAATTTGTCAAGGACGTAATCCACTTCCACAGTCTTATCACCAAATGACTGAGACGAATTTACCAGCTGAACTTCATCCTGACTACACAACTGTTGAATATGAACTTCAACGCACTACTGATTCACGTTCACATCCACCCATATTTTTATTTGTTGTTGATACATGTACCACAGAAAAAGAATTCCAACCACTCAAAGATCTTCTTCTTCAAGTTGTAGCTCTTTTACCATCAGATGCCTATGTTGGTTTTATTACATATGGCAATTATGTTTATGTTCATGAACTTAATTTCTCTGAATTTTCACGTTCTTATGTTTTTTCAGGCAACAAAACCTATGAACCATCAGCACTTCAACAAATGTTAAATCTTACACGTCAAGTCGAAGATTCCACAAATCCATTTATTATGACTGTTGACAGTGCCGAGCTTATGCTTAACACGGTCATTGAGAAGATGGAACGAGATACAAGTAATACTGATCATTCAATTCGTTCACCACGTTGTACCGGCACAGCTCTTCACATTGCCACAACCCTATTAAGCTGTTTATACCCGACCACTGGTGGACAAATCATATTATTATCATCCGGACCAATCACCAAAGGACCGGGTACTATGGCCACTCCCAAAGTTATTGAGCCAATTCGTCAACATTCTGACATCGAAAAAGACAAAGCTCCACTTACTACATCCGCTGTTCAATTCTTCACTGAATTAGGCAACAAAGCGTCTGAGTCCAACATTGTCATTAACTATATTCCAGCGTCATTTGAAGAGACTGGAATTTATGAAATGGAGCCATGTATCCTTAAGACAGGTGGCTGGATGCAATCATGTGAATCATGGACTGATTCTAATATCATTGAAACTTTTGAGAAGTTCTTTACCACCATCTATGAAGTTGCAGGTAATGATTGTACATTATCTGTTAATTTCACAAAGAACTTTAAGTTATCAGGTTGTATTGGCCCATGCTCATCATTAAATCATTCCAATGATATGGTCAGTGAGAAAGTCATTGGTAATGGCGGCACAACAGAATGGAAATTATGTGGATTATTACCATCGACTACATTAGCCTTTTTCATCGAAATAGCAGCGTCTAAAGCAGATCCAATACCATCCGGATCCACAGCTTTTATCCAATTTGTCACAAAGTATCGACACTTTATGACTGGCACATATCGAATTCGTGTAACTACAGTTGCTATTCGATTTAATGATTTAGCTACTGGTAGTCATTTAATAGCTCAATCATTTGATCAAGAAGCAGCAACAGTTATCTTAGCTCGTTATGCTATGTGGAAAGTTCGTAATGAAGATCTCGTCGATGTCGTCCATTCACTTGATCGAACATTAATTCGATTCTGTCGAAAATTCGGCACATATAACAAAGGCGATCCTACATCATTTTCATTAGGCTCATCGTTCTCAGTCTTTCCACAATTTATGTATCACTTTAGAAGATCGCCATTCATGTCAACATTTAACTTTTCGCCTGATAACACTACGTCACTTCGACATGCATTACTTACTGAAGATATGACGAACTCATTGTTTATGATTCAGCCAACTTTGATGCAATATACTTTAGATAATAGTCCACGCGCTGTCGTCTTGGACGTATCAAACTTACAAAGGAATTGCGTCCTATTGTTGGATACTTACTTCAGAGTGTTGGTGTGGCACGGAAAGGACATCGCTGCATGGAGAAACGCAGGATACCAGAACCAGCCCGAGTACGCAAACTTGAAGGCAATCCTCGAGGAGCCACTTGAAGAAGCAAAGGCGCTGATCAGCGAAAGATTCCCAACGCCGCTGTTGGTGAAATGCGACCAGGACTCCGGGCTAGAAAGATACCTGTTGGTGAGGTGCGTGCCTTCTTCGTCAAGTTCGTACGACGGAGGATTCAGAGGAGCTGATAGTTTGGGTACAGATGAGCCGTCGTTCGCAAGCTTCTCAATGAAGCTGAAGCAGGTCGCGGTTAACGACTAAAGAAAACTTTGATATCGAAATTTTATATTTTTGAAATGTAAATGCGCCGGAAGAAGGAAATGAAAACGATTTGTTTGGAATGTCGATGTGTTTAACTGTTTGAAATGTGAATGAGGAAATGAAAACGATTTGTTTGGAATGTCGAAATGTTTAACTGTTTGAAATGTGAATGAGGAAATGAAAACGATTTGTTTGGAATGTCGATGTGTTTAACTGTTTGAAATGTGAATGAGGAAATGAAAACGATTTGTTTGGAATGTCGATGTGTTTAACTGTTTGAAATGTGAATGAGGAAATGAAAACGATTTGTTTGGAATGTCGATGTGTTTAACTGTTTGAAATGTGAATGAGGAAATGAAAACGATTTGTTTGGAATGTCGATGTGTTTAACTGTTTGAAATGTGAATGAGGAAATGAAAACGATTTGTTTGGAATGTCGATGTGTTTAACTGTTTGAAATGTGAATGAGGAAATGAAAACGATTTGTTTGGAATGTCGATGTGTTTATCTGTTTAAAATGTAAATGCGCCAGCAGAAGGAAATGAAAACGCTTTGTTTGGAACATGTTCACGATGGTATAATAAATTTCCTGTAAAATCTAATGCAAAAACTTTGGATTTTTATAGTTTATGGCTGAATAAGTTTATCTTCTTTGTGGGGAGATTTTGATTAAATCCACAAAGCGTAAAAAAGAAGTAATAAATGGTTTTGTTGGTTGTTTTGCTAATAAATAAGTTTGGGAAAATTTTGCAAAATAAACTTATTTTTTTAATATTTTGCATTAAAAAACATTTTCCATATAATTTAATGTCAAATAATTATGGAACGGATAAATATCGTTAATAATATTTTAGTGTGAAGCAACAATCTATAGGATTAACAAAAGGAAAAAAATTATTACAATTACATTACTTGAGTAATTACTATTATCAGCTAATTTAAACAAAATTCAGTTTTCGATCAATTAAATGGGTTAGACATTCAATAAAATGGTTCTAATGTAAATATTTTAAGTATATATGTAATTACAAAAGGAAGTCATGAAATTATTTATTTATGTAAACATAATAGTTCATTATTTGATGGAGAACATGAAGCGATTTCAATTATTTTTGAAACAGTAATATTATTTCTTTATTTCACCAAAATCAATATAAATATGAAGCACCAAAGTAAAAACAAAGTTATTATAATTTATTAACAAAAATTTGTATACACAAAAGTGGTAACAAAAAAATCAATCCGACAATTAATATTCTTCGAGTTCTTTTTTGTTCCTCATTTAATGATCTCTTTAATTCGCCGTACTTATTCTGTATATTTATTTGACACATATGAACAACCTCTAAATTTTTTGCTGCATCTTTCACCACTAATGATGCGCCGTTTAAATTTTCTTTGTTTTCCCGAACTTTTTGAGCCAAAACCTCTATTCTCCTTTCAATATTCTGAACCTTCTGAAATATTTCAATGGCCTTTTGGACGGTTTCTTTTCTTCCTTCTTCGATTTCTTCTTTCATCCATTTTATCTTTGATATAGGGTCATTGTTTGACATAATTACATCGTTTAAGCTTTTGATTATCTTTTCTGTATCGTCGTTGGTGTCTTCTTTGAGTTTGATTAATGGCATTTGTGGAAAATCTGGTTCAATACAATCAGAAATATCGATTTCGGCCATTCTAAACAATGGCAATTGTTGCGATTTTGCCATTTTTGCCTTTTCAATTATCTTTGATGCTGTCTTTAAATCACAATTACCGATATTAAAGTTATTTGAGCGTTGAAACGCATGAACAAAATTAATAATTTGTTGATTTGATTCAATATTTTTGATCGATGAATCAAGAAATTTGATTGCAGAAAAAATATACTTGAATAAGCTAAGAAGTGTGAATACGGGGGACGCAGTTTCTTGAAATGATGGAAGAAGTCTTTGAAAGCCTGATGTTTTCATGGAATTTGATATTGGGGATAAAAGAGAACCAAAGTAAATCGTATCAAACTTTTGTAATTGCCTAATTGCAGAAGATGCTTCGTCAAGACAGAAAAAAAAAGAGGCAAATTTAACTCGTTCAAAAATTGTTGAAAATGATTCTTCAAGAGAACCATTTGTTCCATATGTTTGATTGAGAACTGTGATGTACTTTTCGAACTCAAATTTATGTGGTCGTATAACACTTGGAAGATCTTGTAAAATTCCCAAATGATATAATTTTCCAAGATTGTGATATTTTTCTTTGTTTTCAATCCAATCATTTTCTTTAATAATAACTTGAGGTTCATTTCCATTTAGTAAACTAAATGATAATGAAGTCATATAGATTACAATTCCATCATTAGTTTGTTTTGTACTTAAACCATATGAAAAAAAATCAGGCGGATCTGAGACAAATCGTACTGGAATTCCTTTTGTTGTTTTTTGTGTGTCTTCAATGAAAACTGTGTAAAACGGAAAAAAATTATTATCAAGACGGTTTGTTAAAAGAGCTAAAGAAAATCCATTGATTTCAATTGGATTCCCTACCTCTTGAGCACCCGAAAATAAAGTAATTCCCCCATTACCCAAATGATCAGGTAGAATAAAAATTCCTTCTTGCATGGGAATCCATTTTGGAGTGCCCCAGAAAGATAAAAATTAAGGGCACCCCATTATGTAACCCTCACAAATACGTTATTCGAAATCCGTTATTTATAAATGAGTGGAAAATTGCCTCGTTTTCCCATAACACGTCCGCCAAGATTAGTTCAACCAACACCAGCAAAAAGACCACCTGATACAAAGCCTGTGAGAAGACCAAAAAGGAAACTTAGTAAAGTAGCACCAAAAAATGCACATACAGAATTTAGACGTTTTTATGATCGCGGTGATATTCCTGTTCGCCTTGTTCATACTACATATAAAAATGCTATAGCTTGGTCAGTAGAACCATCACTTCTGGATTATCAACATTACTTACCTTTATTTGTAGATGGACTTCGTGAAAAAGAAGAACCATATAAATTCTTTGCACGAAAAGGAACATGGGAACTCCTGAAACAAGGTGGTACACGAGTTTTACAAGTTTTGCCACAAATAGTCATCCCATTGAAAAAAGCATTAGATACTCGCGACTTAGAAATTCTTCCTGTTGCACTTCGTACAATGCAAAAGATTGTAAAATCATGTGATCTAGCAGGGGAAGCACTCATTCCACATTACCGACAGCTTCTTCCTGTGTTAAATGAGTTTATAATGTGCAACAAGAACTTAGGAGACCAAATTGAATATGGACAAAGGAAAAGACAAAATATTGGAGACCTCATTAATGAGACATTGGAAGTTTTAGAGCTAAATGGTGGACCTGAAGCATTCATTAACATTCAATATATGATTCCAACTTATCAATCTGCGCGTTCACCTGATGACGAAGAATAAATGTTCTTTTTCATATTAAAGAATGTTTCTTGTTTATAGAGAGAAATAAGAGAACAAAACAATTTATTCATTGTAAAGCAAATTTTTGTGTTTGTGTTTGTTTTCTTTGAATGATCTTATGTAAAATTAATTTGTATGGTTATTTCTGGTTTGAACCATCTTAAAGTATATTAATCATTTTAAATACCAATTTTTATAGTATACTTATAAATAAGGAAAACATTTATTAAATAGAAATATCATTTAATGGAAGTAATTAATGTATAATTTTTTCTAAATTTCCAAGAATTGGTGATATTTGATTTCAAGCAGATGAAGAAAAAACATTCAAACAAAAAATTGACCATATGAATGTATTAGTGTTAGGCAATAAATATCTTTTGACATAAGATCATTATATATATTTTTTCAAGCAGTTCTTCTTAGTTGTATGGAAGCAGACAGTTTTTCATGGTGTCTTTATAAAGCAAAATTGTTAAACTGAATACATTTTAAAGAATTATAAAAATATATTTTAAAAAATATTATAATATTTATGTACAAATTATATTTTATGAATAAACAACAGAGGATATTATTATATTTCCTATTCTGTAAGATTCTCTTCTGATGGAGAATCAACAAGCATGAATTTCTGAAATCCTTGAATAATCATATCAAAACCTTCTTTCCTTTGAACATTTGCAGCATCTATGTCTTGAATTTCTTGCATGATTTTTGCATTATCGGCTATAGTTTTAGCTGTCTTTGCTTCATACTCGAAATTTTTCTTATCTTCTAATTTGATTTTCATTTCTATAAGATCGCCTCTTTTTGCTTGCGTTCTTGGAGATGCAATTTCGTCTTTTTCTTGGTTTAAATATGCTAATTCTTCTTCTAATATTTGAAATTGATTGTCATAATTTTCAAGCTCCTTTTCCCATTTGCCAAAAATATTATCCATTTTGTTAACTTCATCTGTGAGAATTTTATATTCGATTTCAGCAGAATCAATCATGCATAGCATCTTTGCTTTAAGTTTTTGAAGTTGCTCTGGATCCTTATTTGCTAGCATTTCTGAGTAAATTGTGTGCAAATCTTTTGCTGGTCTTAACCGTGAGTTTGCTTTGATGTTAGCTGTTTTTTGCAGGTCCATTTGAAGGTTGTGAATTTTTTAGCAGCACAGTCAACACACCCACACTGCCACTTTTTAGTCTGGCCAGACCACATATTAACGCCAAATGATGCAATTATATTTGCCATAAAATAAACACATGTGTTTATTTTAGCAAGATATATAAAATATTTAGAAAATGTTTAAAGGCTCATGTAAAAGTAAAAAAGGAATTTTATAGAAGAAATATGTTTTTTACAATATTGAGTTTTCATTAAATATTTGGGGAAGAAAAAAACTGTTTTATAACACAGGATCTCATTGAAAAAGTTAAATAATCTTATCGTTTTCAGATTATGCTCAAAGATAGGGTTATTCTTTGTGGGGATTCTAAAACAGGCAAAACTTCTATCTTTAGATATATTAGAGGACTCGAATTCAAAGACTTTTTGCGAACAACTCATATTGCAAGTTATTATCCAATCGATCTCACTGACCAAGGTTTTCAATTTAAAATAAACATATGGGATGTAGGTGGGGATCCTCTGATGCGAAATTTGGCCGAAATATATATGAATAATGTTGATATTGTTATTATCGTTATTGATATAACGAATCATAATTCTTATGATTCGTTACCTTATTGGATCAAACTTGCAAAAGAAAAATCACCCACATCATTATCGAAAATAATAATTGTAATTAATAAAATTGATAAACGCAAAAAGAAAAAAATTACAGATGAAGAAATAGAAAAAATTAAACAAACAGAAGACACAATTGTAACAAGTGTATCTGCTAAGACAGGCGAAGGGGTGAAAGAGCTTTTTGTAACTGTTGGACAGATTCTTGCTGATTTTCATAAGCTTTTGATACAACACGCGCAAGAAAGTGCAGCCAGAGAAACAGAATCCAATTATGGTGATGACTCTAATAATAATAATGGTGGTGGTGGCGGATGTTGTGATATTCAATGATAATTTATATAAATCGGGTATCATGTTGTTATTCTTTTGTTGTGCATTTCAAATGAAATTATGATTTTATTCGCAGAGAAGAAAAAAACGAACGTTTTGTGTGAAACTTTTGCGACCGTTTAATGTTGGTCAGGCGAATTTCGTTCTGAAAATTTGAATGTTTGCAACAAAACCGAAAATTTTACAAAACTCCAATGGCCAAAATCATTGGAACATCTGAAGAAGATTTAATTATTGCAGCTAAACAGATTCAAAACGGTGGCCTTGTAGCATTTCCAACAGAAACAGTTTATGGTTTAGGGGCACACCTTGAAGAAAAATCATTAGCAGAAATTTTTGCAGCAAAACATCGTCCTTATAGTGATCCTTTAATCACTCACTTTGATACACCAGAGCATGCCAAAAAATATCTTTTACTTACTGATGAAGAGTCAGAAATTTTTGATAAAATCGCAAAAAAGTTTTGGCCTGGTCCACTCACAATTGTAGCACCAGCAACATCAGCTGTGCCTCCTTTGGTTATGGCTGGTACTGGTTGTGTAGGAGTTCGTGTTCCTTCTCATCCAATTTGTCATCGATTTCTTGAGCTTTGTGGCGAACCAGTTGCAGCACCCTCAGCCAACCTTTTTGGGCATGTTTCACCAACCACAGTTGATCATGTTTACAAAGATCTTGGAAATACAGAAGGATTGTTAATTGTTTCAGGCGGTAAAGCTACTATTGGTATTGAATCTACAGTTATTCGTCTTAAAGGAAAAACAATTACTGTCTTACGACCCGGTTTTGTTACTGCAGGACAACTTGAAGAGATATCTCCTGGAAATGTTAGTGGAATCACAAACAAAACTATGCAACTTGCATCACCAGGCCACGAGCTTAAACATTATTCACCCAACCTTGAAACTGTTTTAGGTTATATTTCCGATGATGAAGATGCAGAAAAAGAAATTCCAAAAGGAACAGTAATCATTGATTTCCATAGGCAATTTGCACCAATTGCATCAAAGTCAATTAGATATTTTGATCTGTCACCATGCGGATGCGTAGCAGAAGCAATCAACAAAGTATATGACATCCTAAGAGAGGCCGAAGTAACACCAAATGCAAAGTTTTGCATTATTGCAGATATCAAAAACAGTGGTTTGGAAAATGACCAACATGATCAGGAGTTAGTTGGCTCATTACGTGATAGGTTATTACGTGCTGCTTCTCATAGAATTACAAAATATAGAGGAAATTAGAGCTTCAGTCATGACATGTGATGTGAAAGTTAAAATTAGAATTTTCATAAAAGAATTTTTTAATGTAATTTTCCTTATTTCATTGTATAAATCATCTTCGTAATTTTAAAATTTGCAGCAAATTTTTTTTATAAGTTTCACTTAACCTGCATTTTGATCATTAGTTTCAAAGTTATACATTTGATATCATTTAATATGTTAAATGTAGTGGTAAACAAAATTTAAAAGAGAAATGTAAATGAATTTGGAAATATAGTTTACCTAATTTCTTTTTGATCAAAAAATGATTTCTGTTTCAAAATAAAAACTTATTTACTGATCAATAAGAACAACATTTTGTATAACAATGAGTGTGTAATCATCTCCTGGAGCAATCATAATTTCGGTTTTGTCAGCACGAATTCTAAGAAACGTGAGATCATCTGTAGGGTCAAGATCACGGACCATAAAGCGAGCTCTTTCAACAAGAGGTGGTAATGTTTTGGCATAACGAGATGGATCAACATCCTTAAAAGCACTATGAATTACATTATTTTTACCATCCAGAACAAGTGTTCCAATAACGCTTTTATTTCCTTCAATTCTTCTGAGGATCTGATCAACTTCAGACATTTGGTTAGATATAAATAACGTATTATATGTCACTTTTCAATTCTTAGCTTCTAATTGGAAGCTTACATATCTTTATTAACAAAGGCAATCTTTCCACTCAACAACATCATTATTGAAAAACATTGTTCAAATCTCGAAATGAGATATTTATTCATTTATTGAAATTACTTCTTTCCACCTTTCTTAGCTTGTTGTACACGCCTTTTAACACTTGTAGTGGCAATTTTAGCATTTGCATCTACTGAAACGCCTGCATATCCACGTGTAACCTTCTTTGATCTTTGAACACGTCCTTTCTTTTCGACTTGATCAGTGTTGGACTTCTTATGATCAAAACGGTAATGCTCAGTCCAGCTGATCTTTCTTGGGTTTCTCTTACGTTCCCACATACGGAAAGTTTTTTTAGATTCGAATGCCATCATATGTTTATCTTCACGAACATAAATAATTCCATGCCCTGGGTGAAATTGGTGTCCTGAGAATCCGTCAATCTCTGTTCTGTGAGACATTTTTCAAAAAGGAAGGCCATCCATTTCAATGGTGACACTTTTCCCATGGATAACACACGGTCCCCTAAACGGTCACTGCCCCAACCCACAGTTCTTTGTCCTATTTTGACCAAATAATCACTTGAAAAGTCGAATTTATTTGTTTCAAAAAGTGGTAAATATTTCAAAAAGTCAAGATAAAAACCATCGTTATTCAAGTACCAAAAATTTAACACAAATGAAAAGTGTAAACGGCGCGGTTCTTGAATCCAACAAAAAAAGAATATCTCTTCCTTCATTTGAAAACAGATTAAAATGTTGAGGAACACTAAATGTACAATTAGTTTGTTTTTAAGGTATAATACATTTTTGTTTTCCGAGGTTTTCTGGGCCCAAAATTTTCCATTGTTTGAAAAGTGCAAATTTTCGTTTTGTTTGAATTTAAAAAATGTCATTTGAAATCGACGCAACCCACTTTTTCAGAGTTAAAATTAAAACGACGGTTTCATTTTTATCGCTTATATCAAAATTGACAACAAGTGTGAAAAAACCGTAAATTCAAGCACAAACAAAGTTTGAGAAAGCAGAGCCAGTAAATGACCTTCTACAAAGTGTACAACTTCTTTGTTGGCGAAACAATCGCCTCAGGAACATTCAGCACCATCCGAAGCGCTTACAGACAAGATAACTTAAGCCCTGTCGCAATCAAGTTAATTTCAAAACGGAAAATTATAAAGAACACAAATTATAAGCAAATGCTCTTTGCAGAGGAAGATCTAGCTCCTCTTCTTAACCACCCTCATCTTGTTCCAATTTTTGAAACTTTTGAAAGTCAAAGGCAAATATTTCAAGTCATGAAGCTTGCTAAAACCAATTTAATTTATTATCTCAGGCGAGCTAAACTCCCTCCGAGAGCTTACATCAAGATTATTGATGATATCCTTTCAGCAGTTGAATATCTCCATACACATTACATTTGTCATCGCGATATCAAGCTTGATAACATATTAGTTGATGATGACAAAAATATATACCTATGTGACTTTGGTTTTGCCTGTTTTGCTGTTAATCCTTGCCATGAAAAAGTAGGGTCAATTGGTTATTCTGCTCCAGAAGTCCTTCTTAATGATGAGTACGATGGTCTTAAAGCAGATATGTGGAGTTTAGGCGTTCTTATCTATCGACTTTATTCAAATCATTGCCCTTTTCCAGATTCCCAAGATTTTTCCAAGTTTAATGAAAATAGCATTAACTACTCACGCATTCCTGAAGATGTGCGTCCTATCATTCGATCACTTCTTCAAATTGACCCAAACAAACGACCAACCGCCAGTGAACTTCGCCGAAATCCACTTTTCTCAACTTTACACAACCGTATTCAAAATTCCACTGAAGATTTTGATGAACCAATATCAAATTCGGATTGCAATATTCTTCGTCGTATGTCAGAACTTCTCCAAGAAGACATCAGTAGTATTGCCTTTAAACTTGGATCATATGGTATCTCAGAAGAAAAAATATTTTATATAATGAATTATACCAGATTATATGGTAAAGAAGATATACCCGAAAATGATGCAATCATCGAAGTATCTTCATGTCCAATGATGGAAACACCATTAATACCAGTGTCACCACAATGTATGCATCGAAAGTCATTTACATTAACTAAAGTTGAAGGAAGACAAGTAATGGATGATGTACGCCAAGTGTTAATGAATGAAAAGTTTTGTGTTTCGGACTCACCAAATGGAATTCACAAAGCCGTTCTAAATACACCTGATGATGATATACATATTCAGTATGACGTAGAAGATCGCACAGATAATTGCTTGGTATCAATCGCTACAGATGGTTCAACTTGCGAAGAATTGGATAAAATTTGTTTGACTATGCAAAGGGAACTAAGTTCGATTTGACCTATGTTTTTTAAATGTGGGTAATTCAGATTGTTTGGTTGTAAAAAATAAAATAAAAATAATGTTGTAACATATAAATCTTTAATGCGCATATTGTTCGAATTAGATAATCTGAAGAATTTTTACACATGTATGAAGGCAGTGAATTAAGTTCTTAGATCAGATTCATTTTCACTTATTGATTTAAAATCTTTGTTTAGATATTTGGAATATCCAAATTAAAAGCAACAGGTTTGACATATATATTATCAAAATGTTGCATCGATTATTATTATTATTGTTAAAAAAAAGAGAGAGCTTTATTTGATGATGTCAGTTCATTTCAGAGTTTTAATGCTTTGAGGAACATAACCATTCCAGCTACAATTGATTCAATTGGTAATTCTGCTTAAAATGGTTATCATAATATAGAATTTTATAAAGTAGAAGAAAACAATTTTTGTAATTTAATGATGATGGTGTATTTATTGATATAAAAGTGCAACTTTTTACAATTATACAATATTGTATAAAGGGATACAAAATATGAAATTCGACATTTAGTTACGACTGTAAAAAGGGGTGCATTTCAAGATGTAACTATTTGGAAGATAATATCTTCACAATTATCAATAGTGAAAATATTATTATTAGTTTTGATATTTTTGCATTTAGTGGATGAGAAAATATAAGCTTTTTATATTTCATTTAGTATCGAAGACATGGTATTTTACTCATATCAATGCAATACATTTGGAGGATTTAACTTATTTACTGATCCAGTTTCTGGTCTCTCTATAATGCTTACACTTCAATTTAAGCATACAGCATCAAATCATATGTTTTTACAAACTCAAATACATTTATAAATAATCTATTGGAATTTATACAACAGTATCATGTTCAATAACAGTAAAATATTCTTTATCTTATATGAATACCATTATCAATTATTCATTTATAATAAATACATATGTCATTTCAATGATATCATCACCATTTGCATATTTAATCATAATTTGTCGGATATAATTCTATTGTTTCAAAGGGTTAAGCTAAATCATAAATTTAAAAGAAAATTAATCAAAAATATGATATAAATAAATTATTTTAAGCTTCAATTGAAGAAATTGTGTTGCTGTCATTTGCTTCAGAACTTGCCTCAGCTGATATAGCTTCATTTTCGTAGCTCTTGTCGCTTGAGTGTGTCTTCTTTTTCAAGATTTTTTTTTTCTTTTGTTTATGATCATGTTCGTGATGATGTTAATGACTGTGTGAATCTTAATTTCCTAGAATGCATAAACGCGGAAACCCAATTCCATGTTTATAGACAGGAGGTGTGACGTCAGACTCTTTTATCCTTGGGAAATTATCAACGAATTAAATATGAACTATGGAATTAATTTCATTGGTTTGCCTAAAAACACCTAATAAATTCATAATTTCACACATATCAACATTTTTATACAACTATGCAAAATGTGCTATATTCCGATCAATATTAATTCAAAAAAAAAGCTGACAAGTCTATATTTTCACGTGACATTTCATCGGGTTGGATCAAAATGAGTTTCGCCAAAACAACTAAAAACGATATTCTTTTATTACGCGATAAACTCACAAGTAGTTACCCAAAAGAACGAAAGGAAGCTGTTTCTGCTGTAATCTCTAAAATGCGTGCAGGCGAAAATGTCCAACCACTTTTTTCAGATATGTTATGTTGCGCCAAAACAAATGATCTTGAACTCAAAAAGCTTGTATATCTTTATCTTGTTAGTTATTCTTCCACAGAACCTGAACAGTCAATTATGATAGTTAATACTTTTATTCAAGATGCAGTTGATGAAAATCCATTAGTTCGTGCTCTTGCAGTTCGTACCATGTGCCGTATCAAGATTGAAAGCGTTGCTGAACATATGATTGTTCCTCTTAAAAAAGCTCTTCAAGATGAACATCCATATGTTCGTAAAACTGCTGCTATTAGTGTAGTAAAGCTATATGAGATAATTCCTGAAGCCATTGAGAATTCCAATATATTTCCAGAACTCATCAAATTACTTCATGATGAGAATCCAATGGTTGTATCCAATACCACGGCAGCTCTATTAGAGATCAATGAACATCGATCCAGTCCTATATTTCGACTTACACAAGATACAGTATCTCCCATATTAGCTGCCTTAACCTCATCCACAGAATGGTGTCAAGCACTTCTTCTTGATGCTCTTTCTAAGAGTGTTCCAAGTTCACAAGAAGATGCCAGTTTTCTCATTGATCGGTTAATTCCCATGTTAAAGAACACTAATCCCGCCGTAGTTGTCGGAGCCTTTAAATGCATATTCTTATTTATGGATTATGACACTCGTAAACCACGCGAATTATTCCCCATCATATTACCTCCATTTATCACTTTAATTACATCATCCGAATATGAAATCCAATATTTAGTGTTAAGGACATTATCATTATTTGTCCAAAAGTACAAAAGAGCACTTTCCAAAGAGATTTGTATTTTCTTTTGTAAGTATAATGATCCATCATATGTTAAAATGGAGAAACTCGACATCATAGTTACAATATGTACTGAAGAAACAGCGCAAATTGTACTTGATGAGTTATCCGAATATTGTAATGGCGTTGATGTATCATTTGTACGTAAGTCAGTTCGTTCCATTGGACAAATCGCAATACGTATACCAAAAGCTGCGAATCTTTGCGTCGACATTTTAGTTACATTAGTTAATGGTAAAGCTGAATATGCAATTGAAGAATCAGTGATTGTTGTCTCAGATATATTACGACGTTTTCCAGGATCATTTGAATCAGTGATTGCAGCAGTTTGCCAAAACATTGATCAATTAAACTCTGCTGAATCTAAAGCAGCGGCAATTTGGATATTAGGCGAATATTGTAATGTTATTAATAACGTCGATGTGATTTTGGATCCGTTTTTGGACACATTCATTGAAGAGCCATCAGTTGTCCAATTACAATTGTTAACAGCTTTTGTTAAGTTATATTTATATAAGCCTGAACAAACTAAAGATTTATTACAATGTATATTAAATGAAGCGACAAAAAATGACGTAAATCCTGACGTAAGAAATCGAGGATTTATCTATTGGAGATTGTTATCTTCAAATGGTAACATAGCAAAAGATGTTATAATATTCGATAAAATTGATGTGGAAGATTCAGGAATTAAATTCGACGATAACGTATTATCAGAATTAATTAGGAATATGGGAACCGTTTCAGGTGTATTACATATTGTACCAAGTGATTTCGTGAATAGAATCTGTAATACAGTCGAAGATAATATAAACAGTTCATTCCTTAACTTTGACGATTCCAAACATTACGTGAAAGTGCCACTGAAAAGTCCAAATTCATATGAAGCGACGCCGATAGAACTTTACATAGACTTTGATCAAAATTCAATGTTTATCAAAATTGTGAACTTGTCAAACGTATCGTTAAAGGATTTGGCGATAGCATTAAATAAAAATCCAATTGGATTAACATTCGCTACGACGCCATCATTTCCATCAGAATTAAAACCAAATGAAACAACTGAAATAGAAATCCCAATAATATATTCGAGTGATAAATTGGGTAACTTCGAATCCGGACTTTTAGATGTGGCATTACGTATATCGCCAACGAATACTGTGTTCGCTAATATAAATGTTCCACTGAAAAATGTCATTTTACAAACTGGAAGAATCGATAAAGAAGAGTTTAGAATGAAATGGGCAAATATGAACCAATCGCAAAACTGTGTAATACAAATTGATAACATCGCTAACGAAGATGCGCTTAGAGAAAGAAATGTTTTCGTCATCGCTCAAAATAATAACAAAACGTATATTTCATTCATGGTGCCGCCAAATGTATTAGTAATGGCAGAAATTGTCGAAGATGGGAATGGTAACGCAAATATATTATTTAAGGCAGACGATTTAAGAATAGGAAACTATTTAAGAATGAACTTTCAACAACTTTTACAGGCTTAATAAATTGATTGGATCTTAAAAATATTTTTTTTTCGTTTGATACAGCTGTGGAACTCAATTTCGTACATTTACTTTTGTAAACAGCTGTAAATAATTAAAAAAATTTTCATGTTTTGCCTCGTGAAGTGATGTTGAGTCAATGCGAACAGACTTTGTCAAATGATTGATCAATTATTTGAATATGAATTGAATTGTTTGAATGCATTTGAAATGGATGTGACCTTCCATCAATAATAATGTTCGCTCTCCTTCTGGTTAATATATTAAGTTGTGCCGACTTACAGCCAATTGAAATACCAATAGGAATATCAAATGATGATGCTTGCGCTGTATGTAAAACAGTAATTTCTTCGATTGATATTACATTAATTAACAATAATGGACAATTACCTTATGATGATATGGTTAATAAAATATGTAATTTCAAAGTAGATTCATCTCAAAAACTTTGTCTGGCTATTATTGAAAAATCTCTTGCACAAATCTTAACAGCTATCGTAAAAGGATTTTCCAAGGAAAAAATATGCACACTCCTTGACATATGCCAAGCTTCGAATAGCATCGGAGAAGAAGTCGAAATTCCAAATATTAATCTAAATAGATGTAATTTATGCATGAATATAATTCCTTTACTTGAACCACTTTTCCAGTCAAGTGGATTGGTAATAATTGTTTCAACTTCGCTTGCTCATCGTCAATGCGATAAATTTGATAAGATGGAACCGAGAGATTGGTACGTTCAAAGTTGCAGAAGATTTGTAAACAAATACTTCGAACAGATGGCCGCATCCATCGCTATGGGACTTTCACCTTCTGTTGTATGCAGCAAAATCAACGAATGCGATTCTTCGAATGGTTTGGAACAAACACAAAATGTAACAGAACAAGAAGAAAAAGAACTCGTTTTCGTTAAGGTTCCACAAGGCCTCGATGCAAGTTCAGGTTGTTCAGTGTGTAAGAGCATTGTGGAAGGAGTTAGTTCGATAAGAAATAAGTCAAAGGTCGAAGCTCAAGTTGTATCTTTGTCATCCAACTTTTGCTACAAATTACCAAAAACTGCAAACGAAATGTGCAAAGCAATTGTGAGTAATTTAATTGTGAAACTCATAAAGTGGATTGATAACGGAACCTCAAACGAACAAATATGTCTGAATTTGCATCTCTGCTAAACATTTATTAATTTCTATAATATTTTTGAGAAAAAATAATCAGGGTAATGGGATGAAATATATATAATAAGTTGAAAAACATAATATGATGAAGTATTTAAGACATCATTAAAACATCGTTAGAACTAAATTGTGAAAGCAAGAATTAGTTTCCCAACAAACGCAATAAACTCCATCAGATGAAATTTAAAATATATAATATAAAAACAAATAAGTAAAGTTCATTTGTTGCTCATTGTGTAAGATCAAATACATAAAGTTCTATGGATTAATTGGATGTTTTAACAATATAAATTTGATTTATGAAATTTTATAAGTTGACCAAAATATTCATATTCAAACAAAAAAAGTACGCTAATTTTAAAACATGTTTTAAAAAATGATATGTCATGAGGCAGTATTTTTGATTATTTTCTTGAATCAACGACTTAAGTCTGGAAACTCTTGGGGGGCCTTATTCTACGAACAAATCATTGAAAATTCTGAGGAAAATTTAGTCAATTCACAGTATAGTCAATTCACACAAAATTTAACATTATTTCAATTTTCAATGCAATTGTTCGATATGACACAAATATCTGTGCTCTCAATTATATGGTCGAATGTCAGTTTGCCACCAATTGAATGTGCCGTAAAGCGGCTGAAAACCTATCGTTTTCATATCACAAAAATGTTTGCTCTTCTTTTGATTAGCGCATTAGGTTATATCGAACCAATCGAAATTCCAGAAGGTCTTTCCAATGCCGACGGATGCTCAGTTTGCAAGACCGTCATTGCCGGAATCACAGACATCATGGACAACACCAAAGTCCAATCCGCTATTGCTCAATTAGCATCCGAACTTTGCAAGAAATTCAAGAATGATGCTGCCCAAAATCTTTGCAAGACAATTGTTGGCGAATATCTTCCAAAGGTTATCTCCTACATTTCCAAAGGTATTTCCAAGGCTAACATCTGTGGCAAGCTTGGTCTTTGCAAGGGTAATGATCTTGATCTTTATGATGAAGACGAAATCGAATACATCGAAATCCCAGAAGGTCTTGAAAATGGTATCGCCTGCTCAGTCTGCAAGCACCTTGTTGCTGCTGTTGCCAAGATTCTTGCTAACACCAAAGTTCAATCCAAGGTTTCTTCTGAAGCCAAGAAGATTTGCGACAAGTTACCAAAAGCTGGACGTGACTTCTGCAACAGCCTTATTTCCAAGTATCTTCCAAAGATCATGAACTGGCTCAGCCAAAAGGTCGCCGCCTCCACAATCTGCAACAAGCTCAAGTCATGCAACTCCAACGACTTTGATGATGATGCATATCTTCAACTTTATCTTGAGATGGACGATGATGACTATGTCACCGAAATCGAACTTCCATTAGGTCTTACAAACGCTGACAACTGCGCCATCTGCAAGAAGGCTGTCGGATTTGTCTCAGCAGCAATGAAGAACAGCATTGTCCAAGCAATCGTCAAGGCAGCAGCCACAGCAGCATGCGGCGCTATCACAAGTGGTGTTGGCGCAGCTCTCTGCAAGACAATCGTCAAGGTATCAGTCGGCCCAATCATGACATGGCTCGGCCAGAAGCTTTCACAATCAAAGATCTGCTCCAAACTCGGCTACTGCAAGGGTAACGATGTCGAAGAACTCGACTTCGAAATCGAAGAAGAAGACGATGACGAATTAATCTACATCGAAATCCCAGAAGGCCTCGACAACGCATCAGCTTGCTCAGTCTGCAAGACAGTCGTTTCTGGCGTCGTCTCAATCATGAAGAACACCAAGGTCACATCACAAATCGCTAAGGCTGCTGCTAAGCTCTGCAACAAGGTCCCAGCTATCGCACAAGGCATCTGCAAGCAACTCGTCGGAAGCGCTCTCCCAAGCCTCATCAAGTGGATCGGAAATGGACTTTCTAACCTTAACGTATGCAAGAAGGTTCACCTTTGCTGAATTAGTAAAATCTCCTTTTTAATTCTAAATGTTTATTTTATAATCATGAAAATTGAAATTTATTTGAATACTTCTTCTCAATGTACTGAAATTTAATACAATTTTTTGATATCTTGTTCTTATTGAAATGATCACTAAGACTTCTTTATGTATTAAAAGGAATTATTGAAGTTGAATACAGTGTTTGATATCCTGGTAATTGTTTGAGTGCATTTAAATTATTATGTATCACACAAAGATGGTATTTTAGATGAAGTTTTTCTGTTTATTTTTTTTTTTCAACAGAACCATTTATGTTTTCTTAGCACATAAAAAAGAGAATTTCTTGTACAATCTCATGCTCAAAATTTGATATTTGATTTTAGAATAAAAAAGGAATAACTCATACTATTTATGGAGTGTTGTCGTAGTTTCCTTGTGGAATCGGCTCTGGAACAGAGTTATAATCTGCTGCAATTTCAACGTTGTTCTTGGTTATGAAGTATGCCAGTCCAAAGAATACGATTGCATTAAGTATCCAAATGGGAATGGAGTATACAAATCCTTGACCATAGACCCCCATATTTGGAATTTCAATAAGATCAAAGGTTTGTTTGGTACAGGCAATCATGAAAGCAACAAGAAATGCTTGCACAAGGTTAGCAGTGATATAGAGTAGCCTTTCCTGGGAGGTATCAATTTTAGCAGAATCAAGAATATCTCTGATGATAAGACCTGTTACGTAAACCCAACAAATGGAAAGAGCAGAGGAAACACCAATGCTAGGTATCATGTAAATAACTGCTCTATCAAGAGTAGATTTTGTATTGTGGAATCTTGTTGGGATTGAAATGAAGATTATACCACCAACAATACAAAATATTGCTGTAAAAACGAATACCCACCTTTTCTTGCTGTCATCATTGTGGAAAAATGCAAAGAATAAAAGAACGCCTGCAATAATTAATGTTAAAATGAGAGCAATAATTCCAAATACATGGCCTTTACTTGCATAAAATATTGAGAGAACAAGAGAGTTAAGAAGGCTTGTAACTAATGCTAAAAGCGCGAGAACAATCCCTGTTTTGATGAAGGAGTTCATTTGAATGGCTTATGGACCGATTACAGTTTACCACAAAAAGTGGTATCATTGTCTTGAATTTGAACGGGGATGAACGTTTAAAGATATCGTCTTGCGACTGGACTAAAAATTCCGATAATTATATGTTTATTGTGATTTCATAAAATATTCATATAATACTGGATTATTGATGATTTATTATTTTTTACAGCATATTCATTATGTTAATTTTCATTAATAAATGAATGATTTTCAGTCATTATTTTTATAAATTGCATAACGACAATAAAATACATTAAAAAAATCAACATTTTGGCAGTTCTGAGAAACTGAACTGTTTCATAGGGTCTTACAATAATATAACAGTATTTTATAAATAATGTTAACTCAGAAGGACTTGCACAATAATTGATTCGAATTGTCAAATCAAGTGATGTATCAAATAACTTAAATAATTCCCAAATATCATATTGAAACATCAAATTATAATATAAATAACAAATAAAACGCATGAATATTAATATTAATACCTTCTTGGCTCATAAGTAGTTTAACCATTTCAACATATCAACATAAGTGCTGTTCAAATGATATCCACCTGAATTCTGAAATCAGAAATTATAAAAATAAATTTATTTCTGATTAAAAAATTTAATATCTGTAACATTAATATCATTTATTCTTTTTCAAGATACCACTATTGTTGTGTTACCAGTTTTAAATGCATACATATATGCTGTTTATATGGTTAACTTCAACGCTTCAAAAAAATCAAAAAAAATTTTTGTTTAGTTAGACATCAATATTAGTCATACATTAATGAGTTAACAAATATTTCACATTTAATGAAGGTATGTTTATGTATTCAGTAGTTTATTAAGCACATACACTTTTTCAATTATCTCATAGAATATATTATATATGTTAACTAGTTCCACTTTTTGAGAAAATTTGATTCAAAAGTTGAAGCACTTTTTCAATTAATTATATCTCAAATATTCTATCGTTGAATGCTGCATTTGTCCGCAAGTCCACCGATTAAATTTCATTTCACTTTCATCTAATGGCTGAAGACGAAGTTCAAACATTAGTTATTGATAATGGTTCCGGTATGTGCAAGGCTGGTTTCGCTGGTGATGAAGCACCACGCTCAGTTTTCCCATCCATTGTTGGTCGTCCAAAGTATGTACAAACAATCGCTGGTGGTCAAAACAAGGATACATATGTTGGTGATGAAGCATGCGCTAAGGCAGGTATCCTTATCCTTAAGTACCCAATTGAACACGGTATCGTTACCAACTGGGACGATATGGAAAAGATCTGGCACCACACATTCTACAACGAATTACGTGTTGACCCAGCTGAACACCCAGTTCTTCTTACAGAAGCCCCAATGAACCCAAAGGCCAACCGTGAAAAGATGATCCAACTCCAATTCGAAACATTCAACGTTCCAGCATTCTATGTTGGTATCCAAGCCGTTCTTTCCCTTTACTCATCAGGTCGTACAACCGGTATCGTTTTCGATGCAGGTGATGGCGTTTCCCACACAGTTCCAATCTACGAAGGTTACTCCCTTCCACACGCCATCATGCGTATCAACCTCGCCGGTCGTGATCTCACAGCCTACCTCCAAAAGATCCTCAACGAACGTGGTTACACCTTCACAACATCCGCCGAAAAGGAAATTGTTCGTGATATCAAGGAGAAGCATGCATATGTTGCACTTGATTTCGACGAAGAAATGAACAAGGCCGCTACAACATCCGAATGCGACATCTCATACACACTTCCAGATGGTAACGTCATCACCATCGCCAACGAGCGCTTCAGGTGCCCAGAACTTCTTTTCAAGCCACACTTCAATGGCTTCGAATTCGAAGGTATTGACCAAACCCTCTTCAACTCCATCATGGCATGCGATATCGATGTCCGTAAAGGATCTCTACGCTAACATTGTTCTCTCTGGTGGTACCACAATGTTCGAAGGTCTCCCAGAGCGTATGGAGAAGGAAATGGTCCGCCTCGCACCACCAACAATGAAGATCAAAGTCGTCGCCCCACCAGAACGTAAGTACGCAGTTTGGATCGGTGGCTCCATCCTTGCCTCCCTTGCCACATTCCCACAAATGGTTATCACACGTGACGAATACAACGAAGCTGGTCCAGGAATTGTTCACCGCAAGTGCTTCTAAACAATTAGCAATTGTTATTTTTGATTTTTTTATCTCAAACTTAACGATAAGTTTTTAATATGAAATATCGAATTTACACGAAACTTTTGGAGTTTGCACACGTTTGTTGCAATATGGAAATACTGTCACAAATTAAGTTGAATGCAGATGCAATCTATAGCGCATCATATGATTTGTGAATACATTTAAAATTTACAGCAGTAACTGAACTTGAACATAAAGTTTCCAATGAAGAAAGGGCTGTTATATCTTTCGTTGTATTCGTGTTGGTCTTATTTTGAATCATTTGCGTGTTTTCGCTTTGATCACTTATTGTCGTTTCTTTGACAACTTTTGAACTTTATTGATCGTTATGTTGTTTTGTCAAGTTCTTGTATTATTTTGGTATTCTTCAAGCAAATTCATAATTTATGTGTGACTGCTATTGTGAGCGCAATCTAATGGCACAATTAAAATAAATTTTTTAATAATTTTGAGAAAATTCCATTTTAAGAATTATTAAAAAATCCGATATTAATAATGCATCAACCAAAAAGTCTAAAGTTTTTAGTAAGTTTAGGTAAATGAATCTCATTTTGTTCTTCTATTTCTACCCTATTTAACCATTTTCTACATTTTATTAGTAAATTATTTCTTTCTTCTAAAATTATTTGTTGTTCTTCTTGAGTCATTCCTGTATTTTCTATTTGTTGTTGTTCCTGTTTATTATTTTGTTGTTCTTTATGATTATTATTTATTTGTTCTTCTCGTTGTTCTTCTTGATTATTATTTTGTTGTTCTAGATATTTATTTTGTTGTACCTCTTGATTATTTGGTTGTTCTTGTTGAATGACTCTTTGATCTTGATTTTGTATAATAATATTATTATTTCTATTAATTTCTCCATTAATTTGTTGATTAATAATAATATTTCTATAATTGAAGTGATTATTATTGTTATCATCTGTTGATTGTTCTTGAACTTTAATTTCATTCTCAATCTCATCAATTTGTTCTTGTAACAGGATTCTAAATTTTGTGGATTTAATTTTAATCTTTTGTTTTGGGATAATTGTTCCTTTTATTCTTGAATCACTATGCATTGAAGATGCATGTAATTTTAAGTTTCCTTCATTAGCTGTAATTGTCTTTTTGCAATAACCACATAATAAACCATTTCTTTCTTTCATTAATTCTTTAATATTTGGTGTTCTATTAACTTGATTTATCCAATATTTTTTAATAGTCGCCCAAACCCATCCTATTTCTGATTTTTTATCAACTATATATTTGTGTTTGGTTTTCATATGTGAAGAAAATGAACCCTGATTCATAGTAAAATAATCACAATTTGGACAGAATCAAAAATAAAGATTCTTATGATAACTCTGATGTTGGTCTTGTAAATTAACTTGTTCCCAATAACTTTCTCTTATACTTAAAAAGTTTAAAAATTCTAACATTGTACAACCTGGAAATGTTTTATTATGTACTTGTTTCTCATGATATTTCAAATGAGGTACACATGTAAATGCTTCTCCATCTCCTTGTGTACATACAAAAGGTCCTAAACCTGGCCAAATTTTTTCGAATGCTATAATATTTGAAATTGGTATTTCGAATCTATTATTATTGCACATGAATAAGTTCTCGTTTAAATCTTTATTCTTTCATTTATTAATTATTAATTTAATTTCTTCTCTAGTATTCGCATATCTAATATCATTTAATAAATTTTCTGGTGTTAAATCTTCTTCATCATTAATATTATTATTATTTCCATTATTGTGATTATTATTATTATTTAAATTGATGTTATTGATTTGATTTTGAATTTGATTTTCTTGTGGTATATTATTGTTATTGAATCCTAATAATGTAATATTTGAGTTTAGTTGATTTTGATTATTATTGTTATTTTGATTTTGAGTTTCGTTATTATTTAGATTCATATTGATATTAATATTTGGTAAACTATAGTTTGATATTAAAAAATTGATATCTTTTTCTACAAATTTAATTTTTGGTATTTCTATAATTTGTTCATTAACTCTAATTTGTGGAATATTAAATGGTACAATTTCTTTATTGTAATACGGAATAGAAATATTAATATTTTGTACTTGATTTTGATTATTTGGTATTAAAATATTAATATTTTGTATTTGATTTTGATAATTTGGAATATTAACTAAAAAATTTTCTTGATTGTATTGAGATATTGGTATTGTATAATTATGTGAATTTTGTTGGTAATTCGGTATGTCTATTTTGTAATCTATTTGTTAATAATTAGGTATTGGAATTACATAGTTTTTTGTTTGTTTCTCATACTCTGGTATTTTAATAGGTACCAATTCTTTCTTAAATTTAGGAATTGGTATTAAATAATTTTCTTTATTAATTTCAAAATCAGGAATTGTAATTAACATGTCTTCTTTATTGTAATAAGGTATAACGACATTAATTTCTTCATTATTGATTTTGAAGTCTGGAATATCAATAATTTTTTTTTCAACTTTTACTACTGGTAAATCACAATTTATGTTTTTCTGTGTAATAGAGAAATTAAAAACATTAACATTAACTGGATATTGTTTAACTTGTGTAACATGAGAAATGTTTTTATTTGGTCTAATTTTATTATTCAAGAATTATAATGTGTCAGGTCTGATTGATAATGTTCTATTTATAATTCGGAAAGTATCTGGTGGTAAAATTAAACCTCGATAAAAACATATATTTGGGATCTCAATATTAATGTTATTTTGTTCGATAATTAATATCGAATATAAAAAATCAATTCCAGTAAAATCTTTGTTTTCATAATGTTTATTAATCAAATAAATTTCTCTCCGAGCATCTGGATTAATATTATCGAATATTCCAAAATCAACTTGTGTTTTTAATAAATTTAATGCTGTCGGTAATTTTCCGTAAGTTTTTGTCCATGAAAAGATTAACGTCCAAAATAACCCGACGGTTTGTAAAAAATTTATAATTATTTCTAAACTGTGGTCTCGATTTATATGGTTGATTAATTCAAAATTGTCAGAAATAATTTTATAACGATTTGGAAACGGACAGAATCTTTTATAATATTTTGATTTCATGATATATTTGTTTTTAGTCAATAATCTTTGTATGATTCTTCCGTGAAAGAGTAATTCTTGATTAGGGTCAATACCATGTTCATCTGAAAAATGTTCTGATAGTATTTGAAAATCTTCTGTGAAAAAATTACATTCTGGAACTAATGAACAACAAAATGGTTCGGGTAATGGAATTTCACGAAATTCATTTAATTTGAATAATTGAAAAATTGGGGAATTTAAAAAATTATAAATTAATAAATTTTGTTGTAACCAAATGTTAGGCTTTGGTATTTGTTTCTTGATTGCTTTGCTAATAATTCTTTTAATTTCTACTTTGTTGGGAAAATCTTCATTAATTATATAATTTTGTAAAAAGTTTTGTAATGTTCGATCTGTAATAATTTCTTTGTTATTTCTGTGATAATTTTCATTAATATTTCATTTATTAGTCTTATCTTGTAATACATGGTCGAACTTTAGAATATAAATATCTTCATAATTATTCGTAATTAAAGATTCGTTTTCTGTTGATCATAATTCAAATGTATGATCCTCTATTCCTGTAAAATTGTTCGTCTGAAGTTTTGAATTTCCAAATAATCTATCTTATGAAAATTCGAATTTTGAGAAAAGTATATCATTCGATTTCTCTCCATGTAACGGAGCTAAAGGCGAATCCTCAGCAAAAATAGAACTCCCCATCAAAAAAAAAATCCACCTTCGACGGGATTCGAACCCGCAACCCCAGGATTAAAAGTCCTATGCTCTAACCGTTGAGCTACGAAGGTTTACGATTCTTCTTCAAATTTTGATCTTATAATATGAATCTGTAATATGAGACCGATCGATTTTGAATGTCAAACAAAGATAGCCTCAAAAAGGATTCTTAAAATAAAAATTGTTAACAAATGAGAAGAAATCCGAAAAAATGGTTAGAGCATAGGACTGTCATTAACAATTGTTAATTTTGATTTTTTATCTCAGCATCAAACTGTGATTGGGGGTTAACGATAAATTTGAACTCAAATAAATTTACAACATAAAATGACATTTCAGAAAAATTCAATTCAGTCGTTTTCAAAAATCACTTCACTTTTTTGTAGAAAATGGGCGAAAATGAAAATGATTTGATCTCGAAAATGATCAACGACTTTACTCAGAACAGGGAAGCGTCGGACCATGTTCGGTATGCTTTTGAGCATCGAATGCTTCCGATGTTAGTTGAGCAAGACGAGGACGGGAAGTTTATAAAAAGCCTTCTTGAACTCCAGGGTCAAATCTTATACCATTTGATGTCTGAGCTTTGCCAAGTTAAAGGCATTGAAATGCCTTATTCACCTAACGATTATGATGTTACTCGCACCCAAGTTTCTGATGATAAATTTTTTGTAACGCTAACAATGCCTGAGCCGTTGAAGATGCCACATTGTCGTAGAGTTTATATTCTTCTGAATAATGATTTCTCCCAAAAAAAATATATCACAGTCGAAAAAGATATGTTTACCACTGACTTTATGTGCGGATGGGACATGAGTGATGGCCAAGTAAAACACAATAATTATGGCCCCTCTCCAGAAAACATCCAAGATGAAATTGAAAAGGTGAAGACTCTCTTTTGGGATTAACCGCAAGTAAACATTTCAAAAAGTATATATGTATCAATCCGAGTATTTTTCTGATTTAAATAATTTTTGCAATAAATTATATGAATAATAATTACCCACAACTAAAATTAAATCCCTTTGACAGTTTTAGAGATATTTCATTTTAATTAAAATTTAAATTGAATCCATGAATGTGGATCCAATAAATTTTCCAAATACATATTGGAACAGTAAAAATGTTTGCTTAAGTTAATCATTACTTATATTTTTTTGGTTTACATAAATATTATAACAAATACTTAATTAAATATTTTCCCATGAACTCATTCCTTATACAAAATCCTTTAAATGACTTACAATAATTTGATGATATAAAAGATTGCCATAAAAAGCGAAAAGAATTTTTTGTTGTTAACAAGCTTTAGGGTGCCGTTTATTGACATTGCATAAACTTTTCAAAAATGTTGTAAAAGATTTGGCGCCATTTTATACTTTTTATTTTTTTGCCTTCATTAATTTTTGGCAAAAAATGCATTAAATGCACAAATACCAAGCAAAAATATTTATTCAAAATAAACTATAATTTGGTGTTATTATAATTTGCTTTCTGATTTGATTTTCAATAAAAATTATTCAAAAAATCATAATGTGAATTTGAAATATTTTTTCCCCATAATTTTGCTTATATTCTTTTTAATTTTCTTTCAAAATCGAATAAGTTTGATGAGAATTTCTGCGTCAAAAAATTAATATTTAAAACGGAATATTAAAATCGTTTTTCATTGGATAAAAACTAAAGAGAATGGTTTTCAAAAAATCTTTCCATAAATCCATTCAAAATATTTTCAGTCAAATGCCGCCATATCGTAATTAACGTATTCTTTTGTAGGGACCAAATTTAATCGAAAATGTCTGATACAATCAACTTTCTAGAGCGCGTTAACTCTGAGTTTGAACGCAGCTTTGCTATTGCATCAGAGATTGCGAATGAAATGGGGTGTTATGATGAAAGCCTTAAAGGCGCCAAACGTGTTTTTAATTATAATCCAAACTCAGAATTTATCCTAGATTTATTTCCACAATTTGCACCAATAATAGAAGGAATTACAAAGTTAGTTGGCGAATACGGAAATAAACTTAAAGAAGATTCGAAAAACCCTGATATCTGGACAACTTTAGGATGCTGTTATTTGACCCTTGGTGATTTTCCCAACGCCTTTGCACTTTACTCACATGCAAAGCGTGTTTTACCAGATCAAACAGATCCTAATTTTTGGTATGCAATGGGTATAGTTTATGGACATTACAAATACATAGATCATTCCCGTGATGCCTTTGTCAAAGTCATTCAAACCTCTCCTGGTTTTGTTTACATTAACGACATTAATTTTCGACTCGGAATATTATATCGTTCAAAAGGTCAATATGACCATTCCATAGTTTATTTTCAGAAAGCCATTCAATATTCACCCAATGGCCTTACAGCCCAAGATGTTCTTATGCAAATAGCATATACACATCAACTCAATCGAAATCCTACACAAGCCCAAGAAATCTATCAGAGCATCAATGCTGAGTATCCTAACAGTCAACCATTTCTTCAGCAGTATTGTTTGTTTCTATTTTTGCAATCTAATGGCACAGATTTTAGTCAACTTTATCCATATCTTAGTCATGCTCTTTCATTATATCCCAATGACATTACTCTTTTACTTATTGCTGCTCGTATAGCTATGCGATGTGATGACATTGCAACGGCATATGAACATTTTAAGTATTGCATTGACTTTTGTAACGACTCATCATCATTTTGGTGCGGATTAGGCGTTTTATATTATCGGAATGATCAAATTGATGATGCGAGTGTAGCGTTCCAAAAGGCGATTAATATAAATAATGGATCGATTGAAGGAATGCTAAACTTTGGACTGACATATGAGCGAAGAGGCGATTTCGCAACCGCACAGAAGATTTATAGTATGGGACAACAACAGTTCCCTGATAAGACTGTCTTCAATGAAAGAATTAACACATTAATGGCATTCCAAAGACCGGGAAACAGAAAACAACAAATGTGTCATCAGTTGGTAGATATTGATGATTCAAAGTTTATACCTTCTGCTACAGAAATGTTTAGTAACGATTACTTGGCGGCTGTGCCAAAATTGCCGCTGGAATGCTTCGGAATTGGTGATGAAGCCCAAAAATTCCATCAACTGTCAACATATCCAAAATCATTTTTTAAATAAATATCAATTTTTTGACTAAATTTAACATAGCATGAACTCATAGAGAAAACTGAAAATATAATTAACAGAGATGCAAACGAAATGTTGAAGCAAATGCATTTTAGCTTTTATTTGATTTGCCAAGATAATATCTTTTCTAGTTATCTATGTATTTGTTTATATTATACCAATATAAATGTAATGTTAAAAAAATTTTATAACATTTTTTGCATATACCAAATTTCATAAATTGCAAAATGTTTTGCTCAAATGTTTTCAATTATAATGAAAACAGGTTATAACATACACGACCTTGAAGAAAGCCATTATAATTTTTGATGTTACCAGGAAACTGTTACCACAGAAAAAAGATATCGTCACTCTGAAACTCCCAACGATTGGTTGTAGAACAGAATTTAATCCGCCGATAGCAGTTCTGACATGACGGTTATGTCTGACACTTTTTTGTTCGATGACTGCTCCTGCAGGAACCCTTATGCTTTCTATTTCCGGTATCCGTGGTATTGTCGGCGATTCCCTTACACCAGAAATTGTTACTCGCTATGTCGCTTCTTTTGCTGAATTACAGTTAACCAAGAATAAAGGAAAATTATTCATCCTTGGCTACGACACACGCCCTGCCGTAGAATGGATCAAACACATTGTTATGGGAACTCTTCTTGCCTATGGCGTCGATGTTCTTGATATTGGCGTTGTTCCAACTCCAACTGTTCAATTAATTGTTCAAGATAGGAACGCAGCAGGTGGAATCATCGTTACAGCATCACACAACCCTCAAATGTGGTGCGGTCTTAAGTTTGTTGAGTATACAGGAATCTTTTTAGATCAAAAAGGATGTGATAATTTATTCTCAGAAAAGCAAATCAAATATGCTCCCCACGATGGCCTTGGAAAGCTTTCTCAATGGGATGGAGCCATTCAGTTCCATATCGACAAGATATCCAAACTTCCATATATCAATGTAGATAAGATTCGATCCCAGAAATTCAAGGTTGCTGTTGATACGATCAATGGTGCAGGATCACTTGCCATTCCTCAAATCCTCAAATTCTTTGGATGCGAAATAACTGAATTAAATACAGAACCAACAGGAATCTTTGCTCATACACCAGAGCCAATTCCAGAAAACTTGATGCAACTCCGCGAAGCCTCTAAAGGCCTTGACATTGGGATTGCTGTTGATCCAGATTCTGATCGATGTGTTTTAATTGATGAAAAAGGTGATCCTTTAGTTGAAGAATACACATTGGCATTAGCTGTTCACCTTCTTTTATCCAAATTTGGTGTCAAAGCACCAGTTTGTCGTAATACTTCAACATCTCGAGCAATTGATGACATCTGTACAATGAATGGAGTCGACTGCTATGGTACAGCCATTGGTGAGGTTAATGTTGCCGTAAAGATGCTTGAAGTAAAATCAATAATTGGTGGTGAAGGAAATGGTGGCGTTATGCTTGAGCCAATCCACATTGGAAGAGATGCTCTTGTAGCTGTTGCTCTTGTTCTTCAGTTGTTTGCCATGGAACGTGAATCTAATCCCAATATAAAGATTTCAGAGGTTAAAGGCGCTTTACCTCAATGGAGAATATCAAAGATGAAGATAGAACTTGACCCAAGGTGTCCAATTTCTAAAATAATTGAGCAATGGAAGGAAAACATCAAAAAACAATACGGGGAGACCGTTAAATTAAATGAAGTCGACGGTTTAAGGGTGGACCATAAGGACTGGTGGGTCCACGTAAGGAAATCAAACACTGAACCTGTCGTAAGAGTCATTGGTGAAGGACATACACAAGGAGAGGCTGATATGGTCTGTAAGAAAGTATATGATGAGTTCCAGCAATTAATGAAGTAAAAAGTCTTTAAAATTTTTTTGATTGAAATGTTCACACTTTGATTTGATTTATATTCGCAATGGCAATTGTAATTATAAGTCTCTCACAATGACTCTTGTTAAGTGGTGTTTGATCTCAATTTTTAATCCATCCATGATAATTTTGCTTTGATGAGCATTATTTTTAACCAAAATAATAAATGTTTACCAGATAAAAACATTTAATTTTTATCATACTCGTTTAAAATGGCGGTGTTATCCTATGATTGCTGTATCAATTTTATTAAAATTACTATTTGTCGAATGAATAATCTTATAATGTTATTGAAACATTCATTTCTTTCATTCCATATGCATGTTTTAACTGTATTTAGTATAAAATATCAAGCTTATTTAACCTTCAGGCACGACATACTTGACAATAATACAGCCATTATTGTAAAAATGTAATATCCATTTATTGAATTAATAATAATTGATTCATATACAATGCCAAAATGATGAACTTTTTCCAATTTCATGTATATGAAAACGATCATCAAACATCTCTTTTATTGAATGTTCATGTAGTGTAGTTAAACAAATTTTTGCACAATCATCTTTTGAGCACATATTTATAAATATCATTTAATTGATATGAAATGACAAAGAAAATAAAAAGAAAATTCAATTTTATTTCATTTGCTCATTATTTTCAATTACACGAACATTAACATTTGCATCCCAAATCATTACTTTGTTCTTGTCAACCAGGAACAGCGGCACTTGAACTGTTCCGATTTTATTTGGACAAAACGTAACATTTACATTTTGTGTTTCTCCTTCTTTCAAATTTAACTCGACATTATGTTCGCCAACAATGGAAAACCCATTACTTTCTGAAAGTATTAAATCCGCATCAATTGAATTTAAGCATTCAATTTTTAGTGTAATTTGACTTTGTTTGTTCGCTTCGACTTCCTCAGGTGCTACGATAGAGACATTGACAAACTTTGTTTCGATTTTGATTTGAGGCATTTCGAATGAATACTTCAGTGGTTCATCATAGCCTTCAACTTCATATGTGATCTCATAGCGACCTAGAGGCCCATCTACTGCAGTATCTGTTAGTTCGATAAAGATAGCGGTAGTAAAAGCTTCGCTTGAAAGGATATTAAGAGGTAAATCAAAGTCAACTGGATCAAGTGAAACACCTTCTGACGGCAGTGCTTTGAGATCAGTTATTGTGGAAGAACTAGGAAGGTTATATTCAAATGTGATAACTAAAATAAATTTATGATTTCGAGATAAAGTAGGTTGTGTTTTAAGAGAAATTGGATACCTATCTTCACCGAATAATTTAAAACTAATAAAGAAAGGAATCCAAAAAATAATGTTAATCGTTTCATTAAACTCTGAGGTTACAGAATCAGCTTCAATTGACCAATTAAGCCTTACAGAAGTTTCCTGTTTTTTATTTGATCTTGCCCTGAAAATATGTTCAATTGAAGAATCGGGTTCTTTGATTTCAATTTTCGGCGGTTCAATAAAAGTGACAGTTCTATCGGCTTCAACTGACAAAATTAATGAACTTGCAGATTTCGGGATACCGCTTATTAAAAGCTTGATAGGATAATCTGCATTTACGACGCCGAAGTCTGGCTTTACAATGTGAAGATCACATTCGGAATCATATGGAAGAATAGTGGATTCTGGAAATCCAATAAGATAGAATTTGGTTAATTCAATAGTAATTTGGCCAATAATAAAAGAAATTGATTTTATAGTCATTTTCCCTGGTTTTCGAATCGTAATTGGAATTTTTGCAATAAAATTGGTTTCAGAGTTTGTAAAATTAATTTCATTTCCGAGAGAAAGCCTTTGAATACCGCACTGAGAGTGTTCAGCTAGAACAGTGAAGTCTTTTATTTGGCAATTGCAATTGAGATTGGAAAATACTTTAAGAAGAATAGAAGAGTCTTTACTTGGTGGGAAGGTTGGACTCTCAAATCCAAGTTTAAAATCGAAGGGAACTCCAGAATCTTCTGTAATTTCAAGTTTGATTTCGCAATTTAAATTTGAAAGTTGTTGTATGAAATTTTCTTCTATTTTAGATGTGATATACCTCCTGTAAAGTGGAGAAATACATTTAAGTGTATATTTTATACATTTTTCTGTATTTCCTATTTCTTTATAAAGTAAAATCAAAATTTCGGATATAGCTGCTGCAAGCGGATGGAAGTTTCCTAAAGCATATGATTCTTTGTATTTTTCAAGTGTATCAATTGCAGATTCGATGGAATCAACATTTAATTCTGTTTTAACAAAATCAGCTGAAAATTTATCACCACCTTCATTGTATGTTGTGAGGATTTTGTTTAGAATAAACCCAAAATTATTCAGTTGTCCATCATTTTGCATTTTGCTTTCTGTTGAAATCTGAAATGTTATGTGAAAAGTTGTTCCCAATTAAAAAAAAATGAAAGAATACTCTTGAATGTTGGAAAAATACAAACAAAGTGTTTGACTGTGTATTTGGTGGAAATTATCAAGATAAAAAAATATTCAATATATAACTTTTATATATTTTATTGATTGAAATAGAGTCAATGATTTTTTTTTTGATAGATTATTTATATATATTATATTTATTATTAATATATTTGGTCAACTTGTGTTGTAATTTATCCTATATTTTCCACACACAAGATAAATATATTTTTATTTCATTCATTTACAGTTTTTTTCTGTCGTTATTTGGTCTCTGATTACCCCAAAAGTGACTTTATTCTCCTTTTTCGATCGTGTTTAAGGGAACAACAATCACTCCTATCATTCACAATCGTTACCATTAATTATTTTATCTGTTGTGGACATAAGAACTTATATTTTCTAAGATATTCATCCATATTATATTAAATTTTTAAGAGTATGAGTGAATTACATATTCAAAATATAATATGTTAACTTTTAATCTTATACTCAATTTTTTCTAACATATAAATAATATTCCTACTCATGCGGGTTTTCAGAAATCAAACGAAACATTAATTTTATTATGTTCAGAAGCAAAAAAGTCACTTTTATATGAAACTTTTTGTGATCACACATGTGTTGACAATATTTGGGGTATGATGAATGGTGCACTACTGTAAGAACTGTTGTAAGGTTGACCAAAAGTCGATAATATGTAACAGCTGTTTAGCCGATATTGCAAACTTTGCAGATTTGGAGTTTTAATAAATATTCTGAATTATGAATTTTGTTGAAAACATTCTTTAAAATGAAAAATTTTAATTTATCAAATTGCAATTTCATATGAAATCAGTTATTATTAATTTTTTGTTTGCTTAAAATAATTATTAAATATTGTAAAATGTGTTTCATTAAATCTTTGATTTCCATGAAAATGAATTTCAAATGGCATTTTACTAAAATAGATGCATGGAATGAAATCGACAACAATAACTTTACTTCTTGTACTAATTAGCACCTTGTTTTATTTTATCTTCTTTTTTGAGTGATGTGAGAACTTCTTCCAATTTAACATTTCCTTTTTCCAAATTGTAATTGTCTTCTTCAACTTGATCAAGTTTAATTCTGATATCAACAATTTTTTTTTTGTATATTTTAAACAATTTCTTCGAATTGATCAAGTGTTTCGTCATGCAATAAAAATTTATGGTTCTTATTTCTTTTTGATTCTTGAAATTTTTTTTGATTTAATTTTGGTATTTGTGAAAATATTTTCTTTTGTTTATTTTGTCTTGTAGAATTTTGTTCAGTATTTTCGTAATTAGTTCGGAATGTTTAATCTTTTGTATAAAAGGAAATATTGATGCTTCGGTGTCTGTGTGTAATTTATTATAAATCTATCATAAAACTAGATAAAGAATAATTTTGTTTCGTGAGCTGAAATATAACATTTAATTTTATCTCAATATTTTATGAATTCCGTATATGAACATTCCGTTATAAAATAAGAGACATAATTTGAATATTTTAAGAATATATTTCGCTTTTATATTAATGTTTTATTGTTTTCATTAAATAATTATTGAATATTTAACTGTGCTCACATTGTGATTTTCTTGATTTTTCTCGAATTAAATCCACTATTTCTGTGTAACCCTTTTTAGATGCTATCTTAAGAGCTGTTTCAAATAATTTAAATTATTTCCAAATATTATTTTGAAATTTTAAATAATTCAAATAAATATTAATTAAAACAAATAAATATTTTTAGCTTCAATATCAATTCCTTCTTGTTCAAGAAGTAATTTAACTACTTCTATATGACCATATTCACATGCATACATAAGTGCTGTTTTATATATTTTACAACATAAAAATATAAAAATAATTATCAAATAAAGTATATAAATAAGTTTAGCATTAATATCAATTCCCTTTTGTTCAAGAAGTAATTTGACCATTTTTGTATCACCATTTTTAGATGCTTCCATAAGTGTTGTGCGAAATAATTTAAAGAAATTCCAAAAATTTTATTAAAACATCCAGTTATTGAAATAAATTCTAAATAAAACAAATAAATATTTTTAACATTAATATCAATTCCTTCTTGTTCAAGAAGTAATTTAATTGTTTCTATTTGACCATTTTCTGATGCCCAAATAAGTGCTGTTCTAAATAATTCAAAGAAATTCCAAAAATTTTATTAAAACATCCAGTTATTGAAATAAATTTTAAATAAAGCAAATAAATATTTTTAACATTAATATCAATTCCCTTTTGTTTAAGAAGTAATTTAACTGTTTCTATTTGACCATAATAAGATGCATACATAAGTGCTGTATCAAATAATTTAAATAATTTCCAAATATTATTTTGAAATCCAAAATTATTAGGATAAATATCAAACAATACAAATAAATATTTTTAGCATTAATATCAATTCCTTCTTGTTCAAGAAGTAATTTGACTATATCTGTATGACCATATTTCGATGCCAATATAAGCGCTGTTTCAAATAATTTAAATAATTTCCAAATATTATTTTGAAAATTTAAATTATTAAAATAAATATTAAATAAAACAAATAAATATTTTTAACATTAATATCAATTCCTTCTTGTTCAAGAAGTAATTTAATTGTTTCTATTTGACCATTTTCTGATGCCCAAATAAGTGCTGTATAAAATAATTTAAATAATTTCCAAATATTATTTTGAAATATTAATTTATTAAAATAAATTCGAAATAAAATAAATAAATATCTTTAGCATTAATATCAATTCCTTTTTGTTCAAGAAGTAATTGAACTGTTTCTGTTCTACCATATTTCGATGCCAATATAAGTGATGTTTCAAATATTTTAAATAACTTCCAAATATTATTTTGAAACATTAAATTATTAAAATAAATACCAAATAAAACAAATAAATATCTTTAGCATTAATATCAAATCCTTCTTGTTTAAACATATATTCAACAAGTTCAACATTTCCTGATCCAGATGAAAATACCAATATATCATGCGGAATTGAATGTTCTTTAAGAAAATATTCAACTAAAAAAATATTTCCAATATTTGCTGCTTCATTAATAATATCATCATTGATTTTCATTCCTTCTTTAAGTAAAAATGAAAATATTTCATAATTATGATGTAAAATGCAAAGTTTTCCTAATTCTTCTAAATTATTAATTTCTTTTAATGTATTATCATAAAAATAATGAAAGATATCATTTCGATGGAATTGAATTGCTGTTTCATAAACACCTTCAAATGTTGAATTATTTTGGTCACATAAATGAATAATTTCTTTATTTTCACCTGCAATTGTATATTTGCCTGTGTTTTCTACTTTTGCACCATTCATAAGTAAATATTTGAAACATTTAACTGATCCAAAAAATGCTGCATAATCAATTAATGAAACATTTTTTTGATTAATAAATGAACATTTTTCATAAAGTGATGGTTTAATTGTTTGTTTAAAATCAAAATTTGTTTGTGATGATATTTCTTGAAGTTTCTCTATTTCATCATTTCGAATTATTTTCCCAATTTTATTCGGGTTTACTCCTTCTCTAATTAATTGCTTATGTAATTCCCAATCATTCTTTGAAAGTTCTTCATATTGTTCGTTAATTTTATCGATGAACCTATATTTTTCTTTTTTTAAAATATTCTTTTTGATTTCATATTTAAATTTTTTGATTATATTTAATCATTTGTTGAATTTCTTCATTGGTCATATAATGTACAAAATATGAAATCTTTTTATGTTCCAACAGTACATTTTTTTTTGATAAAATTATGTTCAACCATTTCATTGAGAAGAAAATATGCATCTTGTGTATGTCCATCAAAAAGCAGAAACTTAGTAAATATTTCAAATATTTTGTTTTTAATTTGTTTTGTTTCTTCAAATTGTTCAATTTCTTCTAAAAATTTAATATATATATCAAAAATCTTTCTGTCTTGCTATCAATACAGAAAATATTATTTGACTAATTATTAAATTAAAAGATAATGGATGCTCATCATCAAATTTTTTGATTATGAAACTTGAAGATTCTGTGATATTTTCTCGATTCAATTCAAATATTATTTTGCTAATTAGTAGTAGTGTTTCCAATTTATCAGGAAATCCATCATTTTCATTTCTTGAAAGCTCTTTTTCCATCAGAAAGAAATGATTAAAAATTTGAATAAAAATGCACTTTTTGAAAATAATGCGACTTTTTGATATAAATAAACCGTCAGTGTGAAATGAGCGGTTAGAAACTTCCCTTACCTGAACGGTTTATATCGTATTTCCGATCGAAATCATTTACTGTTCTATGCAAAAATGAATCAAGATTTACCACAAATATGTTTATTACAATATAGAGTTAATTTCATGAATGTATAAATCAATCCATAGAATATTAAGGAAAAGCAAATAATTATTATGTTCAATCATTTCGACAAAATATAGAAGAAGCAAAAGAGACTCATGAAGTTTCAATAGAATTAATTATGATTAAATCATTATGAAATTAAAAATAGCTAAAGATAAGAAAAAAAAACATTAATCAAATCAACAAATTTTCTATCATTAAAAAATAGGATACTTATGAAGGAACGTATGTAAAAAAATGAAACACTACAGGAATTTGGAAAATATCTTGTTCCTTTATTGAGATATGTTAGTTAAAACTAAAAAAATGTCATTAACGTACAACATGCCGATGATAATGAATGAAAACGCCATTTTCACGAGAATCTAGAACAGGCGAAAAAAAATTTGGCCCCACAGATTTCTTATCTAATTTAAATCGATAATCTACATACCATACATATCTATAGAATAGTAGCATAACGTTAATCAAAATTTATTATTCCATTATTTTCTATTGTTTATAAACCGATATAAATTATCTTGAAATATTATAGTTAATTAAAATCTTAGATAATAAAAACATCTTCATCATTTTTTATATTTATTATATGTTCAAAATCATTTCTTTTAAATTTAAGCGCAATATATGTAGTCATCAAAAGTGTTTTCGAATTTACGATTAATAATATATTGATTCAAATCATATAAAGATATCAACATACTTCTATAAATTTTTTTCATACTAATTTCCTTAAAAAATAAGTGAATATCTATCTATAGATATCCATAAAAATCTCTATGTAAAATGAAAATCAATCATTAGTTAAATTACACATGTAATATTATATAATCTTTATAAAAGTTATTAATAAAAGAAAAAATGTGTTTATTAAAAAAAATTGATTTTTCTTTAATTTTTCCCAAAAAAAGTTTGTTGCAATCACTGTTCTATGTATTATCTTAAAAGTGTCTCAAAAGCTATTTAAGGCTTGAGGATTTCCTTTTTATGTGTTAAATAACAAGAATACGTTTTTTCAAATCTGTGTGTCATCATGTGACAAATTCATTGTTTCGGTTATATCTCTGAAATTTTTAGCTTTTTGAGAAACTAAATAAATTTTTGTAATGTGCTTCATCCATATTTTCATGTGTAACATGGAAATTCCAAAATTCCTTCTGGTTCTTCCTATGACATATGTTTTAATATCCAATGGACTATACAGCAAACAAGTTTTTTCAAACTTAACATATTATCACATGCAGCAGTACACAAACAAAGGAGGCAAATCACTTGCAAACATGATGTACTCAATAATTTCCAATATTATATTCATAAAATTTGCAAGATTTAAATGAAATTGGAAGTTCTGCATTTTATAATTGTACATCATTAAATAATATTACAATTCCTAATTCAGTTACATCAATTAAAAATTATGCATTTAGTTATTGTTCTAATTTAGAAACAGTTATTATCAGCGAAAATATCAAAACAATTCGAGATTCAATATTTCGATCATGTTCATCATTAAATAATATTACAATTCCTAATTCAGTTACAACAATTCAACTTTATGCATTTAGTTCTTGTTCTAATTTAGAAACAGTTATTATTGGAGAAAATGTCACATCAATTGGAGATTATGCATTTTCCGATTGCATTAATCTGAAGTGTATTTATTTTACAGGCTATAGATCGCCAACATCTTTCAGTGCAAATGTATTTTCTGGTGTACCAACGCAATATGTAATGACATCATATTTATATCAAAACACGACATTTGGACCACTTAACATAATCTATAATCTGGCTGATGAATGTGATATTTATCTTTGGCCAACTCTTACATTTACGAAATCAAACACATTTTCTAAATCAAATACATTTTCTAACACATTCTCTAAATCAGATACATTCTCTAAATCAAATACATTTTCTAATACAAATACATTTTCTAATTCGAAGATATTTTCTTATTCAAATACATTTACAAAATCATTTTTCATTAATTCTTCATTAACATTTATGAGTACACTTTAACATATTCATATTCTATTACACAAACGATTACGATATATGAAACACAAATGAATTCATATTCATATTCAATTCTTAATTCATCACATACATATATTGAAACAAAATTTATTTATTATGATTATACGATCATTGTTTATTCAAGTTATTAAAGTTTTTATTCTTATTTTTATACAATTTTATTATCGAATGAAAATCAAACGAAAGAAAATCGGAATGTCATTATCATTTCTGTTTGCTCTGTAATAATCGGAATTATTTTAATAACTTTAATTGTTATTCTTTTGATTAAAATCAAACATAAGAAACATTCTTATGAAATTCAAGAAGAAGAAAATTCAGAACATGATAACAACGAAATCGAAAGTTCATTTCAAAATTTAACAACGAATAACATTGAAGAAGATCCGTTTGCTAGAAGAAAAATTTCTCAATCATATTTAGAAGTTAATAAAAGCGAATAAAATTTATATATTTTTTTGAGATAATAAAAAAGCATAAAAAAATTAAAAACATGTATAATGTTCACTACTAAGGCTATAAATGATTATAAAATTCGAGAAAATAATTTGTATTTTATATATTTTTCAAGTACTTTGATAGGGATAAAACTCTCTAAAATGGACCTATATAATTAGTCAAATTATTCATTCATAAACAATTAGAAAAAATCAAATATTTTAAATGATGCATTTTCATATAATGCATACTGACTTTATGTATTAAAATAAGCATTTGATATAATTCACAACTTATTATTTAAAAATCACTATGATTTTTTCCATATCTCTATAAAAGTGTCATTTAAGCATTAATATGTCTATCAATACAAAAACTAATATTAGTTCTAGAACAAAAAATTCAAAAAAAGAAGTAGAAATTATTGATAGTGAAAAGATATCTATGAAGAAACTTATTGATATCGAGCAAACTATTTTTAATTTAACTTATGAAAACATTGATTTATCAATTAAGAAAATAAATAAATTGTTTGATTCAAGTTATCCATATTCAGATAATTTAATTATTTGTAATTTGGTTTATTTTGCATTTTGTTCAAAAAGAAATTCGTGTGATTTGTATATCAATTATATAGAAACACTCCAATCAAAAGAAGTAGAAGTTAACAAAAACAATCAGAATTTTACGGAAATTTTTATTGATGACTTATGCAAACGAGGCTCACAAGAATCATATTATTTAATTAATCAAATGATTGAGAGAAATATAATTGATAAAAAGATAACTAAAAAAATTAAATCTAAATATTTCGCGCATTTAAAGAAAAAAGAAGAAATTCAATATATCAATTTATCTGATCCAAGAGAAAGAATTTTTAATGATAACTTCGATAAACTTTCAAAGAATGATTGGGAGCTTCATAAGAAGTTAATTAAAGAAGGACAAAGTCCAAATGAAATTGCTAAAATAATTCGAAATGATGAAATCGAAAAACTTCAAGAAATATCAACACAAAATGAATTTAATTTTAATCAAATCATTGAACCATCACTTTATGAAAGATGTTCATTTATTAATCAAAGAAATGTATCATTAATTGATTGTGCAGCATTTTTTGGATCAATTAAATGTTTTAAATTTTTACTTATGAATGGAGCAAATGTAAACAATACAGGTAAATATGCAATAGCAGGTGGAAATGTCGAAATCATTCATTTATGTGAACAAAATAATGCATCATTTGATGATGCATATGAAACAGCAATTATGTATCATCGAAATGATATCTTTAAATATTTTTATGAAAGAAACTTAAAAGAAGCACAGCCAAAAACAACATCCAATTATATGATCAATTCTTTTGCATATGAAAATAACATAGTAAAATTATATGAAAACTTGTTATGTCTTTGTATTACCAGTGGAAATTATGAAATCTTATCAAATTTACTTGAAAATGGAATGAAAATCAATGATAATGTTATTAATATAACTGCAAAAACTGGAAATTTATATCTAGTTAAATATTTTCTTCAACATTATCAAATTCCAAATAATATTATTGTTTATGCTTCAGATTCAGGAAATATTGAACTTGTTAAATATATTTTCGAACAAGAAAGAAAAAAACTCAATTCAAAAGATATTTAAATACATTTTTTAATATTCATTACAATAATTTGATATATAAAAATTTTATTTGGGTTTTGTTTAAAATATTTAAAATCGAACTATTTATAACACCATTGAAATGGAATAACGAAACAATAATAATGTTTAGGAAACAAAACGTATATGCGATCAATGCAAAAAACATTTCTATTTTTTTATTTTATTTGATATTTGTTTATGTAATTCAATATTTAAAAAAACTTTTTGGAAATTTTTTATATTATTTAATACAGCACTTATTTGTGCATCTAAAAACGGCTATGCAGAAATTGTTAAATTACTTCTTGAACAAGAAGGAATTGATATTAATACTGGAAATTTTTATTATTTTTCTTTAACATTTGTTTTAACGATTTAATATATAAAAATAACATATGACAATTATTGAAATTATTTTATTCAGCACTTATGTTAGCATCTAGAGAAGGTTGTACAGAAATAGTTAAATTACTTCTTGAACAAGAAAGAATAGATATTAATACCAAATCTATTGATTTGTTTTATTTAATATTTATTTAAATAATTTGATATTTTAAAACAATATTTGGAAATTATTTAAATTATTTTATTCAGCACTTATGTTAGCATCTGAAAATGGTCATATAGAAATAGTTAAATTACTTCTTGAACAAGAAGGAATTGATATTAATGCTCAAGATTTTAATTTATATTATTCAAAATTTATTTTTATAATTTGATAATTTTAAATAATATTTGGAAATTATTGAAATTATTTTTTACTGCACTTATATGGGCATTTTATTATGATCATATAAAAATAGTTAAATTACTTCTTGAACAAAAAGGAATTGATGTTAATGCTAAAAATTTTTATTTGTTTTCTTTAATATTTATTTTAATAATTTTGGATTTCAAAATAATATTTGGAAATTATTTATATATACTTCAAACAGCACTCATCTTAGCAGCTGAAAAAGGTTGTTTAGAAATCGTTAAATTACTTCTTAAACAAGAAGGAATCGATATTAATGCCAAAAATTTTTGTTTATTTTACTTAGAATTATTTTTGTTAATTTGATATATCAAAACAATATTTGGAAACTTTTTGAAATATTTTGTACTGCACTTATTACTTCATCACGATTCGGTTATACTGATATAGTCAAATTACTTCTTGAAAAAGATGAGATTGATATTAATGCACAAGATATTTGTTTGTTTGATTTAGTATATGTTTCAATAATATTTTATTTTAATAGAATATTTGGAAATTATTCAAAACATATCGAACATCACTTATGAGAGCAGCTTCAAACTGTCATCAAGAAATAGTTAAATTTCTTCTTGAACAAAAAGGAATCGATACAAATATTAAAAATGTTTAAATTTTTTGTTTAAATTTTTTTTTAGTAATTTAATATTTAAAAATAATAATTGGAAAGAATTTAATTTATAAAAAACAGCACTTATATGTGCAACTGATAATGGTAACACAGAAATAGTGAAAATAATTCAAGAACACAAAGAAACTCTTTGATGTTAATAAAAAATTTGAAATATCTGTGTATCAATTTGGCCAAATTTTTTTTACATATGTGAAAAGTTACAAAAATAGTTCTTTTAATTTTACCATCATTCCATTCATAAATTCTTATAAAATTTTCTTTTTACATCCTCAAAAAAATTATAATTTCCTTGTTAACATTTATATTATTTTTATTTATATTAATTTTTATCTTTAAAAAATACATCAATACCATCAATTACATGATTCCAATCCGAAACCACAGAAAAACTTCTTAAAATCCAACTTGGTAATTCCTTTGCATATTTCTCATATCTTTCATCAAACAAAACCACAGCTGCGAAGTCGTTTATATTTCTAAACGATCTCCCAATTGACTGGTTTACAGCCCTCATGCACATGTTATCGTAAAACTGTTTTCCATCACATTTCGACTTACCGTTTTTCTTCAAATCATCAAAGAATAACATTCTTTGTCTTAAAACCACATCACTAGTATCAGCAAAAGGCATTCCCACAATCATTACACACCTACAATAATTATCAGCAAAATTAATTCCTTCACTTAATTTCCCATTAATCACAGCAAACAAAATTGCACCCGAAGAATTATTTATATGTGATTTATACGTTTTCATTATAGTATTCAAATCTTTAGTATCTTTAGATTCACATAACAAAAATTTGTTTTTTTGAATCTCATCAAAATAAAACTCATTTTTCATAAAGTTATAAACAGTTGTCATATACTCAAACGATGTAAAAAATATTATCATTCCATTCGGAACATGTAAAGATAAGTCTAATACAGCCTGTGAAATAGATACTAACATATCACGATTATATCTTGTTTCATGTGTGAATCGAAGTTGTTGATTTGATGGCCCTCTCTTGATACACATTGCTAAACAATTTTCTTTGGGTATAACATGGCCATTTGTGTGAGTTAAAATTTTTTCATCTGATGAAGTAAGTTGAACGATCATATCTTCAAAGGGTCGTAAGGTACCGCCAACTAAAACGACGCTTTTGGCTTTGCTAGAAACTTCCGTAAAGACATTAGATGGGTTTAAAAGCATATAAGTTAATTTTGTATTAACTGAATCAACTAAAACGCATCCTTGATCATCAAGATTCCCCATGGATGAAATGAAATCAAGATAATTACGAACAGATTGCGATTTTTTAGAGATTTCTTCGGTACTTAATTTTTTGTTTTCATGTGATAATTTATAAACAAGTTGTGTTTCTTTAGCCCACTCAATAATGGAAAACATGTTTCCAACATCAATATTATATTCAATTTGAAAATCATTCATTTTTAATACTTTTGGTGGTTCTTTTTGTTCAAATACTTTTTGGAGACTAAGAGTTGCTTTTATAAGAATTGATGAGTAGTTGGTAGCTAACTTTCGTTGTTCTTCTTCTTCCTTCTCTTCGAATTGGCTTTTTCCTTCTTGACCACTTTTTCTTGGTCTTCGGGAAGAAACACTTTTCCTGAAGTTTAATAGACTTGTATATGCTGTTTGGATGTCAGACTGAGTGAGAGTGATAGTGTAGAGTGAGTTAAGGGAGTCTATTAGATTATGCGCTTCATCAATAATAATGCAAGAATTACGAATGGAAAGTTTAAGCGCACTTCTGGTTTCAGGACTAAATAAGGTTTGGTACGGAAAGAGAATAACTTGGGATTTTTTGACTGATTTGCGAGATGAAAAATATGGACAACATTGATGAGAAGATCCATATTTGTACAGATCTTCAATATCAAGAGGTTCCTCGGATATATGTTCTGAAAAATTTATAATAGATTCCTTATTATAAAATGGACATTTGGGACTACAAACATCATTAAGTTCATTTGCAGAAAGTTGAGAGTATTCAGGGTGTACACATAAAAGCTTTCTTGAAGCCAAAGAAACGACTTTTGGAAAGCTTTTGAGATAATCTTTATAAAATTTAATTTTATTCGTACAATCTTCTATTTCTTTTTGAATAAAAGGTTTGTCTCTTAAGCCAACAGATTTGAAGTTTTTTTGTAATTGAGCTCTTTTTTGATCATTTTGGATCATTAAATTCTTTGCACATTCTTTAAGTTTTTTAAGTTCAGAAACAAGTTCTTTTATTTGGCTATGTGTTCTAGTTGCGACCATTAACCGAATTGGTATTTGTGATTCTGCTTCGGAATCAGATTCTGAACTTAAAAAATTATATGTAAGCATTGAATTTTTCTTTTTAATATATGCAATAGAAGCACACAAAACGCTCATTGATTTTCCTGTTCCTGTTGGCGATTCAAAAAACCCAATCGAATTTGAATCAAAACATTGCAATAAATCATTCATAAAATCTATTTGTATTGTATATGGCTGATTTTTTATTGAAAATTCTTCAATTGCATCTTTCAAGAATGGATGCTCTTGTCGTGAAAGTAATAAAGAATCAGCTTCCATTTATTTTAAACGTCCACCAAACCAAAAATGAACTTCTGCAAAATGTTTTTATAAAGAATGAAATCCAAAGACTTTTTACTGTATCAAGAAATAATTTATTATGACAACAACATCCAAGCTGAAACCAAATATGAAGAAAATTTTAATCTCCATATTGTTAATTTTAATCTTAAAAAAAAACAGAAATTTTTCTCATTAATCCTTTATTTGATTGGTGTAATTCCGCTTCTTGTCTGCTTTCTGGCTCAAATAAGATCCAAGGTATGAATCCTCATTATGAAAGATTTTTTATAAAATATTGCATTTACACTTTGGAGATGGATCTGGGCCACCATTATTTATGACGATATTGCTCATCTTTAAGTACTCATTAACTGCTGTAGTCATTATTTCTTGAACACCAACACCTGTTTTAGCAGATGTTTCTAAAAATTGTGCTCCTAGAGTCGTTGCAAGTGCTTTTCCATCTTCGTAAGAAACTTGGCGTTCATTTTCTAAATCGATTTTATTTGCACATAAGACGCAAGGGAATTTATTGGTGTCTTTGTATCGCTGAATATCAGAGTGTATCTTAGAAATATTATCAAAAGATTCTCTTTCGTTAATTGCATATACAAGTATGAAAACATCTCTGTCTCTATAAATTTGAGGTTTCAAAGCTTCTTGAGTTTCCATACCAGCTGTATCTAGAATATCAAGTGAATATTGTTGATTGTTGAGAGTAATTGCTTTTTTATAAGTATTTGAAATGGTAGGCTCGTATTCAGTCATGAAGGTGTTTTGAACAAATCGTATTGACAAGCAACTCTTGCCTACAGCACCCAATCCAAGAACAACGACCTTGACGGTGGTCATTTTTCAATTTTGTTCAATAACCGCCAAAGTAGTCAAAAATTTGAAATTAAACATTAGAAAACGAAATAATAACCGCTGAAACTGAACGATGAATGACTGCTGTTTGTGAGGGTGATGAAACTTTTTCAGGGGGCATTGAAATGTACCTTCTTCTGAAATTATCGACAGTTAATTAAACGGTCTCTAAAAGTGTTTTTTTCACAACAAATGTTTTTGAGAATAATCAAAAAACGTATATAGCGATATATACTATACTATGGGAATATATTCTAATATAATTTTATCTGTGAATTAAATGTGATTTGATTCGTTAAAACTTTTTCTTTTGAAGCTTTTTGATTGCTCATGGCTAGTAAAAAAATTTAGTTTAAGCAATCTAACTAAGGTGATTACTATATGTACTATAAATAATATTAAAATCAAAGAATTTTATATGGCAGATTTTATTTTCTTTTATAAATCAGAAAATCATTAATTCATATCTCAATAACAAAAGTCAATTCAACTTTTGTATACTTCACATACGGTAGAGGGAGTCCACAACGAACTTTTCTTGTTGCACTAATTGAATACCGAAGATTGAATTTGCCAATGTTCTTGAAATAATAAAACAGCCATAAATAAATAGGTGCATTATAATGAGGCATATGAGCTACATGTAGCATTATCGTAGTAAGAATTATTGAGCTTCTTCCAACATTTACAAACCAAAATTCTAAATGCTATTGGAGGACGTTAAATATTTGACACTTATCGTGCATGCAAATCAAAGAAAAAGACATTATTTCCCACATTTTTCTACTTCCTTAACTCTTTCATCCACATATATCATAAGAGTTATGTCGTCTTATGCAATGTTGTCAATAGCTTATATTCATTTTAATTTAAATTTTAATAATAATAATAAAAATAAATCAAATTTTCATATATAATATGCATAAAAAAAATTTATAAAGCAGGAAATACCCCCAGGAGAGTCAACTCAATTCCTAATAGAAAATGAATTTTACATATTATCTTCATTGACACAACATTTCAGATTTTACCTCTATAAAGACGTCTAGAGAACGTTTAAAGACGTTAAACCACATCACCTATATAAACCTACCAATTGTGGGGCATCTTTCAAAAAATCCTTTTTATAAACGGTCGATAAATGGATTCTTGGAACCTAAGTTCACAAAACTTTAGTGATATCCATATTATACAGATTTCATTAAGTGAACAATTTCCTGGTGAAAAGGTTTCCGAGAATCTTCGAATACTAATTCTTTCACATCAATTATCACAATTTGGAATTCCTTCTTTCTATTTAGAATCATCTCCTTCCTATTCACTGAAAAGAATAAATTCCCCTGTTGTTATTTCTTTTGATATATATTCAAAACGATCGGAATTCATTCTTCCAAATTGGACAGATTGTCAAGAATGGGATTGGAACGTACTTACATATTTTTCATTTGAAATATCAGATCATTTTTCTCGCGCATTAGTTCTTTTCACATATTATCAAAAATTAAATCTTCATCCAATTTATTTTACATCATATCTATTAATTCCACCACAACGTTCCGTCATAGAACCATTTTTATTTCAGCCAGTTGTTGTCAAAAGAAAAGACAAAATCTACATTCGTACTGTATTACAAGGAGGTCTTGAAATTTCCATTATAAATTCACCCAAATCCATAGGAAGTATGGTTTTGATACCACCATTTGAGCATCCATTCAAGGTTGTTGAAATTCTTTCTAAATCATTTGATGTAATATCGGTTGAAAAAAAGAAATATTCATTTAAAATTCCGACCAAAATTGCAAATTTAACCAAGCCACCACTTCTACTTGCAAGTTTTTTTTATGTTGAACAAGTTTTTAAACCCATTTCTAATCTTGATTTAGTTGAATTTGATCGTTTCACAATCGAAGATATTAATAAATGTTTTACTGATATGAACTTGTCATCTAATAGAACACCTTCTAATCAATACCCAACAGATTTCCTTGAACCACCCGAACCATCGACAAGTCAAATTTTGTCAGAACAAATAACAGACTTTAACGTTCGCCTGCGCATTGCTCAAGCTCTTGGCGAGCAAGCACAATTTCCTTCAAAAAGAGCAAGTCTAAAATGCATAGTAACAAATTTCTTATCATATTTCCGTCTTGAAGTGGGTTTTTCTACTGTGATACCACCAAGATCTGCATATAGTTTTTTAAATAATTCTCCAATTCAACATGTACAACTCGGGATTCCAAACATATTAGTGAATCATAATGGCTTTTTAGAAGAAGTTAAAGCAAGTAGTGTAATTGATAATTGGATATCAGAACATTATCTACCAATTTCAGGTCCCAAAGATTGCAAATATGTTGTATTTTCACCTAATACAATCCCGCGTACATTATTAATCTCATTTATGAAATCATTTATGCATACATATAATATGTTTGGCTTTGGAAAACTACAACCGTACAGCTCCAACGCATATTATTTTGTACCTGAGAACTCGATTGACAGCACAGCGATTGAGTTTTATCAAAATAATCCCTTATCCCAATTTCAACAAATTCCATTTATCACGTTTATAGTTGGATATCCATTTCATGATTCTGATTTTTTACCACATTCCATTGTCACCAACATTTTTCCACCGTTAGTTTATTCCTGTACGCAATTAGGATTGCAATCACTTGCATTCATAGTTTATTCACGAATTCGATTATTTTCGCCAACTCCAATCGGAATGATTAACACCATCCAAAACTATGCTGTTCCGATTATCTTTGGCTTTCGATATCAGCCACCATTTTTATTACCACGTTATGGCACTAATTCTCGTTCGATTTCATTTCATTTTGCGTTAGACATTAAAACTAACAAATGTGCAATCATTGATGACATTGGATCAATATTACATATCTTAAACTTAAATTCGCTTCAATATCTTTCGGCATTAATTGATGATTGTAAGAAATTAGTCGAACAAAACGTATCACAAATTACTGTTTCGATTTTATCAGAAGGTTTAACGGAAAACTTTTTAAACGATTTTAAGAATATTATTCCGAACGTTTTGTTGTTCTCTGTTTTCCCTTCGTCGTGTGTACAAGGAAAATTCGAAAATGATTTCGATTCGGATACAATAATATTCGATGAACTCGAACAATCGTTTTCAAGTGACGAAGTTTTGGTCGATCCAATTGAAACTTGTTACGTACTTTCGAAGATTCATCCGCCTTATAAAGTATCGTTATATGCTGCAGGCGATCGAAACGACTTGTTGAATTACGTGGAATTAATGTCGAAGCTTTCGTGGCTCTCGGTAAAACCTGGAGAAGAAAAAAGAACAATTTCTTACCCGCCGCACATTTGCGCTTTGTTGAGGAAAAATAGATGCGAGACAATTGTGTTGAGTAGATTCGAGTTTTTGCCTTCAAATGGTCCAATTTGATGTGAAATAATGTTTTGTATTTCGGTGTTTAGATATATATTAATTAATAAATATTTATAGGAGTTATGTTGTCGTTTTTTGGCGAAAGAGAAATGTTAATGTGATTCATGTGCCAGAATAATATTCGAATGAATTGATGCTGTGTTAAATATATTCCAAAATGGAGAAGTAGTCTTGCAGAATCCCAATGTTCCACAGGGATAAACAGTTGTTCTAATTGTATCTCATAGTTTCCCATTAAAATAAAATTAGTATTTTGTATTATAAATTGGTTTTCCAATTATAAAAATGATTAATTTTTTGAGCATTTATGGAACATTAATTTAAAATAAAGTTATATAGCCATATTGACAATTTAAATGCATTTTGAAAATTGTATTACCATTTTATGCACATGTGCGTTTTCCATATTATTAGAAATTTGGCATTGAAAGTGTTTATTTTATGATTTATTATTTAGTTTTTGAAATATATCGTTAACTTCATATACATCGTTCACAATGTGTTTTCACAAGATCATCAAAGTTTTCCACTGATTTGTGAAATAAGATATAAAAAGTTATTTAAAATTGGTTAAAAGCAAATATTTGAATATTTTAGAAAAATAAAACAAATCAAGTTATTTGATTAATTATTTTTTGATGAATAAATAAAAAAAAATATTATAATATAATATGTAAATTAAACGTTTTATTATATAAAAAGATTGTTTTATAAATATGTCATTGCTTCATTATATCACTAATGTCTTTCATCAGACCACAAAAGTAGTCCAAGAACATATCGTCCATGGAAAGTTTTAATTTTCTTCCAAATTTCTCAATAATTTTATTTTCCATTTTCTCCAAACAAACACAAATTTTCTCCTTCAAGTTTTCCATTTCTTGTCCATTACAAGGAAGCACTTCTTTAAGCACATCTTCGTAATCCTCAAATTTTAATTCTTTATTAATCAAATTAGAAGTGAGTTTTAAGATGAATTCAGATACAGTCTTGAATAGTACATCATCATCTTTGTTTCGTTTGTTGGCAAAAATCATCGTCGAGTATTTCCTACTATTTAATTTTAGCACTTTTTTTGCAGATTTGAAAATTTGCCTTGCTACATATAGGTTTGATGCCCGTTCGGATATATATTCCCTGCATTTGACGTTTTCTTCAAGTTTTTCTTGAGTAAATTCTAATGAAATATTACGTATTTCAAAATAATTTTTGGAATTTAACGAGATTTCGGAGGGATGGATAATAAACAACTCTTCTTTAAAGGGATGAGTTGTGATACGTCGTGGTGATGCTGGTTGCGAACAGAAAAAATCAGAAATCTGCTTTGTAATGTTACGATCAACATCAGTAATTACAATTTCACTACTACTAAAGGTTACATCTCCTATTTTCGGTAGAGTAAAAACATTGTCAATATCTACATTGAGGAAACAGTTATATATGAATTGCTTTTCTTTCTTTTGGATCTCATCGTAAAGCTTAGAAAAAGTGTCATCTCCATTTGGCACTTTTAAACGTATTTCGTCGGTAAATTTGGGTGAAACTTGCAAAACATTAAAAATGCGTTGAAGAAAACAATTAAAAAAAGCAATAGAAACAAGCATGGGATGTGTTGAGCTTTTCTTGATAATAAGATTCTTTGCTGCTAAAATTTGATATTTGGACATATATGGAATACATTGCTCGAAACTGTATTTGAAGATACTAATAAGAGAAGGCATGGAAAGAATCTCATTTGATTGGGAAACCTTGTATAAAAATGTATCAATGAATTTTTCTTGGAAAAAAAATGAATATTTAAGAAAATAACCTGTAAGAAGATGTGAATTAGGATCGTCAGAAAAAAAGTTAATGAAGTTTAATGCAGCATTAGCATACTCATCAAACGAAAAATTTCCAAAAATTGTTGGAAAGGTTGAATTCAAAAAATAACTTTGTACAACCTTAACGTCTGGATATACACTTTGAACCACAGAAAGAAGGTCGTTTTTTTTGACAGTGAACTTTTTGTTATCATGAAGTTTCTTCAAATTATTTTTGAATTGTGTTAAGTTCCCAAGGCCTTGATTTGAATAGACAAAGGTAGGTTGCTTTGGTAATTCGGTGCTTGTGAAATTAAGTATGAGGAAATCAATGAGTCCATTTAATTTACAGCAAATATTGAATGATTTTATTTCATCTGATACTTTACTAAGGTAAAATCCCATAAATTGGCCAGAATCAAAAGAATAAAATTGTTTTAATTCTTCAAGATTTGTATTTTCCATTTTTTTTTCTTCTTTTGGTGACAATTTTCATAAACGGTCGTTTTGTGTTCGTTTAAAAATTTTGGAATGGTATGTTTCTATTTTAATTGATAGGGAGGAATACAAAGCAATACAAACTATAAAATATTGTTTATTTAGATTTTAACAATAGGTTACTCGGCTTAGATAATTCTGGAAAAACATCAATTTTGGAATCAATGACTGGGGGTTCTCCACAAACAACTTCACCAACACGTGGATTTAACGTGAAATCAATGGTGTTTAATGGTGTAGACCTGAATGCTTTTGATATTGGAGGCCAACAATCATTAAGAATTTATTGGGCAAATTATTATCCAAAAACTAATGGTATCGTTTGGGTAATAGATAGCACTGATAGACGTCGTATGTTTGAGACTGGTCTTGAGTTAGTTGCTCTTTTAAAAGAACCTAAATTAGAAGGAAAGCCACTTTTAATTCTTGCAAACAAGCAAGATTTGGCCACTGCAATGATTGCATCTGAAGTATATTTATGTTCTAACTACAGATTTCAAATGAACTTGAGTTGCATCAAATCAGAAATAGGAATTGGCATATCCAAGATTGTTCAGCAATAACTGGCTATGGACTTCAAGAGGGAATGGAATGGATGGTACAAAATTTGGTATCACGCGAAAAATCACAAAACTTGAGGAAAGAACTTACAATTGCTAATAACAAACCACCAAAAGAACATGAAAATACTCCATCGAAAAACAAATTATTGTTCAAGTCTAAAGAGCGTGAAAACAAGAAACAGAAAGAAACCAAAAAACAAGAAACAAATGAAAAGAAGGCAGGAAAGTTTTCGATGTTCAAAAGAGGAAAGTCTCCAAAGAAACAAAAGAAAGAAGAAACTAACACAAAAGAAAATGAAATTAAACTTGATCAAGAAGAGTCTTCTTCAAAAGATAACGAACCAGGAAATAACAACGAAAACGAAAAAGATGTCAAAAAAGAGAAGAAATCTTTGTTCAAAAGAGGGAAATCACCAAAGAAACAGAAAAAAGAAACAAATGCAGGAAAAGAAGACACTAAAAAAGAAAAAACATCATTGTTCAAACGTGGCAAATCCCCAATGAAGCAGAAAAAAGAAGTAGGCGCTGGGAAAGAAGGTAATGAAGATGAAGGCACCAAAAAAGGAAAGACATCATTATTCAAAAGAGGCAAATCTCCAAAGAAACAGAAAAAAGAAGGAGATTCTAGAAAAGAAGAAAATAATGATAAAGAAGCAGAAGAAGAAAATAAAGACAAAGAAACAGAAGAAGAAAATAAAGACAAGCAAGAAGATAAACACGAAGCAAAAGATGAAAAACAAGAAATCGGAGATCAAAGCGAAAGCAAGTAAAATTTTGGGTGCCCTTTTTTGGGGATGCTCCAAAAGATATTTTCCATGTTTCATAAACTACACAACTTTTCAATACTTTATTTAATGTCAATGATAACAAAAGAAGAAATTTCCCTTCAAAACAGAATAATTGAATTTCAACAATTCGTTCAAAATGCTGAAAATGAGGCCCAGAAATCAGTTGCTTTCGGAAATACAGAGATGGAATCTGCTTTAAAAAATCTTCAAGAATTAATAAAGATGATGAATTATTCCATAAAAGAAGCGGAAGCTGTTCCTCAAACTTTACAGAGATGTCGAGATTTCCTAGAGAATTCACAAAATCCATTGAGAGTATTATTGATGAAACATGAACCAAATGATTTATTACAATTTATCAAATCAAATAACGTAGAAAATTTCTTCACACCAAATACACAACAGGATTCAGACATTATTGTTAATTTATTAATCCAATTAAATGTTCTCCATAATGAACCTATAGCACTTAAATGGATGGAATTCGCGTTAATGGATTTAGACACCCGAAACAGGTATGTTAGAGAAAATGCAGTACCAGTTTTAAAAAAACTTTTGGTAACTATTGATGCAAAAACTACTTCACAAGCACACATGATACACCACCTTATTCAATCTCATTTAGCTGAACTAGAAAAATAGAATAAAGATGAAATTCCAAAAAAAAAGTTTTTTTTTAAATCACTAAACATTTATTATTCACTTTTTTGTTTTATTTTAAAGTTATGTTTTTTCACTCACTTTCGTTCCAATGATCATCTTATCACAGGGATTTTGTTAAGTGCTTTTGTGTTGATATATTCTCTCTAAATTGTTAAAAAAATTATTGTGAATATAATACATGCATATTTTAAAAAATTGATTTTCATGTTTCAATGTACATTTGAAATCTCATCAATATAAACACATATTTATAATTCATTTTGATTGCTAACAATGATAATTTTTATAATTAAAAATATTGATGTTTTTTAATTGTGTTTGAGAAAAACAGAAAAAATCGCAAAAAATTTACATTTGATAATCGGAAAAATTTTGATTGTATTTCACCCCTTGCCTCAAAATTTAAAAATCATAGAGTAAGAATTTTACTTGATATCACGGCTTAAGCCAAATTAACGGTCACTAAACTGTCGGCATCGTTTATTCCCAAGACGTTAATATAACCGCAAAATTTTTGGTTTTGATTTCATTTTCCGTTTAAATTTTTTGCAGATGTCATCCTATGCTCTATTTGGGAACCAAAAAAAGCAAGAAAACACAAACATCCAATCCAGATTTGGTGTAAAACAGAACCCATTAGCTCCACGTCAAGCTTTTGGAGATATCACTAATCGAGATTTCGGATCTTATTCTCAGCCAACAACTACAGAACATCCTCCCCCTGAAAAAATATTTTTTGCACCTCAGCCAAAGCCATATGAAGGGTATCATTATGAAATCGATGATGAGCCATGGTTTGACACAGAAATCGAACTAGAACCTCAATCCCTTTTTGAGCCTGTTCAGTGGTAATGCATTTTTAAATTTTTATCATTTTGATTTTTTTATTTCGTTAAACATGGTAATTTACTTTCAACTTTTTTTTGATCAATCTAGAAACCTCAAAGGATCCAAACTTTTGTTAAATGAAAAAATGCATTACCATAAGCAAAACATAAAACAAAGATTAAAAACATTTTAATTTTATTAATTTTTTCACTTTTCTTTAACAAGTTCTTCTAAAGACTCCAAATAAATTTTTGCCTTTTCCCTTTGTCTTTGAGGCAATTTCTGTGTTCTCATCGAGAATGCGAACAATTCAATTTGCGCCTCATTTTTCGTTATTGGCTCGACATCTATCGAGTTCGGCAACGACATATGTTTTTTAATGAATCGCAAATACGATTTTTTAGATGGAGTTTCGAACATTGGCTCGGAATTAGTTTTGTTTAACAATGGGAACAATTCCAAATGCGGCGAATTCACTACATATGGAAATGGAACAGGCGATGAGTTATCTCTAACGTTGATATAACCCAATTTTATATTATTTTTACCGTTATAAATAATTTTCGCTGCTTCTATAAACTCTAAAAGATGTTTTTTATGGTTTTGTGGATCATAATATAACACAGCGACATCATTCTCATTATCATTTAAGAAATCGGAATATGTTTTACCAACGATTTTAGTCACATATTCATATTCTTGTTTTTTCGGTATTTTTTCCGAATAATATTTTCTTTTAATTTCATTGTTTTTGATTTTGTGTAAGTATTCATTAACTTTAATAGTGAAATCATTGTCTGCTATGTTAAATGTTTCATTTGTTGGATAATAAAACCCATTAATATATGAAAACACTATAAACGTTGGAATTGTTATATTTCCTTTTCGTACAACATCTTTAACATATTTTATATCTTTAGCTTCAAGGACACCGATCATAAACTCTTTGTTATTTTCACCGATTTCATAAAGTTTATTATGTATTGTTTCATTATATTGTTCATCAATATAAACACCAAATATTTCATTTCGGGTTTTCATAGTATTAGAGTCAATATGACTATAATATGGACGTGATGAATTATATAATGATGTCGTGGTATGACCAATGGGTAATATGGTCATATCTTTGAGACGGAATAAACCATAATCAGAGCCATTAAGACCAACTTCATCCATTACTTTCCGTGATGATAATATAACATTACAACTGTCAATATATGGCAATGTGCGAGTGACTAAAAATGAGGCTTGAGCTCCATTCCGTGGTTCGCAAATAAGTGATAGTTTAACATTCCCAAGGAGATTATAAAGTTCTTCAGTGGTTTCGGTAACTTTGTTGTTGGGATCTAACCAAGAACTGATGAGAAAAATAAGTTCTTTCTCCGTGGATGGAAAAGGACATGAAAATGCAAGACGCCCATTGAAGAAAAGTACAAGAGCTGGCGCTTGAACTGGTATGGCAGCCATGATTGATTGAGCTTCATTTAATTTAAAATATGCAAACTCTGCAATTCGTGAAAAAAAGGAAGCAACTTTGGCAAAAGTAAGAAGAAACATTTGTGTCTCATCAAATGAATTATCTGGAATTATCATGGAAATTAAAACTTCTCGCTTAGGCTTAAAATCAGAAAACGTAATTTCATTTAATTGCATTACTGCTGGTATGGCTGTATTTTCATAAGGAACAAAAATTGATAGAGAAAAAGAAAAAAGAAACAGAAGCATTCTGGTAAAACCTCAAATCCGATCAAAATTCATTCAAATATTTATGAATCGAGTTTTTTCAGGAAAACAAATGAAATAAATTTATTTAAATTATTTTATACAGCACACCTGATTGTCCATGCGAATGCTACATTGCAATAGCTGACCTATGAACAAGAAAAATCAATGCTTGCTCAAACATCTGTGTATCACCTATAATGTTATAAGATTATAAGATCTATAACCAATGACATTACAGATTATCATTTTTTTACCAAATTAAATCCTTGTTTCTTTTGGAAAAAGATATAATAATGTTAACATTAGAATAACTATTACTTCGAAGTAATATTTATCATATGTTAACATTTTTGTTATTGAATCCCTAATATCCCCAGTAAGATTATCTATGTATTGCATGTTTTTACAAAAAGATTGATTAAACAGTGAAAATCATTTTTTATTCATGTATTTCAATCTTTTTGGCATCCGACACTTTTATGAGCTAAATGACACTTTTCAGAACTTTTTGAATGAGGAAAAGAAGATTTTCCTCATCGTAAACCGCAAAAACAGTTCATATGAATGCGCAAGCTCAGCTTGTAAAATTCATTGTAATAGGGAATGCAGGCGTAGGGAAAACGAGCATAATCAATCGGCTTGTAAGGGATGATTACGACCCAGAGGTTACTCCAACAATTGGTGTTGATTACGTTAATTTTGATACAACAGTTCAAAATGAACCATTCCATATAATCATATGGGATACTGCTGGTCAAGAAAGGTACTTCAACATTATAAGAAATTATTTCCGAAATTCATTAGGAATAATCCTTGTTTTTGACATTACATCAAGACATTCATTTGAGAAAATACCATTCTGGCTCAAGACAGCAAGAAAAGAAGCCGATCCGAATTGCCAAGTTATGCTTATCGGAAACAAAAGTGATTTTCAATCAATAAGAGAAGTATCAAACGAAGAAGCAGAAAAGTTTGCTGAAGAGAATCAAATTTTATGTTATATGGAGACATCTGCTCTCAACAATAAGAACATTAAGGAAGCATTCATGAAATTAACAGAAAAAATCTATAACCTTATGTCAACTGGCGAAATCAATATTGAGCCATACAACACAGCCACTAAAGTTAGTAACAACGATAGTGCCGAAGAAACAAAGAAATCTTGTTGTTAAATAAATACATGAACATGATATTTAAATCTAATTTTTGTATTAAATCCAAAAACACTTGTAGTAGTTTTTCTAATTTTTTTGTGTTAGAATTGATATTTTTGCATTAAATGAAATTTTAATTAATAATGTTTATTTTTAGTTCTGTAATGTTTGATAATATTTTATTAAGACAAGTTTCACATGAACTTCTTGCATTTATGATTTGAAACTTGTTACAACAAGTTCAAACGTGGATAATTTATGTAAAATATTTGAGGCACCCCTAATCATCCATTCGATGATTGCGAAAAAATTGGATCAAAAAGAAATCTTACTTTCAATATTATCGTGTAAATTAAAGTTTAAAATGAACGAAATAATGTTACATTTAAATCCATATCCAGAACTTAAAAATTTAAATTATGTAATTTTTAAGAAAGAATATTTTCAAGAAATTGAAGAAGCAGAGTCAAATTCTATTACTAAACTTACCTCTCATTTACCATATAAATTTGTTTATGACAAACAATCTCTTAATCATTTAAAAAATGTTGATTTAAGCGATAATATAATACATCATTTTATTGGATTTTATCTCTTACAACAATATATAGCATTTTTAATACGCTTTGAAGAAGTTAAAATTATTGATGAAGTAATTCCATTATTCCAAATGTTTTCAATTTTTTCCAATCACGAATATCAAAACGTTATCAATTTAGCATTTTGTGATATTTTTCGAATTATCCAAGAAAATTTTTCGAGTAATTTATTTTCGACATTATTAACACCATTTTCAGATTATTTTCTACAGAACTCATCAGTTGACTCAAACACCATTATATATTTACCCATTTTCTTTGATTTAGTCACTAAATCGAATGATTCAGAATTAAATCTCAAAGAATATTATTCATTAATTTTATTATTATTTAATTCACGAAATAAAATTTTAAGTCAAAACGTCATTGATTTTATCTTTGAATCATTACAACCCAAATTACTTGAGTTCGATAAGAAATCATTTTTATTATTAGAACAAATGATTCCATATCTTGATGAAACGATTTTAAATTCATTTTTCCAAACACTTCCATCGAAACTCATTCGAGAAATATCATTAAATGGGAAACATTTTCTTTTACCCGAAGAAACAAAAAATATCGAAACATTTAAACCTTTTTCTAATCCAGAATGTCGATTTCATTTCCAAGAGACGCAAACGTTTCAAAATGGATTTAATATTAAAATTAATTTATTTGAAGATAATATTAATATATTAAATAATGTTAATGAAACATTAATCTGTTCGAAAAACATAAAAAATATTATAATTATGATTTCCGAAACGATATGTAATAATGAAACATTTGCGAAGTTATTTTTAGATTCATTTGTACGTTTTATTAATGCAAAATCGAAATCGAAACATCAAAATGAATATTTTGGGTTCTTAGTTATATTATGGTGTAATTTATCGAATAATATTAAAATCGAAAACTTATTAATTCCGAATAATTTATTTAATCCTTTCATTACTATATATAATAATACATCGAAAGATTATATTAATGAACTTATTACACTTAGATATTATAGTGTTTTAGGTATTCTTTTAATATCACCACAAAGTTTAAATGAATTAATATTAAATATAATTAAATATCCAAATTTATTCATCGATATTATTGAAATGTTAATATTAAATATTGATAAGTTTAATAATGTTTTATATGAAAACCCAAAAAATTTTATAAGAAATATTCGTTTAGTTGCATTACAACTTCAAAATGAAAACTTTCAACCAACAATATCAATTGATCTAATTGAGAAAAGTCGAATTTCTTTATTTCGTTTATTAAATTTATGTTTTAAAGAATATAAAATATTAAAATTGTTTTTAGAAGATGCGATTTTTTTACCATTTTTTCTTTCATTGTTATATGAAGAAAAAATACGAAAATTTGTATTAAAGAAAATCAAAAATTATATTAAAGAAAAAAACATTTCGGAAAATTTTTTGTTTTCTATTGATCAAACAATTATACAAATTACGCCATCATTAAAACATACGAAATATTTTAAATTAATGACTGATATCATTAAAACGTTGAAATATTCGATTGAATTTCCGAATTATTTTAATAATATATGTAAATCACTTAAAGAACAATTAAAATATTTTAATGAAAATGATAATAATTCTTATGAATTATTAATAGAAACTATCAAATTATATGTTAAAATTCCGAATTTATCTAAATCATGTATTTTAGCATTAGAAACTCCAATGAAGAAAATTAAATCATTTGGGAAAAATGAGTTTTATATATTATGTGATTTATTATCAGGTGAATTTTTATCAGATTATACGAAAATGTTTGAAATTAAAAATGGCGAAACGATAAATTTATTATTTAAATTATTTATTAATAATAATGAAATTGATATTTTAGATTTCATATATAAACTTTGTAAAAATTCGAATCATAATTGTTATGAATGTCATATAAATGAATTTGATATATTCCTTTTAGATTATATTTTTGAAAATAGAGAAAATGATATAACTAAAATACCAAAAGCTTTAGAAATTGTATCGATCATTTCTTCATATATTTCATCACCGATAGTTGTTCAACGTTATATATCATTATTTATACCTATAGAAAATAGATATATATCTAAAATTCATCATTTGTTATTAAACCCATTACGAAATATCTTTAAAAACTCATTTAATTCTCCTTATTTAAGTATACCTTTAAACATTGAACATGTTCATGAAATTGAAATTTTTGATAAATTTTCATTTATTTTTTGGTGTTATTTTGAAGATAAAACAGAAACAAATATAATTTCAATATATACATCGAATAAAGAAAAAATATTTTCATTTTCTGTGAAAGAATTTGAATTTTATGTTAATATAACACCAACTAAAGTAAAAATACCATTAAAACAATGGTCTTTTATATTTATTAATTATAATGATAAAAAATTTAATTTATATATTAACTCTAAATTATATTATTCTTGTGAATTAATAATAAATACTTTAACAGGTTTAGTACATATGAAAATTGGTGGAAGTAAAGACATTCAAAGTCGAATTGCTAATTTCGGATTATATTCTAAATTAACTAAACAACAAAGTAATTATTTATATCAACTAGGGCCACGTAGTACACGTAAACAATATTCACCAATCTTTTATTATAATGCCGAAAACTTAAAATCGATTTCATCGAAAATATTATTAAGTACTGAAACACATAATTTTACTGATATTTTATTATTATTATTTAAAATCGAAATATTAATTCCATTATTTGCACAAATTGATTTACCATTAAAATCAGGTAAAGAAAATACGGAATTTAATATCATTAATATTGTTAAAGTCTTTAAAACATTGTTTTTAGTTGGAGAAATTGAACAATCAGTGTTTGTTAATATAAAAGGCTTTTCGATTATTTCATATTTATTATATTCATCAACATATAAACAAATTTCATATAAATTATATAAATCGTTTTATAAAATATTTAAATCGTTAGTAAATGAAGAAGCACAAAAAGATCTTTTTGTAGAAATATTAATAAATCCTGAATTATGGATTGTTTGTGATAATGATGAACATTTAAAGATATTAAATCATTGGTTAAAAATTATATTTCCGATATATCATTCATTGTTTTTAGAGTTAATACCTTTTAAAAGTATTTTGGATATAATGAGAATTTATTATTGGTATAATCCAATTAATAATAATAATATTAAAGGTGATATTAACTCAAATAGAATTCGAAATATGAATTTAAATATTTTCGAATGTCGAAAAATTTTATTTCAAATTTTAACAAATTTGTCCGAAATTAAATTCGATTCAAATGACTTCGATTATTTAGTTTATAATGTTTTAACTTTAGAAGATGAAAAACAAAAACTTGAAATATTGTTTTTCATATCTTCAATTGCATGGAATCAAAATATTCCATTAGTTAATATAAATTGTGAAATATTTACTAAAATTTATAATTTAATTATTATTGATTCTGATGATATTATTATAACAATATTTTCTACTTTAATTGATATATATGTTAATTCTAAGTTTAAATTAGAATTAACACAACAATTCGAATTCATTTTAGAAATATTAAAACAACGAAAAATTACAATGAAATTATTTAAAGGTTTATATAAAATACTTAAAATTCAATCATCAAAAATATTTTATATTTGTACTTATTTAAGTTATAAATTAAATAATTTGGAAATATATAATGAAATTAATCCGAAAAATGATTATATTGTTAATAATAAATGGTGTTATTATTCAATAAAACAAGCAATTAAAGATAAAAAAGAAAATTCAAAAATTATTTTCCATTTTTTAATTAAATGTTCAAATAAAATTTGGTTAAATATTTATAATACTATTGAAGTTTGTTGTCAATTATATAAAATTAAAAGTGATAAACATAAAAAATTATTTATAAAAACAATTTATTCAATTATAACGAATGATGAAAATAATAAAAATAAAAATTTTTCGGAAAATGTTTCGAATTTTTTAATACTTTTTAAAGATTATATATTTTTTAATAACGATTTTTCAACATTAATAAAATTATATAATAATTCGATTTTTTATAGTAATGAAAACATTAATACAAATAATGAAATTTTTAAATATAATTTTAGATTTACAGATGATTATAAATGGAAAGATATAAATATTATTAAATATATTTTAGAAATTTCATTAAAATTTTTACGGAATTTTGAAACTATTCGAATTTCATTAATAGTTTCAGGTTTTGCTTATAAAGAAATACCAAATTTTATAATAAATTATATAACTGAAATGAAATTTACTAATAATGAAATTGAAGAACATTTAAATGAATTTTTATTTTTACATTATAAAATGCTTTTAGTTAATGATACATTAAATAATTATATTAAACTTTATGATTTTAATAAAGAAATTAATTATAACAAAATCCAAATATTTCATTTTAATATTAATCAACATATTATTAATAACTTTAATGAAATAATAAAATTCAAACATAATAAATCGGAATTTTTATCAAAACTTGGAAATAAATTATTAAAATATAATTTCCATTTTAATGAATCAATAATCGATATCATAAATTCGATAAATATTCGATTAGAAAAAAGTAATAAATTATGGCAAAGACTTTGGAATAATGTAAATACTAATGGCGCTCCATGGTCATTAAATAAATCACAAAATGATATTAAATGGAAACGAGACTTTACATTATGTTTAAATTTATGTCCTTTTAAGATGAAACAAAACCATAAATTTAATAATCATATGCAAGCTTCATTCTCACGTGATTCAGGAAGTTCTAAGACAGCATTACAATTATTAAATGAATATCAAAAAAAGCTTCAAGAAGAATATCAAAAATTTGCACCTCCCGAAATATTAGAACTTTCTACAATTAAAAATGAATTACAAATTAACAATAATAATAATTCATTAATCGAAACTAAAAGTAAACAATTAATGTCTTATGAATGTGAATTAATAAAAATCACAAAAACTTTATTAGCAACTTTTATATTATATAATAAATCAATACATATAATTATAAATACAACTAAAAAAACTATAGTTATACCAATAAAACAAATTACGTATATATATTTACGAAGGAAATTCCAACATAAAACAGGAATTGAGATATATACTAAAAATGGAATTACATATTTAATAAACTTCATTAAATATTATAACTTAGATATAATTAAGAAAATTATTACATTCACAAATATTAATAATCATTTAGTCCAACAAATCGAAGGAATTAATTTCTTTAATTCTTTACCTTATACAGAACAATGGTTAAAACATGAAATTTCTACATTCGAATATTTGTTACGTCTTAATATTTGTAGTGGTCGATCATTTAAAGATTCATCACAATATCCAATATTTCCATGGGTAATTACTGACTTCCAAAGTGATGAATTAAATTTATTAAATCCGATGACATATAGAGATTTAACTAAACCTATAGGTGCATTAACAGAAGAAAGATTACTTGAATTAAAGACAAGATTAAAAGAAATTGGAGATCAATTTGAACCTTATCTTTATGGTTCATATATTATCTGTCCATTATCAGTATATCTATGGTTTTTACGTATTGAACCATTTACATCATTACATATAATGATACAAAGTGGTAAATTCGATCATCCAACTCGATTATTTATATCTATAGAAGATACATATTATTTAGTCACACATAATATTAATGATTATAGAGAATTACCACCAGAGTTTTATTATCAATCAGAGTTTTTAACTAATGATAATAATTTCGATTTAGGCTCCATTAATAATAATAAAATTAATGACGTAATATTACCAAAATGGGCTAATTCATCAATTGATTTCATATATCAAAACAGAAAAGCTTTAGAAAGTGATTACGTATCGGAGAACATTAATAATTGGATCGATTTAATTTGGGGTTATAAACAAACAGGTGAAGAAGCATGGAAAGCAAATAATGTATATTTGCCTGATTTATATGAATCGATTTGGACTAAAGAAAACTTAAAAGACCCTTTAAGAAGAGCTGAAATCGAAGCAGCAATGACACACATTGGACAAATCCCAATAAAATTATTTAATGAACCACATCCTAAACGAATAACAAAGAGAAATTCGATTAAAAAATCAAATTTAGTAATAAAATTAAGTCAAGAAAACATAAAATCAACTTATTTCATTAATAACTCACGTTTAATTATTATTACAAATAATTTTTATTTAATTATTTATAGATTAACGAAAGAACGAATTTTCGAAGAATATAAAATTAAGTTAAATAAAAACATTTTAATGTTAGGTTCAATTAATAATACAATTATTGGGTTATTAGATATAGGAAAAATTATACAATTATCAGAAACTAATAATAATTTTTCAATTATGTATCCAAACTTATCAAACATTTCTTATATTTCAACTTTAAACGATATTTTCGTTGCAGTTTCAGATGATTCTACTTTAAATATTAATAATAATTCTAAAAATAATTTCATTATTCCATTTTATGGTGATCCAATTTGTTGTTGTGATATATCATTTGATTTTGGTATAGTTATATGTGGTACAATATCTGGTAAAATTGTAATATGTTCCTTATTAAATGGTATCAAAGTGAATATTATTTCACTTGAAAATAATTATAAACCTGAAAAGATTTTGATTTCAAAATCGTGGGGATTTATTATTAGTTATTGTGTGAAAAATATTTCAGGAAATCTTTCGTATAAAATATTTATTCATACTATTAATGGTAAATTAATTAGAGGAAAAGAAACTTCTTTCATTAGTTCTTGGTATTGTTTCTCATCGAATAAAGGATTTGATTATTTAGTTATATCAAATGAAAATGGTAAATTGCTTTTATTCGAAGCTTTTTATTTAGATTTTAATTTTAATAATCCTTTGTTTAGATGTAACTCAGAAATCATATCTTTATATTATTCAAATGATATTAACTCTATTCTTGCTGTTAGAAAAGATGGAATGGTTCATTTTATTCCTGTTTTAGAAGATTTAATATAAAATATAACTTCACTTACGATGAAAGTCACGGATTTTAACGTTCTTTGTGAGGTTAGTAAGACCGCCAAAAGGAGAATTAGTAAACGTTTCTGTCCAAATTTGAATGGTTTATATTTATATTGGCTGAGCATATAGAATGTTAGCTAAAGAAAGAGGAAGAAGAAACATAAAAAAGATAGACTATGGGTTTAAAAGCTTATGGACTCAAGCATTAAAAAGCCCAGATGATGGTAGTAAAATACGTAATTATCAGAAAAAAAAGAAAAATAAAGGATTACGCAAAAGATGGAAAAATGAAAATGAAGATGAATTTTATACCACAAGATATGGAAGAATCAAAAAATCAGTATTTTATGATTACGATCATATAGATGATGACGACGAATATGAACCAAAAAAAAGAAGATATAAAAAAAAAGCACACCGAAAAACTAAATATTATAAAAATGAAAATAGTGCTGATCCTGAATTATCTGATGAGGACGTCGAAGAAGAAATCAATGAAAACGTAGAAGAAGAAGAAGAAATTGTTGAAGAAGAGGAAGAAGAATATGTGGAAGAACCAGATATTGTACAAAATATACTAGGAATTAAAGAAGATTTTGATTCAAAAAATGCAAAAGATGAAGAAACATTATATTATGTTAAATTCCAAGAAAAATCATATATGCATTGTAAGTGGCTTACAGAAACGGATATTTTACAACTTATAGGAGGAGAATCTGCATTACGTCGATTTAATATTCGTACAAGTCGATGTACTATGTCACATTCTCTTTCTATTCCATCACTTGTTTCATATGATGAGACCATTGTTAATTCTGATTGGTATGAAATCGATCGAATTATTAATGATGCCTGTGATAGGCCAGGTCAAGTTGAATACTTAGTCAAATGGAAGTCATTAGATTATTCTCAATGTACATGGGAGCTTGAGAAAGATATCAAAGATAAAACCAAAATTGATGAATATTTCAGCCGTTTACAACATAGTAATCCAAAATTAATTCCATCAAAATTTAAACGTCCTCCTCCCACAAATTACACAGAAATCACGGAGCCCGTTAACTCCAAAGTTGGAACTACATTACGTAGTTATCAAATTGAAGGATTAAATTGGTTACGTTTTTGTTGGTATAATCGTCGTAATTCAATTTTAGCTGATGAAATGGGTTTAGGGAAAACAGCTCAATTAGTTTGTATGTTAAATTATTTAGCAACATCAGAAAATATTACAGGTCCATTTTTAGTTCTTGCACCATTATCAACATTACCACATTGGAAATTAGAATTTGAACGATGGACTAATTTAAATTGTATAATCTTTCATGGGGATGAAGAATCACGAAAAATGATTTATGAATATGAAATACAATCATTTGATGAACGAGGTACTATTAATCCTAATCGTGTAGCGTTTGATGTAATGATAACAAATTATGATATATTTCGTTCTGAAAACAAATTATTACAAAGTATTGAATGGAGATATTTAATTGCAGATGAAGGACATAAACTTAAGAATTATAAATCTAAAATATATTTATTAATGAAACAATTAAAATTCGAACATTGTACATTATTAACAGGGACACCATTACAAAACGATATGACAGAGTTATGGTCATTATTACATTTCTTAAATCCGGAAAAATTCGATGACTTAAAAGGTTTTATGAAATGTTATGGGAATATGGAAGATTCAAATCAAGTAGAAGAAATACAAAAAATGATTGGTAATATAATGTTACGACGTAAAAAAGGGGATGTTGAAAAAGCTATTTTACCTAAAGAAGAAACTATAATTCAAGTAGAATTAACACGAATACAAAAGAAATTATATCGAGCATTTTTACATGAAAATGCGGAACTTTTATTACAACAAATTATTAAAACAAAACAATTACCTTCTTTATTAAACTTAATGATGCAATTACGGAAAGTTTGTAATCATCCATTTTTAATACGTGATGCAGAAGAAGGTGTAATTACTGATATGATCGGTAATAATCCTGATTTAGAATTATTGTCACGAACTGAAATTCGACAAAAGGCTATAGTTGATTCAGCAGGTAAAATGATATTAATTGATAAATTATTACCAAAACTTAAATCTGATGGACATAAAGTATTAATCTTTTCACAAATGGTACGAATATTAGATATCATTGAAGATTATTTAAATATGAAACATTATACATATGAAAGAATTGATGGATCAATTAGTCAAAATGATCGAGAATCAGCTATCAATAGATTTAATGAAGATCCTGATCGATTTATTTTTTTATTATCAACTAAAGCAGGTGGTATTGGTATTAATTTAACAGCTGCTAATATAGTTATCATTTATGATAGTGATTGGAACCCTCAAAATGATATTCAAGCTCAAGCAAGATGTCATCGAATTGGACAAAAATCAGTTGTAAAAGTTTATCGATTAATTACGAGAGGTACTTATGAAAGTCAAATGTTTGAACGTGCTTCGAAAAAATTAGGTTTAGATCATGTAGTATTAGATGGAGGAGACTTTAGAGAAAAGCCTATGAAAGCAGCTGAAATTGAAAAAATGTTACGTGAAGGTGCATATGGAATATTTAATGATGATGATACTGAATTAGATAATTTTTGTTCAGCTGATATCGAACAAATATTGACGAAAAGAGCTACAGTTTATAAAGAAGATATTGTAGCTGGAGGTGGTTCAGTATTTGCTAAAGCTTCATTTAATGTAGATGAAGATGATATTGATGTTAATGCGCCTGATTTTTGGTCGAAAGTATTACCGGAATCACAAAGTTTAGAAAGTTTAGATGAAGAAGATGATTTAAAGGTACGAAAATGTCGGCAAAATCATGTAAATAATTTTGAAATTGATAAAAGAATTAAAATCAAGAAAATCATTAATAAGATGATTAATCATGGGTTAGTTAATCTTGATGAAGATCATGAAAAATATTCAAAAATTATATTACGGATAGCGTTATCAGTCCATGAATGTAATGATAAAAATTCATATATTATATTACGACATGTAATTCGTGAAAGTATCAAAAATTTAATTGCAATTGAAATAGAAGATCCAGTTAAAGAATATGGAGAAACAGCATTTATCGTTGAAGAAAGAGCAGATGAAATAATGGAACGAGTTGCATTTTTCTTACGATTAGAAAGAGTTTTATATTTCATTCAAGGTAATATTGAAGAATGGCCTTCAATATTTCCAATATGGGAAAGTCCAGAATATGAATATGCATTAATGTTAGGTGTATATAATTATGGATGGAAAGATTTAATACAAATTATTAATGATCCTATTTTAGGTTTAAGTGAAACTAAACCTTTAAAAAGATCAGCGATTGAAAGACGTGTACAAAAACTTTATGAAGAAATAGAAAAACAATTTAATACTGAGAAATATTTCATACCGAAATATATTATTACTGAAAATAAATTAAAATTTGCTGTGCCGAAAATTTGGAAGAAATCACATAAAAAGTTATTAGCACGTGAATTTTTATATGAACATGAATTTGAATATTTAATCCAAACAATTACTTCTTATGGATTACCGAAAATTGATATTTCGAATTATGATTTTGAACGAATTAAATTATTATCGAATTTAACTTGTGTTGTTTTATCTACAATACAAAACACAATTGAAGATTTATTAAGTTATCTTCAAAATGAATATTCAACAACAGAATTTGCACTTGATGACTTAGTTGACTTTAAAGGTTATCAAAGTTTAAATAACTTTTCCGAAGTAATTACTTATCGACAATTAAAAAAGGCTTATCAATCAATTCGAGAAATGGAAGTAATTTATGATTTCTTAATCGAAGCTACACCCAAACATTGGGCATTAATTAAAAATGTTCCACATAATAAACAATTACCGAATTGGTGGGGCCATGAAGAAGATGAAGCATTAATACGTGCATTAGGTCAATATGGATTATCAATAATTTCGACATTTATCATTGATCCACATTTACCTTTTCGTAAACATATTCCACGTATAGCTGTTTCTCTTGTCGAAAAACATGCGAAAGCTGAAAAACGTGGAACAAATTCAAAATTTAATCGACCGAAACAAGAAGTTGGTACATTAAGTTATATCTATCGAGAAAGATCACGTATAAATCGAGCGTTAACAGTAATAAAATATGTTAATGAACGATTTAAAGAGTTACAAACAAAACAAACATTAACCAAAAAGAAAAAATCGAAAGTGAATATTTATGTTTCAAGACCTACAACACGACTTTTGATTATATCTTATGGAGATATTAAATTAAATCCGAATTTCTCATTCGAAAAATTCGATTTCCCGCCGGGTTATCAATGTGATCGAATGTACGTAGGAAAAAGTGATAATACTTTAATATGGTATAGATGTGAAATTTTGGATGGCGGTGATTACCCGATTTTTAAGGTAATAATTAACGCTGATGATAAGAAAAATAAAATAGAAGTCGAAGCTGATTCAATCGATGGAATAGCAAAGAAAATTATGAAAGTTTTGAAGTTTAAAGATAATAAATCAAAAGATGAATTCGAAACTGGTATAAAGTTATTCGGATTAAATAACCCAACTGTAATGAGAGTGTTGGGAGGAATGAAGGAAAATTGTTTGGAAGAAGAAAACGTCGAAAATAATGAAGAAGAAGATGACGAGAAAACTCCAAATTTCGAAATAATTATGCCTTCTTTCGATAGAGCATTGTTCCATAATAAAAAGATAGAACATATCTAAATAAATTTTTTATGATTTAAATATTATATATATACTCATGTCACTTTTAAAATTTTTATAGCGCTACTTTTTCAATTCAAAACAATCAAAACAAGTCAAAGAACTCAATATGATGTTTATTAAGATTCCGATTTCTGTCCGTGCTTGGATTGACTCTCACATATATGACATAGCATTCAGATCTCTTTGCAAAATTTTGTAAACGTAACAAAGCATAAATAAATTTTGGGTAAAAATTTATTATTTATTTATTTATAAAACATTTCATGAAAAAGTGGAAATTGACGATAGATGCGAATTGACAAGGTTTGTCAAATAAAACAAAACAATTCATTGTCCCTGTTTTGGGAGTAGGGCATTGGTTCAATATCATCCAATGCACTTTCTAATTCCGATGTACTATTGGTTAGGTAGTTTAAGTGTTCATTCATTTCATCGATCACTGATTTAAAACCATTTGCAAATACTGCTTCAAGTGCTTTATTGTTATACGCTCTATTAATGGTCCTTTCGATATTGATTGGAGTTTTATAACTCAATGTAATTGATGTGATTTGATCTAACAATGCATCATCGCCTTCTTTTATAGCTTCTTCTTTCATATAATTACGAAGCTTAATGCCTATAGCTTCTTGGATGTCGCGGTTGGTTATTAACATATTAAATTTGTCTTCAAACATTGGATCACTTCTCATTTCAAAAATGAATTTCACTAAGAGTTCGATTTCTTGATTGTGGCTGTCACTAACAAGAAGCATAATGAAAGAATCATTAAATATGTTATTAAATTGATCAAAATAAAAGTTGAAATGTGGACAATTAAATGGATAATTCAAACATTCCAAAAGTTCCACAATGAGATAATTCATATAATCATTAATATAATATGTGTTACGAAATGTGAGAAAAACAGAATGTGCGATCTCCATTTTTCCTGGATTATTTTTACATTTAGGAATAATTGTCATAAGTTCATGATTAAGTTCTTGAAGAACACGGTTCCCTTTTCGATATTGGTCATTGAGAAAGTCATCAAAAAGACGCCTACGCCTGTGTAAAGGATTTTGGAAAATTTGTTTTATCAAATTTGAATAGAAACCGTTAAAGCACTTCAACATTTCGATGCAATCATCGCTTCCGCAATGACACGAAACGCATGATTGACAAAGACCACATACACCATTCATTAGTGGTAAAAGATAATCATCGTAGAAATTGATTAAGGTGATAAGGCTTTGAGATATGAAATAAATAAAGCGTGAGAGATAACAGAGAATTATGTGGTTGTGAAGCTCCATTTCGTTGTTTAGCTTCTGTAGATTTTCAATTGCTTTGATTAGGCTTTCAACATTATTTTCAAGAATTTTGTTCTCATTATTGGGATCTAGAAATACTTTGCTCCAAAAATTTAAGATTTGTTTCTTTGGGATAAGACAGATTGCAATGTAAATAGGAGTGTAATCAATAGTATCATCAATGTGTTGTTGTGTATCTTCGATCTTTGACTTAAAATTCTGAATTACAGACTCCTCATTTAGCCCCTTTTTGCTTAAAACATTGTATAGATTGCTTACGGCTCTTTCAAATAATTCAAAAGATGTTTTTTGTGATTCATATTTATAGATGGTTCGAATTACATTTTCCTTCACTGTCCAATCGTTTTTGAAATAAAGCTTTATTAAGTATGTCTTCTCATCTGGAGTTAAGAGTTTGTCTTCCTTCTTCTTTGTTTTCGTTGGTAAATGACCGTTTAAAAATAATGTCTCAAAAAAAATGAAAAAAAAAAAAGCAAAATGAAAATTTTTCGTTTACAAAATTAGGGATGTTATGTAATGGACAATTACATTTTGAGTGTGAAACTGTTTTGTGAAAAATGAATATGAATTTTTTTAATATATTTATTCAAGAAGAGCGCCAAAAATAACTGCAACAACAAGATAAGTTGAACCTTCAACAGAAACTGTTGCATAGTTGTCATGCTCTGGATCCCATAAACACATTGATCCCTGGAAGAAAGATTGGCCCATCTTTTCACTTAATGTAACATGTACAGAATATTTATAACGAGCTGGTATATAACTTTTGAGCTCTTTTAATATTTTGTCAGTAACTTCTTTTAGATCTATTGGTGATTGTTTTGGATCATATTTATATGTTTCTTTTGGAAATTTTTCTTCAAGAATTTCTTTTGTTTTTGTCTTAACAACTGACACTGGAAATGTACCTGATGGTAATTGATATGAGTTTTCCATCATAACTTGTTGACTCATTTTATTTTGTTGGATTTCACTCAGTTTGTTTAGAATAAATAACGTACACAGACATAACGACGAACAGACTCAGTGAATTTTTAAAACGATACATAAAGCAAAAGGGTTTAAACCAAAACTTTAAGGAATTCCTCTGCACATTTACGTGCTCTCTTATTTAATGTGACCTTCATGTCGGATATTTCCTTATCTACATCTTGAAGGAATATCATGATAAAATCAATTAATTTTAATAAGATCATTTGCTCAACATGAATATTCGTTATTAAAAACGAAATATCATAGCCTTTGATGGGCTTGCGACGGAGAATCCTAAATTGGTCAGCTCTCTGACATAAGAATCTCATGAACATTTTTGCCAAAAGTGTATCAACTTCATCAAGTTGTTGAACTTTAACAGAAATTCGAACACTATTAATAGCTGTTTCGATGTAAACGCATTCAATTTCGGATCTGGCAACCATTATTGGATGCCCAATGATTTCTTGCGACGATTTCGTTAGCGTTTCAATTTCAGGTTTATTATGTCTTTCTACATCTTGTGATGCAAAATTACGTAGACAAAGTGATGAATATAATGAACGACGAATCGCATTTAAATATGGCTGATGACTTTTAGTCATTTAAAATAATTATTTTGATTAAATGACCATTTGTATTGGTTTTGAAATTGTAAAAACAAAATTTTATGATAAATTAGGACATAACACTGCACGTGAAAAATCATTATTAAAAAAACTTGTAAAGAGGTGAAAACATAAAAATTTTTATCGACTGAAACTTGCATGCAAACCTTTGGAAATCATTAAGAGCTAAAAAAAAAAAAAAATTATTACTTTTATTGATTTTTCTTCTTCGTTAGAAGTACCCTCAACGAAAGTAGTGTCACCGCTTTCTAAATGTGGATTAACTAAAAACACAACTGATAAATGAATATGTAAATATGTAATGGGACGCATATTACAATAATCATAATTCGGAGATATAACAGATTCTGGATTTCATAATCAGGATCATTACGAGATAATGGATCATCTTATCGTCAATAATGAAATGAAGTAATGCAACAGGAGTTATCTGAAGCAAATATCCATTCACCAGCTTTACAATTTGGAATTTTTAATGTTTTCATCATCTGATTTGAAAATAAGTAATCATATGCATTTTCTAAATTTCCCATACCAAAATTTTCACTTTTTGTTATTGAAAGAAATATTTTCCACAAATTGTTAATTTTGTAATTGATGCACATGAAGAAAATACATAATCAACTGCTTCAGTTAAATCTGGAAATATACATTCTACTAAATAAAAATTCGAATACTCTATTTCCATTTTATCAAATACACTCTCACCGATTATTTAATTTTTGGTAACTAACTAAAGTAAAAAGAAAAACAATTTGTAAATGCCAAATCATCAACGAATGTTATAACATTTAGAAATGCAATTTTATTTGCATAAATGCCAAAAATATTTATTTGTTTAATTTAGTGTTCATTTTAATAAAAAGCCTTTTGTAATTAACAAGAGTGGTTTTAAAATAATTTTGCTGATACAACAATTATAAATATTTATTCGAACTTTTTTTAATTTATCTGTTGAAAAGTCATTAGTTTAAGGAAGTTTTCAATTTTTGGGCGAACATAGAACCGTATAAAGAACTATATCAATGTATGATTTTTTTTTCTGTTTTGATGACGCATCAACCGCATTTTAACTTTTTCATGGAAGTGGACGTTAATTTAGAAAACGGTTATTATTAAATAAAGTAGTCAAAACCCAAGATGGGAGAAAGTCAAGTTTCCTCTAATTTCCCAGTTTCAATCAAAAAAGCACTGCCTGTTGTTATTATGGACACATTTGAAAACATCAGAGAAGATAACACAGATTTTCTTTTAAGTCAAATTGATGCTTCTGAAAAGAATGAAAAAGATATTCTTCGTGTTGTCTCATCCAAAGAAAAAGAAGATGTCCCTGTTCCAGATATCAAAAATGTTGAAGGGCCAAATGTTTTTTTAAGCTCTGGTGTTTTCTTTGAAGCCCCCGATCGTTGTTTTAATTTTGATAAAGATTATTTTGAGCCTCCGACATATAACGCTGATAAATCAGACCTTCTGTGGATTGAAGAATTCAACAAGAACCATAAATTTCTTAAAATTAGTGTTAAAGATCTTGAATACATCTTCAATATTATCGAAAGTATTGTTAAAGATGGAGTATATGATGATCCAAAACTTCCTCAGGTTCTCTCTTTAGTGTCAGAACCTGCACCAGCATATGCAGTAATATCTGCCTTATATGAACATTGGCGCGAAAAAGATAAACAATATAACTCTGCAGTATCGTATCGTGAGTTTCCACCAGACCACTGTCATTTACGTCAATCTGCTTCAACTGCTCATCGAAGTGCGAATAAGATAAGAAAACAATTAAACGACAATGATTACTTAAAGCGACTCAGAAAGGAACTTAAAGAGATCCAGAGACAAAGGGCTGAAGCTCTTCGTGTTCTCAAGGCTCAAGAAGAAAGACAATTTGAAGATGAGATTTTTGTGCGACAAGCAATGAGGAAATTCCAGAAAAACAGTCAATCGATATCTATGATATGTCTTCCAAAGCCTACGCCAAAGCATGAATTTGATGTTGTGAATCAACCAACATCGGTTACATCAACAACTTTACCAGAGCCACCTTCGCATTCGTCTTTTTTGCAGTGGTGTCTGAAACAGACAAACATATAATGAATTGTTATGTTTTACAAACAAATTGTTATTCAACACAAATTTTTGCGCATGGAATTATATTAAAATAAATCATGTTTTATAAAGATTTTCGGATATTTCCCATCTAATTTAATTTTTTTTTGTTGCTTCAATACTTTTTTGAAGAAAAAAAAATTTTTTTCTGTTGTAAAAAAATTAAAATGTTTACATACGGTTATTTAATGTGGTTGATCATTTAACATCACATTTCAAGTCATGAATAAAGTTAAGTCGAATGATTATTCAAGCCAAGAATATTGGGACTCAAAATATGCAGAAAAGGATACAATTTTTGAGTGGCTTGAAGACTACAAAGAACTGAGTCCATATATAAATAAACATTTTTCCCATGATGCACACATTTTAATTCCTGGATGTGGGAATTCTGCAATCAGCGCTGATATGTATAGAGATGGTTTTATTCATATAGATAACATTGACTTTTCACCTGTATGTATTGAACAAATGAAAAGAAGATTTTCTGACCTTGATCAAATGACCTGGAAGGTGATGGACATAAAAAATATGGGGTTTCCTGATAATACATTTGATATTGTCTTTGATAAAGGAACCCTTGATGCACTTACATGTGGCGATGATGCAGAGACACAACTTTTCACTGCGTGTCAAGAATACATGCGAGTCCTTAAACCTGGCTGTATGGCCTACATTGTGTCATTTGGTCAAGCCCAAGATAGACTCGAATATTTTAACCCATCGAAAGACCACCCATGGATATTCGAAGGGTTTGATCTTTTAGACCGAGAAATCGCGCCGCACTCGTACTATCATGTTTACAAGCTCCGAAAACCACAGTGAATTGTGAAACATGTTTTTGTTAAACTCTTTCTTTGAGAACTTATTTCACTACTATTAAAATACTCTAAATTATTTACGGGCAAATTAAATCGATTTATCGTTAGAATTAAGAGTACTTAATCATGAAGAAGTTGATGAAAATTATATTATCTTATAAAGAAGGAAATAAGACGATTTGTGATAATGTATCTTGAAGTTTTTCTTTGTCAAAAATTTTAATTTCATTAGGAAAAACCATCAGTTATTTTCATAGTCATTCCATCAACTAATGTACATAAAAAGTTTCTCAAAAGTTTTGAAAATAATGAAGAAAAAAAAAATTTAAAAGTAAATTTAACTTTGAGAATAATCATGTGATTGAGTCAAAAAAATTTCTTCTTAAATCTCATTTTGCATCACCTTACACTAGTAAACTGTGTGAAGAAAATTAATTGGTTTAAACTTTCCAAAGCATTTATATATTTTGCCTTATGATACATAAGAAATAAAAAGGAGAAGATCATTATGAAGAACTACTAAAGAATTATTGGGAACTCCATAAGAATTATATTGAATACTTCAACTAAAGCTTGTTCAGCAAAATGATAATGAAAATAACTGATGGTTTTTCTAGAACGAACCAATAGCTTAGCCAAACTTTGATCAAAATTTAGGAAATATTTAATATATGCAATAAGTGTTCGTTCATTTCAAATTTGATCAATTTCCGAAAAATTATTTCAAAACTAAAATAAATAAAGGCCATCAATATTTACATTAAACATGCATGTGTACATTTGAACTTTAAAACTGTAAATATGAAAAGTTTACTAAACACTAATTAGAGTTTAAAACAAACTATAAAAAGAATCTGAAAGGGGTTCGCAATCTTTAGCAGGCTTTAGAATCACAGTAAAAGATGATGTTAGGCCATTAACAAATAATGGTATGGATTCTGTGATTTCTTCATTTAAATCAATGATTGCTCCATCAAGAGGAAGCAAAAGATCACCTTTATCAGTTTGGCAATAGACAGTGTTTCTTTGTATTTCACTGCCAATTTGTGCATTAAATAACATTATTGAAGAAATTGTTTTCGCAAAGTTTGGATCAAGCGTCAAAACATATAAACCATTTGGGAGGTGATGAACAATTTGTCTTCCATCTGTGAATGATTGGGTAAATCTGAGTTTCAATGCTCTTAGTTGTGAAGAATCAAGGTTCAGCATTGTGAGAATTGCAATTATAACGGTTCAAGCCTTAAATAGCTTTTGAGACACTTTTAAGATAATACATAGAACAGTGATTGCAACAAACTTTTTTTGGGAAAAATTAAAGAAAAATCAATTTTTTTTAATAAACACATTTTTTCTTTTATTAATAACTTTTATAAAGATTATATAATATTACATGTGTAATTTAACTAATGATTGATTTTCATTTTACATAGAGATTTTTATGGATATCTATAGATAGATATTCACTTATTTTTTAAGGAAAAAAAAAAAAAAAAAATTTATAGAAGTATGTTGATATCTTTATATGATTTGAATCAATATATTATTAATCGTAAATTCGAAAACACTTTTGATGACTACATATATTGCGCTTAAATTTAAAAGAAATGATTTTGAACATATAATAAATATAAAAAATGATGAAGATGTTTTTATTATCTAAGATTTTAATTAACTATAATATTTCAAGATAATTTATATCGGTTTATAAACAATAGAAAATAATGGAATAATAAATTTTGATTAACGTTATGCTACTATTCTATAGATATGTATGGTATGTAGATTATCGATTTAAATTAGATAAGAAATCTGTGGGGCCAAATTTTTTTTCGCCTGTTCTAGATTCTCGTGAAAATGGCGTTTTCATTCATTATCATCGGCATGTTGTACGTTAATGACATTTTTTAGTTTTAACTAACATATCTCAATAAAGGAACAAGATATTTTCCAAATTCCTGTAGTGTTTCATTTTTTACATACGTTCCTTCATAAGTATCCTATTTTTAATGATAGAAAATTTGTTGATTTGATTAATGTTTTTTTTCTTATCTTTAGCTATTTTTAATTTCATAATGATTTAATCATAATTAATTCTATTGAAACTTCATGAGTCTCTTTTGCTTCTTCTATATTTTGTCGAAATGATTGAACATAATAATTATTTGCTTTTCCTTAATATTCTATGGATTGATTTATACATTCATGAAATTAACTCTATATTGTAATAAACATATTTGTGGTAAATCTTGATTCATTTTTGCATAGAACAGTAAATGATTTCGATCGGAAATACGATATAAACCGTTCAGGAAAGGGAAGTTTCTAACCGCTCATTTCACATTGGCGGTTTATTTATATCAAAAAGTCGCATTATTTTCAAAAAGTGCATTTTTATTCAAATTTTTAATCATTTCTTTCTGATGGAAAAAGAGCTTTCAAGAAATGAAAATGATGGATTTCCTGATAAATTGGAAACACTACTACTAATTAGCAAAATAATATTTGAATTGAATCGAGAAAATATCACAGAATCTTCAAGTTTCATAATCAAAAAATTTGATGATGAGCATCCATTATCTTTTAATTTAATAATTAGTCAAATAATATTTTCTGTATTGATAGCAAGACAGAAAGATTTTGATATATATATTAAATTTTTAGAAGAAATTGAACAATTTGAAGAAACAAAACAAATTAAAAACAAAATATTTGAAATATTTACTAAGTTTCTGCTTTTTGATGGACATACACAAGATGCATATTTTCTTCTCAATGAAATGGTTGAACATAATTTTATCCAAAAAAATGTACTGTTGGAACATAAAAAGATTTCATATTTTGTACATTATATGACCAATGAAGAAATTCAACAAATGATTAAATATAATCAAAAATTTAAATATGAAATCAAAAAGAATATTTTAAAAAAAGAAAAATATAGGTTCATCGATAAAATTAACGAACAATATGAAGAACTTTCAAAGAATGATTGGGAATTACATAAGCAATTAATTAGAGAAGGAGTAAACCCGAATAAAATTGGGAAAATAATTCGAAATGATGAAATAGAGAAACTTCAAGAAATATCATCACAAACAAATTTTGATTTTAAACAAACAATTAAACCATCACTTTATGAAAAATGTTCATTTATTAATCAAAAAAATGTTTCATTAATTGATTATGCAGCATTTTTTTGGATCAGTTAAATGTTTCAAATATTTACTTATGAATGGTGCAAAAGTAGAAAACACAGGCAAATATACAATTGCAGGTGAAAATAAAGAAATTATTCATTTATGTGACCAAAATAATTCAACATTTGAAGGTGTTTATGAAACAGCAATTCAATTCCATCGAAATGATATCTTTCATTATTTTTATGATAATACATTAAAAGAAATTAATAATTTAGAAGAATTAGGAAAGCTTTGCATTTTACATCATAATTATGAAATAATTTCATTTTTACTTAAAGAAGGAATGAAAATCAATAATGATATTATTAATGAAGCAGCAAATATTGGAAATATTTTTTTAGTTGAATATTTTCTTAAAGAACATTCAATTCCGCATGATATATTGGTCAACTCTGCAATATCATTGAATAACGAACTTGTTGAATATATGTTGAAACAAGAAGGAATTGATATTAATGCTAAAGATATTTATTTATTTTATTTGATATTTATTTTGATATATTAATATTTCAAAATAATATTTGGAAATCATTTAAAATATTTGAAACAGCACTTATATGGGCATCAGAAAATGGTAAAATAGAAATCGTTAAATTACTTCTTGAACAAGAAGGAATTGATATTAATGCTAAAGATATTTATTTGCTTTATTTGATATTTATTTTAATAATTTTATATTTCAAAATAATATTTGGAAAATATTTAAATTATTTCAAACAGCACTTATTTTAGCATCTTCAAAAGGTTATACAGAAATAGTTAAAATACTTCTTAAACAAGAAGGAATTGATATTAATGTTAAAAATATTTATTTGTTTTATTTGAAATTTATTTTAATAATTTAATATTTCAAAATAATATTTGGAAATCATTTAAAATATTTGAAACAGCATTTATTTTTGCTGCTTTAAATGGTCATATATAAATTGTTAAATTACTTCTTGAACAAGAAGGAATTGATATTAATGCTAAAAATATTTATTTGTATTGTTTGATATTTATTTTAATAATTTTATATTTCAAAATAATATTTGGAAATTATTTAAAATATTTGATACAGCACTTATGTATGCATCTTATTATGGTCAAATAGAAACAGTTAAATTACTTCTTAAACAAAAGGGAATTGATATTAATGTTAAAAATATTTATTTGCTTTATTTAAAATTTATTTCAATAACTGGATGTTTTAATAAAATTTTTGGAATTTCTTTGAATTATTTGATACAGCACTTATTTGGGCATCAGAAAATGGTCAAATAGAAACAATTAAATTACTTCTTGAACAAGAAGGAATTGATATTAATGTTAAAAATATTTATTTGTTTTATTTAGAATTTATTTCAATAACTGGATGTTTTAATAAAATTTTTGGAATTTCTTTAAATTATTTAGAACAGCACTTATTTGGGCATCAGAAAATGGTCAAATAGAAACAATTAAATTACTTCTTGAACAAGAAGGAATTGATATTAATGTTAAAAATATTTATTTGTTTTATTTAGAATTTATTTCAATAACTGGATGTTTTAATAAAATTTTTGGAATTTCTTTAAATTATTTTGCACAACGCTTATGGAAGCATCTAAAAAAGGTGATACAAAAATGGTCAAATTACTTCTTGAACAAAAGGGAATTGATATTAATGCTAAACTTATTTATATACTTTATTTGATAATTATTTTTATATTTTTATGTTGTAAAATATATAAAACAGCACTTATGTATGCATGTGAATATGGTCATATAGAAGTAGTTAAATTACTTCTTGAACAAGAAGGAATTGATATTGAAGCTAAAAATATTTATTTGTTTTAATTAATATTTATTTTAATAATTTGAAATTTTAATATGATATTTAGAAATAATTTAAATTATTTGAAACAGCTCTTAAGATAGCATCTAAAAAGGGTTACACAGAAATAGTGGATTTAATTCGAGAAAAATCAAGAAAATCACAATGTGAGCACAGTTAAATATTCAATAATTATTTAATGAAAACAATAAAACATTAATATAAAAGCGAAATATATTCTTAAAATATTCAAATTATGTCTCTTATTTTATAACGGAATGTTCATATACGGAATTCATAAAATATTGAGATAAAATTAAATGTTATATTTCAGCTCACGAAACAAAATTATTCTTTATCTGGTTTTATGATAGATTTATAATAAATTACACACAGACACCGAACTAATTACGAAAATACTGAACAAAATTCTCCAAGACGAAATAAACAAAAGAAAATATTTTCACAAATACCAAAATTAAATCAACAAAACATCAAGAATCAAAAAGAAATAAGAACCATAAATTTTTATTGCATGACGAAACACTTGATCAATTCGAAGAAATTGTTTAAAATATACAAAAAAAATTGTTGATATCAGAATTAAACTTGATCAAGTTGAAGAAGACAATTACAATTTGGAAAAAGGAAATGTTAAATTGGAAGAAGTTCTCACATCACTCAAAAAAGAAGATAAAATAAAACAAGGTGCTAATTAGTACAAGAAGCAAAGTTATTGTTGTCGATTTCATGCCATGCATCTATTTTAGTAAAATGCCATTTGAAATTCATTTTCATGGAAATCAAAGATTTAATGAAACACATTTTACAATATTTAACAATTATTTTAAACAAACAAAAAATTAATAATAACTGATTTCATATGAAATTGCAATTTGATAAATTAAAATTTTTCATTTTAAAGAATGTTTTCAACAAAATTCATAATTCAGAATATTTATTAAAACTCCAAATCTGCAAAGTTTGCAATATCGGCTAAACAGTTGTTACATATTATCGACTTTTGGTCAACCTTACAGCAGTTCTTACAGTAGTGCAATCCGCATGATTCACATGTGTAGTATCTAAATCCTGTTTCATCACATTTTGCACATCCAAAAATTGTATCTACTTTCACTAAAGACTTATTAATTCCTCTAGACACAAACATTTTCGTTTCATTTTTCTCGTTCACTACATATAACCCAGAACCATTTTCAATGATTTTCATCACTTTAATTTCAAAATTAGAAAATTGAATTTTTTTCTTCATTTCAAGTGTTTGATTCATCAAATCAATATTCCAAAACGCAATGTCACCATTCTTATGACCTGTTGTAATATAAATTATTGTATCATTTAAACAAACGGACGCAGCGGTTATTTCGGTTTCTACGATATCACTGGTCATAACCGCCGCCACTTTTGTTCCATTAACCGTAAATATTTCAATGAAATTTGAGCCCACTCCGATCAAATAATTGAATGAGTCATTTACGAGTAAATCAATTAAATCATCTTGAAACTCGATCATTCTAATGAATCTTAAGCTTGAAATATGGAAACTAAACACGTAATTACCAGCCATTTCGAACACCGCGTTTAAGTTACTTGATATAACACATTTTACGAAATTGTTAAAAATTCTTCTTGAGATATCAAACGGAACAAAACATTTTCCAATCGATATAAACTTTTCTATTTGATTTTTCATGTTAATTATTGTGTTAAATAGTATTAATGTACCATTTTTAAACATTCCAGCGAATATTAATTTTTCTTCAGAGAATGCACAAAATTTTAATTCGGAAATTTTCCAATTGAACATTCCGTCGCTTATTACAATGTTTTTATCATTAAAGTTATAAAATTTCCGGACACTTTCCAATCCGAATGTACCATTTTTCTTTACAAATATATAATCATTATCATTCACATAAAACGATTTAAACATTTGCGACAAAATTTGATCTGTTTCTATTAGCAAAGGCTTTTTTGAATATTTAATTGTATCTTTTGACGGATGTTTCTCATTAAATAATTTCGTTGGTATAATTCCACAATTTTTTGCGCATTCTTCGATTTCTTCTTTAGTTGAAATGTTTTGCGTTGGTAATCCATAAACAGTTGGGTTAAATACATTTATAGCGTTTATAGCTTCTTCTCCATCATTTTTATATCCGAATATTAAATCGATCCAATTTTCGATTCCATTTATATTATCTAAAATATTCCTTAAATTCTCAATCATCGAAATTATATTTTCATTTTGTTCTAATATATAATCAGAAGTTACATTATTTTCAGATATTGGAAAAGGAATTTGATTAATATTAATATATATCTCTGGTATTAACTCTTCTAAATTCGATTTACATGTGTTACTAGCAGAGATATATTCATTGTTTAATGATCGAAATATTCGATCTGGATGTTCAAAACCATTTTGGAACTCGATCATGAAAGTAGTGAATGGTTGAATTCGCATTAAGAAATGAAATATGATACATGGAGATGAATAAAATATGTTATAAAAGAAATGTGGTTCATTTTCTTGATACACTTGTCGGAAATATTCATTACGTGTATTAGTTTGTTTTCCCATAGGTTTACTTAAGTCTCGATTATTATTAACCCAAGGAATGATTGGATATTGTGATATAGTATTAAAACTTCGATTAGAATAATAATTTAGAATTAATAAGTATATAAATGTTGATATTTTGTTTTTGATCCATTTCTTTTGATATTTTTTAATTATATTTGTTTTGTTTTGTTGATAAGTTTTAAATAATTTATATGAAAATGAAATCGAAAAATTGTTTTTATTTTCGGATTTTAAGATTAAATTTTTTAATTTAAGAGTTTGAATGAAATTATTACAAATTGTTTCATTAGTAAATAATATATATAATGAATAACCTTTAATGAAATATAACTCTAATGCATTCGATTTAAATAAATAATTATGTTTGAAATATAATAAAATTTCATTATCATTAAATTGTAATATAATATGATCTAAAAATATGAAATTTTTCCCATAATAATTACCAACACATGAATCCAAAAACATTGAATTAATCAAAGAAGTTGACTTATTTAATAATATAATAATATTATTTTCTGTTTTAGTTTCAAGTATTATATAATATGAACTTTTAGTTCTTATTAAAACAGATGGAATTTTATTATATCCATAAATGATTTCAATGTTTGTTAATTCATTAATTTTAGTGTTATTATAATATTCAAAAAAGAATTTTATTAATTCATTTTCGATATTAAAAAATGGTTGTGATATATAATTAGGTAATGTTTTAGGGATTTCAGTATATTTTAATATATAATTTCCATTTAAATATAATGTTCGATTTAATAGATTTCCATATTCTTGAAAATTATTAATGTTTATATCAGATAAATATGGTATATATAATGATGGAATTGATATTGGATGAATTGTTGGCGATATTTGATATTGATTTATGAATTTATATGGTAATATTCGATATAAATTATATGAATCTTTTTCATTACGTAAATTTAATATATTAAAACGAGTTTCAAAACAAAATAATTCAATTCGTTGGAAATATATATGAAATTTATTTTGTTCTTCAATATCATTAATAATTATTTGATGACTAGTTAATGCTTTTCTTTTTCGTTTAATTTCTTCATAAATATTCGTTAAATTATTCGTTTTCTCTGAGATGAAATTTTCGTAATAATATTTCCCTTTTTCACATAATATTTCATAGAAATTTTTATCAATTAATTGTAAATTTGTAAAATATGTAGAAATTAACATATTATCATCTAATAATCGTGAAAAATCATTATCTTTAGGTAAATTAAATAATTCATTTAATTCATTATGATTTATTTGTTTGATATTTATAATCAATGATTTCCATATTGAAGCTCGATGTACTAATGGAATTCTTTTAAAGAAATCATTAAACATAATATGAAAAATAAATGATAAATATGAAATGTTTTTAATTAATATTGGATTAAATATTACATTAGTAAACATATAAATTCGCATTGTTAAATAATCAGATGATAATGTTAAAATACATTTTATAACTTCTCCAAACTTTAACCATATTTCTTCATTATTTTTATTATTATTATTATTATTTATAATTCGTTGAAATGATAAACATAATGTGTTAAATAATAATGAAAGTTTTCGTTCCCACCAACCAATTGATATCATTTTAATTAAGAAATTTAATGTTTCGATTTCAGGTACCATAATATTTATAAATGATAACATTATTAATTGATGAATATTTATAATATAATTTGGTTCTATATTAACACCAAATAATAATAACTTATCAAGTGTTTTAGTTAATTGTTCTCCATGAACTTGACATAAACATTGTGTATTTAATTGTATTATTAAATTTATTAAATTCAAACTTTTATCAAAATCAATTTCATTAATATTATTATTATTTAATACATTTTCATTATTTAATGGTATTAAAGTTTTCGTTAATATTATATCACAAGTTTTCGAGATTGAATCAGATGTAATACCAAACCATAAATCTTTAAATGAAAGAAATTCATTTGATTTAGGGAAATCTGGTCTAATATTAATAATAGGATCATTTCGTGGAATATTTATATTATCAATTTCGATTGGCATTCGACAAGGTTCAAATGAATTACCATAATCAAATGGTAATAAAATACTTTCATTTATGGTTATACCGAAATGAGATAATTGACGTATATCTTCTATAAATGGATATAATTCGATGTTGTTATTTAATGTTATAAATGTTATTGTGTCTAAAACTTCATATAATAAAAATGAAGTTGAATTCATTTGAAAGAAATCACAAAAAAGAGTGAAAAATATATGAAGAATTCCTTGATTTTGTATAATTTCATTACGATATAATGAGAAATCATTTAAATTTTTATATGTTAATAATATTAATAATGAAAACCAAAAATCTTTAATTTCAACTAAGTTTTTAAATGATGGAATTAATTCAATTAATGAATTTTCATCATATAAATTATGATTATTCATACATAATAATGAATAATTTTTGATGTATTTTAATATTAAATTAGATGAAAGATTATTTACATATTTAATATTAATATAATCAATGATTTTTGGATTTTCTTTTAATAATTTGTTTAATAATGAATTCGGAGTTTTATTAAATAAATGGATTGTAAATGATGAAATTGTATTTTGATGATTTTTAATTAAATATATTAATAAATCTTCAATTTCTTTAGATGAAATATGTAAAAAAATTATTAAATCATAAAAGAAATGAATTAATGATAAATTATTTAATGTCTTTTGTTCTATTGGATAATATTCGAAATAATTTAATAACTTAACACATATTATATTTAATTTTTCATATAATTTAATCCATAAGTTATAATCTATAAATAAATTATAAAACAATTTCCATTTCATTTTATCATTATCTAATAAAACTTCAAATAATAATTCAAGTAATTCTTCAGTTATAAATTCATTTTTAATTAATAAAATTTGTCGTAAATTAGAAATGAATTTTATCGAATTTACTTTTTTCTTTCTAATTATAAATATATTAATTAATGACTTTAAATAATATTCAAAGTTTTGTTTGTTGTCACAATTAATAATTTCTTCGAAAATTCGTGGAATTGCATTAATATAAGGCATATGTTTTATAAATCCTTTATATTTCACATTTAATATACCTTTACCTAATTGGAACTTAAATTTATTTGATTGCTTAATATAAAATGTTGAACCTGGTGCATTTAATCTTGATCCAATTATACATAAATTTGTTTCATTATTTGTAATATTTATTTGTAATGAAGTTATTAAATTATTATCATAATATAAATCATTGTTTTTCAATTGGATTTTATGCCATTTATGTAATTGATAATCAAATGATTTATCTTCATAAATTATTTTTTCATTTTCACATATTAATTTTATTTTCCCAATTTCTAAAATTTGGAAATTATTAACAAATTCATCGATTCTAAACTTAAATGAGAAATTTGTATCAGTTATATATATAAACGAATCATTTTGATTCATTTGAAATTGGAAAACATCTTTATGAGGAAATAAAGGATTTGTAATATTAAATAATAATTCGGAATTTTTTATAACATCAGAAGCAATTCGATTAGTTAAATATTGTACACCCAATTTATTTAATAATGAAGAATTTACATCTATTATACTATTTTTAATTAAATTCTTTGCTGATACATAATAATCAAATAAAGAACAAAATTCGATGTTATCAATATGAGGAATTAATGAAGGAATTCGAATAATTTTTATAGGAACGTCATTTGAATTTTGTGGTATAGCATAAGTTAATTTAATTAATTGTTCTTGAGTTAAATTAACTAAAGGAGAATCATCGAAATTAATTAATATATAATTATCTATTATTTCATAAGGTCCATCTTTTACTAAATATGAAAGTATATCAATTAAATTATTTTTAATTACTAATTCGATGAATTCAGTACATAATAATTCATGTAATAATAATGGCTCATTTAATAAATTAGGAAATAACATAATAAATTCTTTGCTTTTAATTAATTGTGGAAATGATTCAATAAAAATATCTTTATATAGAACTGGTGATAATGATTTACAAATAGTAATAAATGTATTTATAATCGATTTAATATTATGTTGACATATCATTAATATAATTCGTATGAAATATTTAAATATATCTTCCGAATCTGATGATAATATAAACAAGCCAACTATTAACTCTTGGAAATGTGGATGATTATCAAATGATTTAAGTATTATATCTTCTTCTGACATTATTAAAATGTTATCTAAAACTTCAATCGAATTAATTTGTTTGGACTTTTTAATGTATTCAAGTAATACAAGTCCATCAATTCGACATTTAAATGGTGGAATTAATGTTTTATTAATTTGTTTTATGAAATCATTCGATTGATTTTTTAATATAATATTTATCATCGAAAATTGGTCATCAATTGGTAATAACCCTATAAATTGTATTAAGTTAATTAACGAATATGAAAATTCCGGATTTTTGTTGATGAAAAAGATAAATTGTGTACCAATTTCTTGCGATGTAATTGTCTTACTTAATTCATCAAATTCATGTAAAGTTTGTTTCCGATCAATTAAATAAAGTTTATGATATATATCACATACTTTTATGCGAAGAATTGAAGAATTTATTAAATTGTAATTAATCGGAATATTCGCCTTTTGATATATCGCAACAAAAAGTTCAAGATGCGCTTCATTCTCAATGGTTGGACTAGGATCAATGCCTACAAGAATATCTGAATTGAGTTTTGTGCATTTGTTTATGCAATTTTTTAGAAATGTTAATGTTATTGATAATGTTTTGGGATTAGAAAAACAAACATGATATACTTCGGAAAAATAAGATGGGGTTGTAATGAGATTAATAAACGATTTGTTATTTGTAATGTTGTTTAATATTTGTAACAAATTATTTGTTGAAAATTTATTATCGGAAATTATAATTAATTTAGTTAAGCGCAATAAAATTTGACTCATGTCAGTCTTTTCTGGTATACAATAAGAAGCAGATTCAAAACATTGATATAAAAAATTATCATCTTTATCTTTCTCTAAAGAATCGCATAAACATGGAATTAAATATGTTAAAAAAACTTCAATGTCATCACGAATAGGAAGTTGTGATATTTCTTCTGGTGAATATGGAAAAAAAGTATCAATATAATTTATTGCACATTGTTGTATTTTAGCAAAATCACAATCAACACTTAGAGAACTAACAAGCATTAGAAACTCATTAAATTCTTCTTCATTTTTTTTCTGCAAAATCTTCTTCACGAATGACTTCATTCTGAATAATTAAATTTTTAATGAATACTTTACATAACTTTACATATCAATTCATCGGTTTCATGTATTTTTGAATACTTTAATTTCAGATCATATTAAATGGAAATATAGCACTTTTAAATAAGTTATTTTCATCAAAATTAACAAAAGATTATCGATTTAACATTATTTATTTCTAGAATAAAACTTTGACCAGTTTTAAAATGTCATGCAAACTTCTTTTTTCTTTTTTTTTCTGGTTTCCTCTTTTTGCATATCAGACTCCAATTTCATTCTGAAAAGAGCTAAAAATCCTTCTGTAATGTTTATATTTAACATTGCTGATGTTTCAAAATATTTTGCGCCAAATTTTGATGCAAGTTCTTCTCCTTGAGATTGACTGATAACACGATTTTCTTTAAGATCGCATTTGCTTGCGCAAATAACAATTTGAACATTATTATTTTTAAAATTGATAATATCCTTGCACCGTTGTCCAGCATATTCAAAAGATTCTCTGTCATCAATAGAGAAAACAACCATAAAACCATCTCTTTTTGAAGCCATTAATTCAAACATTCTCTCATGCTCAGTGAGATCTTCAGCAATATTAAATGATATATCAACTCCATCAATTGATATAGAATATATATAATCATCGATTAATTGTTCAACATATTCTGGGGAATACATCCCATATACGAACTGCCTTATTATTTAAGTTTTTGCTGCATTTTCTTTTCCAGAAACAGCAACGAAGTACGTATCAGCCAAAATGAAATGATGTTTTAAAACGATTAAAACATTTTCAAAATTCAGTAAACCGATAAATGCATAACAACTTTTTTTAAAAAAAATGAGTAATTTTCTAATTTCATATGTTCCAAAAAGTAAAAAGGATATAGAGAAAAGTCTTGAGAAAGTTTCTTCATCAATTTTAACATTTGATTATAACGCAAATTCAAATAAAGGGTGGAGCTCGATTATTCAATCTGATTTATCGATTGAAGATATTAAAAATGAATTCCCAGATTGCCAAGTTACTGTACTTCAATCAAATCAAATTACATTTCCTTACAAGGATTATAAAATTAAAGAATACATTAATATTACACCTTCTTTCCTTCGTGTGAAGCAGTGCACTCCAGAGATCCATGGTAGTTCTGTCTTATATACAACTGATGATTTTGAATCAGTTTCTCTTGTACATTCTCGTTTCTTATCAAGGAAACAATGGACTCATTTTCTCGCTGTCCCAGTTGGAGTACTTTTCCCGGACTTTGACCAAAAAGTTAAACAACAATTTCAACATTTATCCGATAAAACGCATCTTACATTATGTATGTTGTATGCTGAAAATGATTCCGAAGTTTTACAGTTTTGTGAAGCCTTTGAAGAGGTCATTTACAAAGTTTCATGGCCAGAAGATCTTTCACTCACTTTGCCAAATCTTGATACATTTGGTGAACCGAACAAAGCTTCGATACTCTATGCAAATCCAGCCGGCAAAATTGTGGATTCGCTGTTTGAGTTCGTGTCATTGTTTTCTGAAGCATGTCGAGATCGCGGACTTACGTACATAGAACCTGCAAACACTATGCACATGACAGTGATGCGAGCAAGAAGATCATTCGATGCAACTGAATACATTAAAAATTATGTTCAGCCGCCTCCAATTGATCCACATGAAATTAGATTGGTACAAAGATTCAAGAATGATGACGACGGGTTCTATCACACAGTGAAAAAAATCGATTTTCTGGAAACTTCTAATAAAAATGAAGAAAATTAAAATAATAGCAATCATTATTTGTACTAACTTTTACAAGAATTTAATGAAAATGATTAATTTGTAAATTTTAATTTTCGGAACTGAGTAAGATCTAATCAAAGTATGTCTAGAGGAAATATCTTTTCAACTTCATTATTCTCATGTCAAAAATCTTAGGATAGCATTAGATTTTCTAAAGTATTCGAGTAAAATACTTAAAGTTACATTATAATTTATATCTAATTCAAGCTCAATAGCTAAGCATATTCATTACTGTTAGTGCCAAAATTCCATGGGCAAACGATAGACAAATTAAATGGCCAGGAAGCCGTTTTCCACAGAAAAAAGCATCGTCATTATGAAATTCCTATCGTTTGTTCAAAACAAATCAATTTAATTCAATTTCTTCTAATTTGAATGTCAAGGCCTCTGAAATTCTTACAGCAAGCATCACTGATGGGCTTCATAACAGTTGGGACGAGGGTGACTCCATCATGTTAATTCATAACGGACAAACAGCTGTTGTAACAGCACAAGAATCAGGTACAACATCAACTCTTTAAATTATTAATTTCTTTTAATTTATTTTCATAAAGATATTTAAAGATATCATTTCGATGGAATTGAATTGCTGTTTCATATGCATCTTTAAATGATGAATGATTTTGTTCACATAAATGAATAATTTCTTCATTCCCACCTGCAATTGCATATTTACCTGCGTTTTCTACATTTGCACCATTCATAAGTAAATATTTGAAACATTTAACTGATCCAAAAAATGCTGCAAAATCAATTAATGAAGCATAATTATTTACTAAAGAACATCTTTCATAAAGTGATGGTTTAATTGTTTGTTTAAAATCAAAGTTTGTTTGTGATGATATTTCTTGAAGTTTTTCGATTTCATCTTTTCGAATTATTTTTGTAATTTCATTTGGATTATTTCCTTCGCTAATTAATTTCTTATGAAGCTCCCAATCATTCTTTGAAAGTTCTTCATGATTTACAAAATTATATTCCCTTAAAAGGATTGGTAATTTATCTTTAGACATATAATGCGCAAAATAAACATCATGGTTGTTTTTTACAATGTTTGGTTCAAGAAAATTATGTTCAATCATCGATTCAAGAAGATAATATGATTCATGTGTATGCTTATTATTAAGAAATCGCCTAAATACATCAAATATATTGGATTTGATTTTATTGCTATCTTGAAATTTTCTTATTTCTTTTATAATATTAAAAAATAAATTTACTTTATTATTTTTAATTACAAATGAATAATATATCATTTGAATAATAATTAAATCATAAGATAAAGGATGGATTTCATCAAATTTGTTGATTATTAAACCTAAAGATTTCGAGGAATTTTCTTCATTCAAACCAAAAATTGCTTGACTTATTGATAGAAGTGTTTCCCAGTCGCTCATGTGGAAAATCCCTTATTGAGTGTCCACCATATTCAAAAACTGGATTTCATAGATGTCATTTTATACCAATAAAATTTAAATATTATATTGACGGTAAAAAAATCAGTAGTTTTGACATTTATGCGATCACTTCATTTTAATAAATACGTATCAAGGCACATATTGCAACCAAAAGTAAAACGAAAGGAAAATATCGAAAATATAGTGAATAAAATGGATTCATTAGATATTTTACTGTTAATCCTAATATAGGTTTAAATATTGAACAATCATTTTCCTTACTTAGTAATATGCAATTAAATTCCTTTTTGTTCTTTGGTATTTCTAAAAAATGATATTAAACATCAAACAAATCTTTATTTTGTAGATACAATTTGGTCGAGTTGCGCTTTGATTTGTGCATTCTGCCGCTTTAATACGGAAGTTTCTTCCGCAATTTGTTTTTCTCTTTCTTTCCGCGTTTCGACCGAGTTTTTCTCCAAAAATGTTATCTTGTCTTGTAGCTCCTGTACTTTGTTTTCCAAAATGCGCTTTTCTTCTCTTAGGTCGTGGTTTTCTTTTTCGATTGCTTTTTTCCTCTGTTCGATTTGCACGACTTTTCGTATGCCCCAAGCAATTGCAGAGTCATAGAGTTCTTGATATGACTGAATTGTCTTTCTTTGTTCATCACGGACTTTTACTAATAATTTTCCCCTTGCACTACAATCAATGGTGATCTGTCGGATAATTTCATCAAAACATTGGGCATATAGCTCACTCCTTATTGGACAAATTCCAGTGTTTCTTGCCTTCCGTTGATTAAGAAGAGAATCTAATTGTGATTGTAATTTAAGTACATCAGAACGTGTTGTAGGTGCAATGCTCACAAATTGTGTAAGTGTTTCCCCATCTTCAACAATTTTTTGGGGAGGAAGAATTGAATTTAAAACCTCTCTCGTTAATTCTTCATCATCTTCATCGTCCCCTGATTTTTTGGTTTTGCTCGAAACTCTTTTCTTTTGAGTCCCTTCTAATATTGGGACATCATATTTAAGAAGTCCGTTATTATGTTTTGTTTTCATCCTAATTAAAAAGTGACATTCTCGTTTTTTGCTTCAAATAATAAAATTGTATTTTCTAGCCTTTTAATTTATATTTACGAATTTTATTGTAACAAATATTTATATTGAACGAAAAATTATAAAATATATTTATTATATTTGAGTTTCCTACGACAATAAATCTTTATAAAAATAAAGAATTTACTTCAAGCATTATCTCATATTTAATATATTAAATTCTACTCTATAAATGATATTCATTCCTTATACATCTTTTTAAACATTTTTGAGTAATCTCAAAAAATTTTGAATAATAAAAATTTGTGCTTCTCAAGAAAATTAAAATGAAAAAATTAGGTTTTATCTTATTCTAATTGGGGAGATCATCACTCCTATTTTTTTCTCTAATAGAATTATTTTTATGTTTCATTCTTTTTCTAACAAACCAAAGTGCAGGAACCGAGAGTATCAACAACCCGCCTGAGACTGAGGCTATAACTATGAAAGTTGTAGATTCCCAAAAACTTTGATCTGTTTTTCTATGATTGATTTTCATGTTAGAATTATCACTTTTTATTTGTGATGCATTCTTATTAGTGTTATTTATTGAATTAATTAATGTAGTTTGTGGTATTTTTCCAGTTGTAAATAATTTTGTTTTTGTTGTGTTACTTGTCGTTGTAGTTGATACACCCTTTCCAGATGTTTTATTTGTATTAGTATTCGGATTTGACGTCATGGTTCTTGAGGTACCCTTTGTTGGTGTTTGAATAGTATTGACACTTGGATTTGTTTTTTCTGGTGTACTTTTTGTGTTTGTTTTATGCGATTTGATGTTTGAATTTGTTGTTGACCCTGGACTATTGATTGTTGTTTCAGCTGTATTATTATTTGAATTTGTGGTTTCTGGCACGCCGTTCATAGATTTTATGAGTTTATTCTTCTTTTGTTCGACAGTTGTACTATCATTTATATCAGATGAACTTTTCTTAGGAATATTTGATTTATTTTGGTTATTTTTATCAATTGTTTTCATACCTTTGTTTTCATTATTTGTAATGGTTTCTGTTGTTTGATTTGGTTCATTTTTAATATTAGTATTATTTTCATCTGAAATATTAATACCTGAATTGCTTTCTATTGTAGTGTTTAAATCATTTTCCTTGAATATTTTTGTTACACTATCTTTAGTTAATGATGGGAACTTGTTTTTCTTTTGTGAATTTTTTAGAACATTTTTGTTGCCCTTGTTAATTAAAGGTTTGATTGGTTCACTATGACTTGCTTTTTCTTGTTGAATAGATCTGCTTTTTCTTGGAAATACATTCATAATGTTTGATACCATTTTCAAAAATTTATGGTCTTTATTTTTTTTGTGTTTTAAGTTTTCTTCATCATTATTTACCTTTTTATTTTTTCTAGCATCTTTTTTATCGCTTTCTAGACTTACATGATAAATTAAAATTATTAAAACAAGCATAGTAGTGAAGTGTTACTCCAAATGTTAAAGTTATTCTTTTTATACATCCAGAAAACAAAATTCAGAAGAGCTCATTTTTATGTTAAAAACTTCATAAACATATATCAATTTTAAGATGAAATAAAAATAATTTGTTAGATTTTACATGAAAAATATATTTAATAGAATTGTTCTAAATACTATTTTATAATTTCATTAAATATTGAAATTATTCAATAATATAAATTTATAATATAACTACAATCGTTAATATATTTATCAAAATTTAAATATATTATTTCAAATATTTACATAAGTTCTAGTAACTTAAAAACATAAAAAACAATGTAAGTTAAAGAATAATATATTCCTAAATGACCAATTTTTAAATTAAATACTAAAAATTTAAAATTGGATTTCTTTAAATGATGATTTATTAAGTTTATTAAATTGCATTTTTTAGTTTTGATATCATAAAAAACTAAATTTGAAATTTTAAAAATTACAAGAATATTTTAACAATGTTTGTTTAATATATAAATAGAAAAATGTAAAAACATGGATATTTGCATTTGATTAGACTCTACAATTCTTTATTGTGTTTGAAAATAAGAGGAATTTAAAGACAAGCGCAAAGAATTTCGATTTAATAACCTTAAGTTTTTTCATTCATTTATAAATATTATGGTACCTGAAATCGAAACATTAAATTTCTTAATTAAAATGATATCAATTGGTTGGTGGGAACGAAAACTTTCATTATTATTTAACACATTATGTTTATCATTTCAACGAATTATAAATAATAATAATAATAATAAAAATAATGAAGAAATATGGTTAAAGTTTGGAGAAGTTATAAAATGTATTTTAACATTATCATCTGATTATTTAACAATGCGAATTTATATGTTTACTAATGTAATATTTAATCCAATATTAATTAAAAACATTTCATATTTATCATTTATTTTTCATATTATGTTTAATGATTTCTTTAAAAGAATTCCATTAGTACATCGAGCTTCAATATGGAAATCATTGATTATAAATATCAAACAAATAAATCATAATGAATTAAATGAATTATTTAATTTACCTAAAGATAATGATTTTTCACGATTATTAGATGATAATATGTTAATTTCTACATATTTTACAAATTTACAATTAATTGATAAAAAATTTCTATGAAATATTATGTGAAAAAGGGAAATATTATTACGAAAATTTCATCTCAGAGAAAACGAATAATTTAACGAATATTTATGAAGAAATTAAACGAAAAAGAAAAGCATTAACTAGTCATCAAATAATTATTAATGATATTGAAGAACAAAATAAATTTCATATATATTTCCAACGAATTGAATTATTTTGTTTTGAAACTCGTTTTAATATATTAAATTTACGTAATTTATGTTACAACAGGTCATAAGAATGGTGACATTGCGTTTTGGAATATTGATTTGATGAATCAAACACTTGAAATGAAGAAAAAAATTCAATTTTCTAATTTTGAAATTAAAGTGATGAAAATCATTGAAAATGGTTCTGGGTTATATGTAGTGAACGAGAAAAATGAAACGAAAATGTTTGTGTCTAGAGGAATTAATAAGTCTTTAGTGAAAGTAGATACAATTTTTGGATGTGCAAAATGTGATGAAACAGGATTTAGATACTACACATGTGAATCATGCGGATTGCACTACTGTAAGAACTGCTGTAAGGTTGACCAAAAGTCGATAATATGTAACAACTGTTTAGTCGATATTGCAAACTTTGCAGATTTGGAGTTTTAATAAATATTCTGAATTATGAATTTTGTTGAAAACATTCTTTAAAATGAAAAATTTTAATTTATCAAATTGCAATTTCATATGAAATCAGTTATTATTAATTTTTTGTTTGTTTAAAATAATTGTTAAATATTGTAAAATGTGTTTCATTAAATCTTTGATTTCCATGAAAATGAATTTCAAATGGCATTTTACTAAAATAGATGCATGGCATGAAATCGACAACAATAACTTTGCTTCTTGTACTAATTAGCACCTTGTTTTATTTTTATCTTCTTTTTTGAGTGATGTGAGAACTTCTTCCAATTTAACATTTCCTTTTTCCAAATTGTAATTGTCTTCTTCAACTTGATCAAGTTTAATTCTGATATCAACAATTTTTTTTGTATATTTTAAACAATTTCTTCGAATTGATCAAGTGTTTCGTCATGCAATAAAAATTTATGGTTCTTATTTCTTTTTGATTCTTGATGTTTTGTTGATTTAATTTTGGTATTTGTGAAAATATTTTCTTTTGTTTATTTCGTCTTGGAGAATTTTGTTCAGTATTTTCGTAATTAGTTCGGTGTCTGTGTGTAATTTATTATAAATCTATCATAAAACCAGATAAAGAATAATTTTGTTTCGTGAGCTGAAATATAACATTTAATTTTATCTCAATATTTTATGAATTCCGTATATGAACATTCCGTTATAAAATAAGAGACATAATTTGAATATTTTAAGAATATATTTCGCTTTTATATTAATGTTTTATTGTTTTCATTAAATAATTATTGAATATTTAACTGTGCTCACATTGTGATTTTCTTGATTTTTTCTCGAATTAAATCCACTATTTCTGTGTAACCCTTTTTAGATGCTATCTTAAGAGCTGTTTCAAATAATTTAAATTATTTCTAAATATCATATTAAAATTTCAAATTATTAAAATAAATATTAATTAAAACAAATAAATATTTTTAGCTTCAATATCAATTCCTTCTTGTTCAAGAAGTAATTTAACTACTTCTATATGACCATATTCACATGCATACATAAGTGCTGTTTTATATATTTTTACAACATAAAAAATATAAAAATAATTATCAAATAAAGTATATAAATAAGTTTAGCATTAATATCAATTCCCTTTTGTTCAAGAAGTAATTTGACCATTTTTGTATCACCATTTTTAGATGCTTCCATAAGCGTTGTGCGAAATAATTTAAAGAAATTCCAAAAATTTTATTAAAACATCCAGTTATTGAAATAAATTTTAAATAAAGCAAATAAATATTTTTAACATTAATATCAATTCCTTCTTGTTCAAGAAGTATTTTAACTATTTCTGTATGACCATTTAAAGATGCAAATATAAGTGCTGTATTAAATAATTTAGATAATTTCCAAATATTATTTTGAAATACTATAAAATTATTAAAATAAATATTAAATAAAACAAATAAATATTTTTAACATTAATATCAATTCCTTCTTGTTCAAGAAGTATTTTAACTATTTCTGTATGACCATTATAAGATGCACACATAAGTGCTGTATTAAATAATTTAGATAATTTCCAAATATTATTTTGAAATACTATAAAATTATTAAAATAAATATTAAATAAAACAAATAAATATTTTTAACATTAATATCAATTCCTTCTTGTTCAAGAAGTATTTTAACTATTTCTGTATAACCTTTTGAAGATGCTAAAATAAGTGCTGTATTAAATAATTTAAATAATTTCCAAATATTATTTTGAAATCCAAAATTATTAAAATAAATATCAAATAAAACAAATAAATATCTTTAGCATTAATATCAATTCCTTCTTGTTCAAGCAGAAATTTAACTATTTCTATGTGCCCTTGCGAAGATTCTTGCACAAGTAAATTTCCAGATAATTTGAATTAATCATAAACAACACAACTAAACATGAAATTAATAATTTAAATATTTGAAACATTCATGTCAATTCCTTTTTGTTCAAGAAGTAATTTAACTATTTCTGTATGACCTTTCCAAGATGCCCACAGAAGTGCTGTATCAAAAATTTTAAATAATTTCCAAATATTATTTTGAAATAAGAAATTATTAAAATAAATTTTATTTTTAGCATTAATATCAATTCCTTCTTGTTCAAGAAGTATTTTAACTATTTCTGTATGACCATTAAAAGATGCCTCAATAAGTGCTGTATCAAAAATTTTAAATAATTTCCAAATATTATTTTGAAATAAGAAATTATTAAAATAAATTTTATTTTTAGCATTAATATCAATTCCTTCTTGTTCAAGAAGTATTTTAACTATTTCTGTATGACCATTATAAGATGCACACATAAGTGCTGTATTAAATAATTTAAATTATTTCCAAATATTATTTTGAAATATAAAATTATTAAAATAAATATTAAATAAAACAAATAAATATTTTTAGCATTAATATCAATTCCTTCTTGTTCAAGAAGTATTTTAACTATTTCTGTATGACCTTCTGAAGATGCTCTAATAAGTGCTGTATTAAATATTTTAAGTAAATTCCAAATATTATTTTGAAATATCAAATTATTAAAATAAATATTAAATAAAACAAATAAATATCTTTAGCATTAATATCAATTCCTTCTTGTTCAAGAAGTATTTTAACTATTTCTGTATGACCATTTGAAGATGCAAATATAAGTGCTGTTTGAAATAATTTAAATAATTTCCAAATATTATTTTGAAATATAAAATTTTTGAAACAAATATTAAATAAAACAAATAAATATCTTTAGCATTAATATCAATTCCTTCTTGTTCAAGAAGTATTTTAACTATTTCTGTATGACCATTTAAAGATGCATACTTAAGTGCTGTATTAAATAATTTAGATAATTTCCAAATATTATTTTGAAATATCAAATTATTAAAATAAATATTAAATAAAACAAATAAATATCTTTAGCATTAATATCAATTCCTTCTTGTTCAAGAAGTATTTTAACTATTTCTGTATGACCATTTAAAGATGCAAATATAAGTGCTGTATTAAATAATTTAAATGATTTCCAAATATTATTTTGAAATATAAAATTATTAAAATAAATATTAAATAAAAACAAATAAATATCTTTAGCATTAACATCAATTCCTTTTTGTTTTAAAATGTATACAACAAGTTCAATATTTCCTGAAAATGAAGCAATAATTAAAATATTTTCTGGAAGTTTATTATTTTTAAGGAAATATTTTACAAGAAAAATATTTCCAATTTTTGCTGCTTTATTAATGATATTTTCATTAATTTTCATTCCTTCTTTTTCTAAATATGTAAAAATTTCATAATTAAAATATGAAACGCATTTTACTCCTAATTTTTTTAAATTATTAATATCTTCGATTTTATTTTCATAAAGATAATGAAAAATATCATTTCGATGAAAAATAATTGCTGTTTCATATGCATTTTGAAAAGATGAATGATTTTGTTCACATAAATGAATAATTTCTTCATTTCCACCTGCAACAGCGTATTTACCTGTATTTTCTACATTTGCACCATTCATAAGTAAATATTTAAAACATAAAAAAAAAAAAAAAAATGCTGCATAATCAATTAATGTAACATTTCTTTGATTAATGAAAGAAAACCTTTCATAAAGTGATGGTTTAATTGTTTGATTAAAATCGAGTTCTTTTTGTGATGATATTTCTTGAAGTTTTTCTATTTCATCATTTCGAATTATTTTAGCAATTTCTTTTGGATTAACTCCTTCTTTAATTAATTGCTTATGAAGTTTCCAATCATTCTTCGAAAGTTCTTCATAAGAAATATTTTCCTCAATAAATAAATATTCATATTCATTTGATTTATCTTGATTAATATGAACAAAAAATGGATTAAATGTATTTTTGATGAATTTTGATTCAAGTAAATTATACTTAATCATGTAACTAAGTAAATAAAATGATTCTTGTGTGTTTTCTTTAAGAAGAAATTGAGAAAACAAATTTATTATTTTTGTGCTGATTTTATTATTTACTTCAAATTTTTCAATTTCCTGTAATAATCTCAAATATATATCAAAATCATTATTATCAATCAAGAAAGAAGTATATATCATTCGGTATATAATGATATCATAAGATATTGGATATTCTTTCCAAAACTTGCTGATAATAAAATTTGATGATTGCGCAAAATTATCGATATTCAAACCAAAGATTATGTTTTTGAGCGTTGTAAATGTTTCCCATTCGTTTTGAGATTTCTGGTTTGTTGCTGTTTGATTTTGGTGCATTTTGCTGCCTGCTAATTTGATATGAACCGCTGAATTTAATTCAAACAATTACGGTTATGAATTGGTGCTCAATTTAGTAATTTAATCCATCGACTCATTACATTTTAATTTTATCATTCTATGCATCTCATTTATTCATTTAGTACTACCACCTTGTTTATACATTTTAAGAAAATAAACTACTATATTTTAGCATTGAGTTTTGTGGTTGTTGATCACTTTTTCTAGTTTAAAAAACTTAAATACCTGTAAAAAGGACAAATAGCCTCATTTAAAACATGAAATTTTGAGTCTATGATATATATTTTCATTAATATTCTTTAGTTTTATTTAAATTTTATTGTGAAATGTTTAGCTTACACTACTCGATGATATTTGCATTTTCATATTCAAGAAAGTATTAATACTATTCAGAGTATTTCCAACTCTAACTGTCAATAATGAAAATCTAATATCTCATGTTCTGAAGATAAATTATATAAATTAATTTGTTTTTATATGCTCAAAAATAATATCATTTATTTATTGGAAAATCTGTGTAAATATCAGAAATAAATAACTTTTTCAATATTTTATTTCGAAAAAATGCTTAATGATTTTCTCATATATGTAATGATTAAGAAAGGAAAAAATGAATCAAAAAATATATAATATAAGCACAGCAATATAAAGATTAAATAAGGAAAGTATAATAATAAATAGAAATGGAAACAAATTACAATTAATTTCTTCAAAAACAAAAGGAATATCGATTGATTGATGAAGCAAACCGTCAACGTACGATACAGTAAATTGACATAATGACGATTATAATCAATTTAAATTCAAACAAAATATGAAATTATAATATATCGGATTATAACAGCAGAAATTTAAAAACTCGTCATATTTGGAATAAACATACTATAGTATATTACCATATTATTTTTATGAAGTAATTATTTGAAAATTTGTGGATCTGACTCGGTACAAAATGCTATCGTCACTTTTTCACAGAAAAAAGAAAAAATTACTTTTTCAATGCATTATTGAATAGTTTACTTGTATGAGGTTTTATGCTAGAACGGTTCAATACTTTTTCAATACTATCTATCGTAATTAAATGAAAGCCTTTCGATCGTTTTAACTCTCAAATTCAACGGTAAAGTTTTTTCAAAAAGTTAAAAAAGGTTGGGAAATGTCCAATCGATTTGATTCTCTCTTAAACCAAGTTCAAACACGACTTGAAGTCTTAGAGAACACAGCATCTGAATTCGGGAGCATGAAGTTAGACCAAAAAAGGCAAGCAGTTTCACGATCGAGAAGAGAGATCCAAACAATCCGCAATAACTTAGCTGAAATGGCAAGGCTAATTCAGACAATGCCACAGAGAGACAAAGAATTTTTTCAAACAGATCTAACATCATGCCAAGATTCATTCCAACAAATCCAAGTTCGATATGATGCTTTAAATGACGCTTTACAAAAAGAAATCGAAAGCGCCAAACAAGCAGGCGAGGAAGGAGGTATTGATGAAGATCTTGCTCGGTCAAATCATCAGAAAGGTATGGAAATTCTTGCAACCTTAAATAACACAATTGCTACAAACAAAGATACACTTAACACACAAGAGCACACGAAAAACACGTTAGCGGAAGATCGAAAGTTGTTAGAGCACACTAGTGACAACTTGTATCAAATTGATAATGAAGCAGATAAAGGATTAGCAGCTGCAGGGCGTATGATCAAGAGAGGCCTAATGAACAAAGGAATCACGTGGGGGATTTGCGTTGTGCTTGCGATCATATTAGCAGTTATATTGTACCTTAAGATGAAATAAATCATTTTCCATATTACATCGAAACCGTTTTCTTAGGAAAAGTGCTCCGCTCGTTAACAAAAACTTCGATATTTGAATCGGTCAATCGTAAATCATTGAAAAGGAAAACAAATTTCCAAATATAAATATTTTGATGTAAACTGTTTTTTAACTCTAAATTTTAGAGTTTTTCATCTTTTTAAGTTTTTTTCTTCTCGAAAATTTTTTATGTTTTTTGATGTAAAAGGGAAAGTCACTCGGACTTGAAACAGTTCACAAAATCACTTTTCGAATGCCCATTCAACTGGAACCGCTCAAAGCACCCAAATTAGGAAAGATTCTTTGAGTGAATTTAATGAACGAATTATCAACGCCACTCGATAATTCGCAGGAATTGTTGATCGACCCAGAGAACCCGAAGCAACTCGTCGAGGAACAAAAGGATGAGAACGAAGATCAATCAGATGGTGAATCTCAAAGTGAAATTCAACTCGTCGAAACAAAGTCACATTCGCGCGTTGTAGCTATTATCACAGTGATACTGATTGACTTGATCATACCACTGATGCTTGTTTTATCCGCAATATCTGCAATGCAAGTCTTAGGTATTGCCTTCTTACTTCTTCTTTATATCCATGTTTTCGTATCAAACTCTATCAAAACAAGCTTTACGCCGCTGAAGATATGTCTATCAATAGATTTCGCTATTAATTTAATCGTTTTCATCTTCGCAATCGTTGCATACAGCGTAGACTTCAGTCAAAGTGAGGCTATTCATATCATTGGACTTGACTTCAACAATATCATTTCCAAAAAGCCAACATTCAATCTGGTGACTTCACTCATAGCTATGATTGGTCAAATCACTGTGCTGTCAATGATTGGCATGAGCGATGTTCAAGAAGTATGCCAAATCCGTATTAATGTCTTTAATTCGTTAGGCTTCCAACTCTTCTTAGAGTTTTTCTGGGTTGTCTGCAATGCCTTCAATGCGTCCACTAATATGTCATATGTATATATTCCAATTTTAGCATATTTCATATATTCCAATATATCACAATCAATTACAGGTCGTGTAGTTTTGCCCAAGTTCATTGTTTGGATTGTTATGTTATATTCATTGTTATTTGCACTGTTTGAACTATATATGGTATCTGATATTGCATATGAAGATAAGATTGAATCAGCCACCAAATATGTGTATATTGCACCAGATGCAACTAAAGCAGTGAATGTAGTTGCCGCAGTTATATTTGCGTTTATCTCCGCCCAAGAAATGTCAGCGCCAGGTTTAGACATCTGTAAGCCTAAGCCTATTCCATATGGATTATCATATATATCACAAGGACTTTTATATATTGCATTCATTTGTGCATTTATCTATGGATGTTTCTATAGTAATTATTTCTCATTAGGTTGGATGTTAATTACATTTATGGCATCATTTGTACCATTTAACAAAACGCGTAAATTCTTTTTCCCATTATTAACAATCTTCTTCACAATTACATTTATCGTCATAATATTAACAACATTTGATATTATTCCTGAACCACCTGATGAAGGTACTGAAAGAACAAAAGAGTTTTTGATGTTATTTGGATTATATCGATATTCACATGATTTTACATTTAGTTGTTGTGGATTCTTCTTAAATTGTTTCTTCGGATTAATTGGTCGAATGATTCGAGCACGTGTAGTAGCTGAGACTTATAAACCAGAAGAAGATGAAGTTAATAATGAAACATTTGGCCAACGATTTAAACGTGGATTTAAGAAAGCTATGACATCATTTGTAGAATTTATATATATATTATTAAAGTTTGCAGCAATATTAGCAATTGTTACATTAGGTATTACTGTTGGATTTTATGAAAATCGTTTTGCTTATCATATCCTTGGAGTTATATTTATCATTGTTGTATTATTAGGTCTATATAAAGTTTGGGTATTTAATATTCTTAAAACATTAACATTTTTAATAATAGTATTTGGAGCTTATTATAAGATTACTATTAATGATCGATGTATTAATCAATTAAATGAATGTTTAATATTTGGACAATGGGATAATGATGTAAATAAAATGATTGACACAGGTTTAATACCACCAGTATCTCAATCATTTATGAGTTTTTCATGGGGATTAGTCATCATATATATATTATCTGTATTTTTAACTATTAATACTAATGCATTAGTTATAGATATGCCCGGATTTATATCACAAGCATTGTTTTTAATTATAGCAATTTTACATTTCTTATATATGTTTTTATATGATACTAATTTCTTTAGTATATTGTTCTTATTAGTCGGCTTATCAATGATTACTTCACAATATTTAAAGAATATTAAATGGATAATAGTTTCATGTTGTGCTTCTTCTATTATTATTTCAATATTATTATGTTTACAAATGTTATCACATTTTGATGGACCACGTAATTTCTTAGCTTCAACTATACCATTTATAATTGATATATCTCATATTCATGGACCTAATGGTGATATTATAATATTAGCTATAACATTATTTTTGTCAACATTTGCATTAAATATGAAAGAAACTAAACAACCGAATTTTTATATTGCTGGAATTATATATGAAATTCGATTAATTTTGGATTTGTTTTATTTCTATTTATGTTGGATCTTTATATTTGCTTTTAGTATTATTAATAATAATCCTTCATTCATTAAATTTATTATAATGTTATTCTTTGCTTTTGGTAAATGGTCAGCTCCAATATTTTATAAGATTCGAATTCCATTTTTAATATTTAATATAGTATATGCAGTAGCTCAATATGTATCACATATCTTTGGATTTGATGATGTAACTCAATCATATTATCCTATAATGAATTATGTTGGTATGTATTTCTCTGCACCAGGAAAACCTACAAAATCAGAACGTAATATTTCATTATTATTACAATTAATTGTTATGTTAATTGGTATATTTAATATACCTCCAGTAGATCGACATGAATCAGATCCACGTTATGAAGCTATGTTACCTACTAAGTTATATAATGCTATATGTTCAATGTTACATCATTTCTTACCAGTTTTAATACAAATTTCATTATGTACTTCTACATTATATAATCCTTCTATCTTTGGTTGGTTATCATTTGTTATTATGATATTTGTTAACTTTAAACCTTCTGCATTAACTAATTCTGCTGGTGTTATTACTATATTATTTAATATTTGTTTCATCATTCAATATTTATTATATTTAGGTTGGCCTACTGGTATATTCCCTGGATATTTTAATGTGATGAAATATATTAATGAAACTTCTTTATCAGACGAAACTAAAGTCTTTATAAATGATTGGTTAAGATGGGCAGGTGTTTATGATGTTAAATCAAAAGCTTTAATTTCAAATTGTATATCTGCTTATATATTTACATTTTATATGACTTGGAGTAATAATTTTGTAGATTATGATTCTAGATTTAATGCTTTACCTGAATTATTAAAGAAAGTTATTAGTTGGATAGTAACTTATATATTTGAAATATTAATGTCTGTAATTTTAATTATAGCTGTAAGTATAGTTACTGTTGATGGATTTTTATTCTTTATTTTAGCTGCTTCTTTATTCTTGACTTCACAATTATTTGAATATCCGAAATTGAAAACTTTATTCTTGTTATCGATTGTCACTTTCTGCGTAATTGCTTTACGTTTATTATCTAGAATGCCAATCTTTATAGAAACTGGTTTAGGTGAATGGATTAAACGTGCTTTTGATTTACCATTCCAAGGTGAATCTTCAACTGAATTTAATTGGATTATAATATATACTGTAGAAAGAGTTTGTATTCATATCTTAAAGTCTAATATTTATGCAGAATGTTCAGGTGAACATTTAAGACATCAAGCATATAAATTCATACGTTCACGACAATTAAGTGTTATTGAAAAGATTGATCAAGAAATTCTAATTAAAAAACGTGAATTTGAAATGCAACAAATTCGTTCAATGACTGGTCAAAATGTAGAATTAATTATATCAAGTAATAATAATAATGAAGTACAACAAAGTAAGAAACCTAAGAATAAGAATAAAAATGAACCTGAATCAGAGAAAGTAAAAGAAAAAGTTAACAAGAAAAAACAAATTAAAAACACTGGAATTAACTTCATATTAAATATAATTCCAACATTAATTAATAAATTTGTGAAATTATTAGCAAGATCATTACCAGTTAATTCAGAAGCAGGTGTAAATGTATTAACTCTAGAATCAATTATAGTATTTATGAAGAAATATTTAAGGTCATTAAGTTTAGGTAGAGAATATAAACCAGATCTTAAAGAAATTAACTTTTTGTCTTCATTACCACCTTCATTTCATTATCATTATCATATATTAGCAGATATAATGCATTATGATATCTATAATTCAGGTCAACGATTCCAATTATTTTTACGTTATATATTATTTTTCATTCGTAAAATTTCATTACCTTTATTAACGTTAATATCATTAATATTCTTTTATGTTAAGCCATATTTCTTTGGTTTCTTAATATTATTATTTGTATTAATATTATTACCTTTAGATATTAGATCACCAATTATTTATAGAGCTTTCTTCTCAATAATATTAATAATGTTAGGATTTAGAGCTTTATGTACAGTTGGTATATTACAAGAACAATTAGAAATATTATTAAATTCGGTACAAATTACTCAAATGGATATAAATGTAATATCATTCTTTGGGTTAAATCCAAATGAATCATCAGTCTTAGAAATATTAGTATTTTTATGTGCTGAATTATATATAGCTGATCAAATCCAACAAATACAAATATTTTCACCTAAATATTATGATCAACAATTTAAGAAAGAATTGACTAATTACCCATTAGAATTTACTTATGGAGTAATTAATAATCCTGAAAATTCATTATCTTTATTATCTGAAGGTGTACCATTTATAGAGCAAATTAAACGATCTTTAAGTCGATTAGGTTTAATAGAAACTTATCATCGAGGTTATTTGTTTATAGTTGATGTAATATCAATTATAACATTATTTGCTGAATGGAATAAATGGAGTCAAAATGATGCTTCTGCTAGTGGCGTCAGTATTACTCCTGCTTTTATATTTATATTATTAATACAATTCTTATTTATGGTCATATGTTATGCTTGTTGTTTAAATAATAATCGAATTGTTTTGTTCATTATTAACTTAATAATGTTTGTTTATACTTATATAATTGTATATATTTATTTGCCTACTTGTAATAGAACGACTTTTGCATCATTACAATTCTTCTTCTTTACAAGGTTTTGTTCACATTTAATTATTTCTCATTTATGTTTTGTCGGTAGAACAATTTGTGCGTTGAAATTCCCTAATTTTGTTAAGGAATGGAGAAGTATTAACTTCTTTAATCGATTCATTCATATATTCCCATATTTATTTGAAGTACAAACAATATTATTATGGATTTCTAAGCCTACTTATGTATCATTAATTGATTTCTTCATAATTAGAGATATTAATATGCAACTTGAAGCATTAATAGCTAGTCAAAAGAATCCTAAGAAGAACATTAAACATAAGAATACTTATAATATATTAATCAGTGCAATAATTTTGGCACTTTTTGTTATTATTGTATTTGGTATCTTGTTCTTACTTTCAAGTAATTCTTCTTCTGGTACGAACAACCCTCCAATATCAGCCGAGATAGAGATAGGACTCACCAACTTCCCGCCTCTGTTCACTGTTCAAGGTGTAATTATGTCAATCACATCAAACCAACATCAACAATTTCACGATACAAGTATTGAAAATTTGAATTCGTTAGTGCTGGCAAACGATGACTCTTTGTTTGTGGTGGGTTTCCCGACAGTTTCTTCTGAAAGTTGGATCCCTGATGATGATATATTACCTTCAATAACAGAAACTTTGACCTCCCCAAATGAAGTGACACCTTATGTTAAATTTAGTTTATTCTTTACTGAGCCAACTTCAATTTCATCGGTTCAAAACGTTGAATATCAAAATATAATTCAGCCGTTAACAGAACAACAAAAAATGGATTTGAATGATTTACTTAACGGTGGAAGTAGAGCTGAATTATTCCCAATTCCTTTGCCTTTAGCATTACTAATTCCAACTTCAGAAAGTATTAGAGGAATTGATAACTTCACAAGAGAAATGAGATTGGAACTTTTAGATGATACTTGGACAATTACAGGTGAAACTAATAATATTCCCGTGGAATTCTTAAGAACTGAAGGTTATACTATGGTAATTTGGTCACAGCCTGTAAGTGGTAATTTGTTGGGTTCTTCATCTTCGTCGTCACTTACAACTTTAATTATTTATTTGATTATTGTTATCGTAGTAGGTTTGGGTATAAGAAGAATCATTCTTGGAAAAATGAGTACGCTTTGGATAGATAATATGGAGGAGCCTCAAAATCTATATCGTATGATTGTGGCAATCAACGCGTATAGATCTGCTGGTGAAATGGCTAAAGAAAGTGAACTAACCGAAAACCTTTTAGATATATTACGATCACATGAAAAGTGTGTAGCAATGACATCCAAAAAATAATTATTATTCATGAATAAACTAAGCTTCAATAAAAATAAAACTTATTTTTTAAGTTAAAAATAGTTTACTCATATGATATTTTCTATAATCAATTGGATTTGAAATCAATTTTTAAATATTTTTTAATGATTTTATAATAACATTTGGTATTAATTTTTAAATTTGTTTTTTGTTAATATATTGGTTGACAATAATTTCTCGATGAGAAAAATTTAATTTTGCGGTACAAAATTGAGCGTTGAAGATTGCTTTCAAAAACTTGGGTTATAAACACTGAATTTTCAAATTGTCAACGGCAGTTTTGAGTGTTTTTGGTAGGAATGATAAACAATCGTAACATTCCATGAACACATTTATCAATGATTTTTAGAAGTTAATCCTTAACTTTCAATTATTATTCCTTCAATTTATCCTTATTCATTACTTTATGTCTTGTCCATATAAAGTTTTTTATGATTCTTTCATCTAAAAAAATAAATAATCTAGTAACGGCCTATTACACAAAAAGTTGTTTTGCTTTTGATCAAAATCTAATAAAATTGAAGTGGGCTCTCAATATCTGTTGAAAAAGTTGAAAAACTCATGATCCCAGCGCTTGAAAGCGTTTTTCCAATATTCACAGACTTTAAAAAAATAGGGCAAGGAAATAGTGGATCAGCATATTCAGCACGACATAAAAAACTTGGCTTCGAAATTAGTATCAAACAAATTGCTAAAGCTGATTTAGTATCAAAAAAGAGAGAAAATTTCTTCAACGAAATGTCCCTTCTTTATTGCGTTGACCATCCTTTTTTACCACAGTTTTTCGATTTGGTTGAAACTCCAGATTATTATTTTGTTCTCAATGAACTAATACCAAATGGTTCATTGTTAGATCTTGTAAGTCAAAAGAAATTCACTTACGAAGAATGTCAAGCAATATTTGCACAAGTTGCTTCTGCTGTTTATTATCTTCATACAGTTATGAATAGTGTTCATCGTGACATAAAACTCGAACATATTTTATTTGACAAGTATTCTAATGCACATCTTATTGATTTTGGTCTCTCAAAAATCCTCTATTCAACAAATCAAGGATTACATACAATTTGTGGGTCATATCCATATGTTGCTCCCGAGATATTCCAAAAAATACCGTATGGCAAACCAGTTGACATTTGGAGTTTAGGAGTATGTTTATATTCAATTGCAGTTGGTCGATTTCCATTTTCAGATTCCAGTATTCCAAATCTTATCAACAAGATATGTAATCAAGAGCTTCGTATTCCAAGTCGTGTACATCCTATCATAGCCGATTTACTTACCAAAATGCTATGTAAAGATCCATCGAAACGGATCACCATCCAACAAATCTCCCTGCATCCATTCATCTCAGAGACTGATTCACGTTTTTTCTTCACGCAACAGTTCTATTTTGGGGAAGAGTACAAAGTGAAGTTAAAACCGATGCAACCGCCAAATGCGGCGGTTGTTGCCGAGATGGAGAAAAGCGGCTACAATCCCTGCAAGATAACAGAGCCTGGTTCTGAGGAGTCGATCATATACAAAGTGCTACGGAAGATGCAGATTGTTGAGATGATGAAAGTCAAAGTTAAGAATCTTCCAAGGTCATCAGTTCTTCGGAAAGATTTGAGTCTAAATGACTTACAATATGAACAACAGCAACAAGAAATCGCGACCGCTGCGTCGGAATCAGCTTTGTTGAGTAATAAGTTGGCGGTTAGAAGGAGGATTAGATCATTTCGAGGTAACCAATCAATGGTGCAAGTGATACCGGCGAGATGCGCATCGATATCAACGCAGTTGTCGCCGCAGCTGCTCATGGCAAGGAAACAAAGATATCACGTCCAAAGGAAACATAGAACATTCTCTGATATTAATGATGTGTGAATATGTAATTAAAAAATACTTTCTAAATATGTTTGACACGTAAAAAAATTTGGAAGCGAGAAATGAAAATATTTTATGAAAATTGGATTCGGAATTTATTCTTTTTATCATATAAAGCGAATCAAATGAATTTATTTGTTGTTTTGAGATTATGTTTTGTGTTTGCGTTTATTCAATGAGACGAAATATTAAAATATATTTTACTCTTTTCATTTATATTTTGGAAGCGAGAAATGAAAATATTTTATGAAAATTGGATTCGGAATTTATTCTTTTTATCATATAAAGCGAATCGAATGAATTTATTTGTTGTTTTGAGATTATGTTTTGTGTTTGCGTTTATTCAATGAGACGAAATATTAAAATATATTTTACTCTTTTCATTTATATTTTTGGAAGCGAGAAATGAAAATATTTTATGAAAATTGGATTCGGAATTTATTCTTTTTATCATATAAAGCGAATCGAATGAATTTATTTGTTGTTTTGAGATTATGTTTTGTGTTTGCGTTTATTCAATGAGACGAAATATTAAAATATATTTTACTTTTCATTTATATTTTTTTATTAGCATATTGGATGTATCCTATGATTATTCTTAATTAATCTATTTTTATTTATTATTTTTATCCCTTTTCAGCTGAATACATGATTTAATATTTTTGTCCATAGCTTTTTTTTTCATACGAAAGAATTGATATACCAACAATATTAATGATTACACCAAATATTATGAAGTTGGAAACTTTGCTGATATGTTTTATTTGAGAATGTAGGTAACGACATTAAATCTACTAAAGGATTTATGGTAAGATATGTGTAAACTAAATTATGATGATACATTCAAAAGCTCACAAGAAGATACAACAACATTTTGTTGATCAGGAATATTACTATATATATAAAAAATATTCAAAACTCTTTGTTGTTTAGTAGTTTAAATGCTTCAAGTGAATCTAATTTCAAAATTTTGATTATTCATTATAATTATAATATTACAACATAATAATATTATGATAATATTTTATATTTATTGAATACAATAAGTCAATACTTATCATTCTCTTCATTTTGCTTAGAAACAACTTTAAGTACTGTTGTACTTCGGGGATACTTGTTTAAAAAAATTATTCTTGAAAAAATACCTTTAATTTTTACGAAAATGGGGTACACCAGAAAAGTCGTTACTGAAAAAAAAATCATTAATCCTAACTTAATTAAAACCTTGCAAAAACAAACGTACAAAAAAAGCCCTTTTAATTCATGGGATCCTGCTCTTGAGGAAATGCTTTCTAAGCCAGTAGCACTAAATCTTAAGACAAATCATTCCCAATGGAGAAAAGGAACTCTCAATGCTGCAACCAATTATTATTTCGATTTTGACTTCCAAGATGATACACAAAACTTGCCAACAAAAAACGGCGAATATCAAAAGTACAGAGAAAATATGATAAAAAAATTAATTCACAAACCTTTATCACCTCGAAAAAATTCATACAAAACTCGGGTAAGCTCCGGTTGTTCTCAAAAAAGAAAATCAAACCATCAATTTAAAGACAAAATGCAAATTGAAACAATTTTTTGTTCTAGGGAAAGAAGGATGAGTTTACAAATTCCAAAGCCCATTCTAGGGAAGTCTTCTCATCAGGTTGTCGCTCGGGAGTTCAATACATCGATGCCTCCATCTCTGCTTTCCCTCAAACCCAAAATAACATAAACTATTCAATCGGTATTAACGGGTCCAAACAGAAAACGATTATATTGTTATCAATTTTTTGTTAAATATTTAATCGTCTTATTTTTCAAAAAAATTGTACGTCTTGAAACCGTTTATTTGATTTCATGTGTGTAGCTACACCAAATGTAAATTTTTCATTATAGTTGTTAAGTAAATTTTTATGATGCAAAGCAAAACCAAGTGTTGCTTTATAACTTACAGTAATATTGCAATCTAAAATTTCTGATTTGATCTCATTGGCTTGAATTTGCTAGTGTTAATTTTATGCGTTTTATGATGATTTTTTTGATATAAGACACATATTTATGATGCCTAAATGAAAAGGCTCTCAACATGTTTCAAAAAAAAATTTCTAATAAAAATTAAAAACAAAATAAAGTATATGAAATATAAATTTTTATAAATTAAACGCATTTTTGAAGACATAATTTTTTATAACATCTAGATTCTTTGAGTTAAATTTCTTTTTCGATTTTTTATTGTTTAAGTAATTTAACTATTTCTGTATGTCCATTTTCAGATGCATACATAAGTGCTGTATTAAATAATTTAAAGCATTTCCAAATATTATTTTGAAATATAAAATTATTAAAATAAATTCTAAGTAAAATAAATAAATATCTTTAGCATTAATATCAATTCCTTCTTGTTCAAGAAGTAATTTGACTATTTCTGTATGACCTTTTGAAGATGCTAAAATAAGTGCTGTATTAAATAATTTAAATAATTTCCAAATATTATTTTGAAATCCAAAATTATTAAAATAAATATCAAATAAAACAAATAAATATCTTTAGCATTAATATCAATTCCTTCTTGTTCAAGCAGAAATTTAACTATTTCTATGTGCCCTTGCGAAGATTCTTGCACAAGTAAATTTCCAGATAATTTGAATTAATCATAAACAACACAACTAAACATGAAATTAATAATTTAAATATTTGAAACATTCATGTCAATTCCTTTTTGTTCAAGAAGTAATTTAACTATTTCTGTATGACCTTTCCAAGATGCCCACAGAAGTGCTGTATCAAAAATTTTAAATAATTTCCAAATATTATTTTGAAATAAGAAATTATTAAAATAAATTTTATTTTTTTAGCATTAATATCAATTCCTTCTTGTTCAAGAAGTATTTTAACTATTTCTGTATGACCATTAAAAGATGCCTCAATAAGTGCTGTATCAAAAATTTTAAATAATTTCCAAATATTATTTTGAAATATAAAATTATTAAAATAAATATTAAATAAAACAAATAAATATTTTTAGCATTAATATCAATATCTTTTTGTTCAAGAAGTAATTTAACTATTTCTGTATGACCTTTTGCAGATGTCCAAATAAGTGCTGTATTAAATAATTTAAATAATTTCCAAAATTTATTTTGAAATAAAAAATTATTAAAATAAATATAAAACAAAACAAATAAATACTTTTAGCATTAATATCAATTCCTTCTTGTTCAAGAAGTAATTTAACTATTACTGTATGACCTTTTGCAGATGTCCAAATAAGTGCTGTATTAAATAATTTAAATAATTTCCAAATATTATTTTGATTTATCGTGTTTATTATTGATATCGATTATATTATGTTCAAGAAGTAATCTAACTACTTCAATATGGCTAAATTCAGATGCAAAAAGAAGTGCCTTATCATTAATTTTAAATAATTTTCATTTAATGTTTTGAAATATAAAATTAATGAAAAGAATAAATTTATCATTGTAATCTTTTCTATTTTTTCCAAGAAGCAATTTAACTACTTCAATCTTACCTTTTTGGGCTGCATAAGTAAGTGCTGTAAAATATTTTATTAAACATATTTTGAAAATATTTTTCACGAATATTAAATTATCAAAATTAATAGTGCTCGCATAGATGTCAACTTCCTTTTGTTCAAGAAGTAATTTGACTATTTCTGTATCACCATTTCTAGATGCATACATAAGTGCTGTTTCAAATAATTTAAATAATTTCCAAATATTATTTTGAAATATAAAATTATTAAAATGAATATTAAATAAAACAAATAAATATCTTTAGCATTAATATCAATTCCTTCTTGTTCAAGAAGTAATTTAACTATTTCTGTATAACCTTTTGAAGATGCTAAAATAAGTGCTGTTTGAAATAATTTAAATATTTTCCAAATATTATTTTGAAATATTAAATTATTATAATAAATATAAAACAAAACAAATAAATACTTTTAGCATTAATATCAATTCCTTCTTGTTCAAGAAGTAATTTAACTATTTCTGTATAACCTTTTACAGATGCCCACATAAGTGCTGTTTTAAATAATTTAAATAATTTTCAAATATTATTTTGAAATTTCAAATAAATGAAATAAATAAATAATATTACAAATAAAAATCATGTTCATTAACATTTGTAACTCCTTTTTTAAGAAGAATTTTGACTATATCGAGATATCCTTTCAAAGATGCCATAATAAGTGCAGATTGAAATGTTTTTAACAATTTCCAAATACTATTTTGAAGTTCCAACATATTAAAATCAACTTTGTTCTTAATAAATAAATACCTTTAACATTGATATCTACATCTTTTTGTGCAAGAAGGAATTTTACGGTTTCTTTGTGATCATTTTCCAATGCAAATATAAGATTTGTGTTAAGTGCTATGAATATTTTCCATAAGCGTTTTAAAAATATTAAATTATTGTATTAAATATTGATACTAAGAAATAAACGCTTTTACTATTATTATCAATTCCTTTTTGTTCAATAAGTAATTTGACAATGTCTATATAACCATATTCAGATGCATACATAATTGCTGTTTTAAATTATTCGAACAATTTCCAAATATTATTTTAAAACATCTAATTATCAAAATAAAAATAAAACAAAATAATTGAATATTTATAGTATTAATATTAAATCCTCCATGTTCAACAAGTAATTTGATGACTTCAATATGATTGTTTTTAGAAGCTGTTATTAATGCTATATCAAATTTTAGAAATAATTTCCAAATATTATTTAAAAATCCAAAATCATTAAAAAAAATTTTAAATAAAACAAATTAATGTTTTTAATATTGAGATCAATTTTCTCTTGTTTAAGAAGTAATTTCACGATTTCATTATTTCCATTTTCAGAAGCTCTAATAAGTGCTGTATTAAATATTTATATTATATTCCAAATATAATTATAAATCATCAAATTCATAAAACATATTTTAAAAGTAATAAAAAAATATCTTTTTCATTGATATTTATATCTTTTTGTTCAAGAATATATTTTACTAGTTCGACATTATCAGAACAAGAAGAAAACACCAAAATATCTTTTGGAATTTGATTATTTTCAATCAAATGTTTAGCAAGATAAAAATTCCCAGTTTTTGCTGTTTCATTTATAAATGAATTATCAATTTGATTATCTTTTTCTATAAATGAAAAAATTTCATAATTCCCACTTTTAACACAAATGTCAATTATTTTATTAAAATTTTTTTCTCCAAATTTATTTGAAAAATGCGTGTAATTCATTAATTGTGATTGATGTTCATCTTGAGAATCTTCATAAAAATATTTAAAAATATCATTTCGATGAAATTTAATTGCGACCTCAAATAAATCGTCAAATGATGTGTGATTTTGTTCACATAAATGAATAATCTCTAAGTTTCCACCTGCTATAACATATTTACCAATATCATTTACATTAGCGCCATTCATAAGTAAAAATTTAAAACATTTTATAGCAGAAAAAAATGCTGCAAAACCAATTAATGAAACATTTTCTTGATTAATAAACGAGTATCTTTCATAAAGTGATGGTTCAATTGTTTGATTAAAATCAAAATCTTCTTGCGATGATATTTCTTGAAGTTTTTCAACATCATCGTTTCGAATTATTTTTGCGATTTCATTAGGATTAACTCCTTCTTTTACTAATTGTTTATGAAGTTCGAAATCATTATTTGAAAGTTTGGAATAACTATCATAAAATTTTCTAGAGAATGGATCATTTTGATTAATTTTTATTTCCTAATTCTGTCTTATAATGAGCAAAATATTTAGATTGAATATTTGATGTAATATTTTCATTAATTAAATTTTCCATAATCATTCTTTCTATAAGAAAATATGCTTCTTGTGTTTCAATTTTAGAGATATATTTACCAAAGATATCTATTATTTTAATATTGTTTTTCTTTAATTCTTCTTCTTTCGATTGAATTGATTTTAAATATTTAAAATATAAATCATAATCATTCCTTAGAGAAGAAAATGCTGCATATACTAATATACAAACAACAATATTAAATGAATATACAAAATTAGGATCAAATATGTTCATTGCTTGATGAATTGATATATTGAAATTTTCTTCATTTAAGTTAAAAATTATTTTTTCAAGTTCATTTAAAATTTGCATAAAATTGGTTTCAGCTTTGAGACATTCCACTTTATTTTCCGAATGATTTTCTGTCTGTGATGCATTGAATTTTGTTTCGTTCTCGCACATATAGTATTTTAAAAGATTAACCTTTTTTTGTGATATGGGGTGCCCCAATCATTATTTTTTTTTTATTTTGTGTGCGTTTTAATCGTCTCTGAGTTCAGGAAACCTTTATTTTATAACGAAATTTGAAACCACGATGAAAATCATTCCAATACACCTCTACGGTCAAAACCGCTTTTCACATAAAAAAAATTGTTGTTGCGTTGTATACTCTTGTGTTTTGTCAAAACATATAGATTACTGAACATTTCAACTTTTTTTCTGTTGAAGATATTGTTGTATTTAATTTGACACCTTTGTGAAAGTGATTCATGCATGAATATTCCGATTGTAAACGGTTAACTGTATGCTTATAACTTTTGCTATAACCCTTTAAATTACATTTCCCTCGAGGAATTTCATGAATTTATTTTATATAATATATTTTGTTACATACTCTCTATTGTGATATGATTTATTTATTGAAAATTATCATGTATAATAAATAAGATATATTCTTCATTGTGTTTATGAAGTTCAGCGTACCAAATTTAATATAATTTGGATTTGATGCTTCATATTGGCAACAATGAACTTCCGGCCGCCGGGGGCGGGGCCCCTAGGGTCCTCGTGATCATTCCCGACCGCATTATATACCTACCTAAATTCAAATCAAAAGGTGCAAGCGATTGAGTTTTGATACTTCAACATTAATATAACTCAAAATATAAGCACTCAGTCGAGATATAAATATTATGTTACGGCTTGGATAAAATTGCCTTTACCATTAATCTGAAATGCAATTTTTTAATCGCCATTGATTTTCAAATTTTCAATTTTTATTTGGAAGAAATATAGTAAACAATAAATGCTACAACAAGAATTGGTCATACGTGCTATCGATGATGTACATTTGTATTTTCTTTTACATTCATCAGTAAAATTACATTTTCAATTAGTTATTATTTATTTATTCTGCTGTGGTTTTTGTTGTTTTGGGTTTTGCTTCTTTGTTTTCTTTGGTGGAACCGCTTTCTTTGGGTTCATTGATGCAATCATTTCGCCCGATATTTTCGTGAGTTCTTCGTTGCCTTTCACAGTCTCTGCGACTTTTTGCGTTGCGATAAATATCGCATTAGCGATTGCTTCTTTGAGAGACTTTTTGTCCATGGCCGCAAAGTCCGCTGTTGCAGCTTCAACATCATTGTACTTCTTTTCGCCAAGTACAAATTCTCCATTTGCCTCAATCAAAAGAGCAAGTGATATGAAAATTGGATTATTGGAGATATCGTCTGTACAAAATGCAGAGTTGGCCTTCTTTTTAAGAACAGCAAGGTCATCCTCGACGTAAAAATTGTTATTTAAGTCAAGACGCGGTTGATTTGGCTTGAGATTTAGAATATCAAGCATTGGAATAATCACTGGGACATTATCGGGACTGAATTTTTCAATAAGAGAAAATTGAGCTTCGGAAGATACAGTTGTGATGACAATATCGGCTTTAAGATGGATCATTTCAGTGGCTTGTAAACATGGTGAAATGTATTTTGATGCGGTTTGTACTTCTTTGGAATTCTTTGGAACTTGTAATGTATTTTGGACATCTTGGACACTGACTTTGATGGAGTTTTGAACCATATCAAAGAACATTTCGGCATTAAGTGAAAGTTCACTGGATTTAACAATTTCTATGTTTGGACCACAAACGCCAAGTTCTTTGAGGATGGCAACTGCATAGTTTGAAGCGGTTTGAATAAGTTCATCATTTAAATTAAATGCAAGATTTTGTTGTGCTTTTATATCAGAAATAAATAAAATGTACTTGCCACCACATTCGGTAACTGCCCTTGATGCTGCAACATATTGAAGTGCTTGAAGATAATTAAAACGAACAGATGGTTCAAGTGGATGTATTGCAATAAAATCTTGTTTGCCAGAAAGCTTTTGTTGAAGCTTGTCAGCAATGTCTTTTTTAGTTGAAATAGACAAGAGTCTGTTGATCTTTTGTTGGATTTCCATTTTCTCTATGAGGTCAAACAAACATTCTCAAAATTATGCCATCGTTCTGTCGGGTTTTTAATTCAAATTTTAATTTTAATTAACCAGCGCAACCAAAATTAATTACTTTTCTCTTCATTTGTTTTGATAAAAATATTTTAAATACACCAAACATATTGATAGGAATATAGAGATACATTTCATCATGAGCATTAATTTTTAAAATTATGAATCAATAAATTTGTGATTTCTTAAGAAATTAAATATTTAATTTTTGTTTTTTTTTTTTTTTTTGTTTGTTTTGTTTTGTTTTGTTTTTTGACATTTTACTTAAAACAATATAGTTGTTTGTAAAATATTAAAAATTTGTTGACATGTTCTCGATGAATACAGGCAAAATATTTTCAACTTAATATTTATTTCTTACTTCCTCTTTTTTAACAGTACACAAATGAAAAATTATCTATAAATTTTTTGCCTGTTTGTTGTTTGCTTTAATTATTGTGTTATTTTTAAGAAATTAAATGATCTTTTCTGACAAAAAATTTGACAAGCTTTGCTCGAACACAACTGCAAATCAGCGGTTTGAACGGTTTGGTCTCTCCTTTCTTCACAGAGCCATGAAGTACACCTACAAATCGAATGGTGCTCCAGTCCTTAAAGCTTGCACTCCAACTGAACGCGTTCACTTCAAGCCAATGTTCGAAACAGGCCGTGCTATCAATGGAATGAAGGTTTCAAAGGCCCTTGCATATCTTGAGGCAGTTATTGAACACAAGCGTGCTGTTCCATTCTTCCGCTATAATGAAGGTATCCCACACCATGCTCAAGGCAAAGAATGGGGCTGCCCATCATCAAGATGGCCAGAAAAGTCTGCTAAGTTATTCATCAAGCTCATCAAGAATGCATTGGCAGGTGCTGCTCAAAAGCCAGAAATCAACGTTGACAATTTACACATTGTTCACGTTCAATGCAACTATGCAAGAATGTATCGTTACCGCCGCATTCATCAAGCACACGGACGTGTTAAGTGCTATGCCTCCCCACCAACTAATGTCCAAATAGTCCTTGCTGAAAAGAAGGCTCCAGTTAAAGCAGCTAAATAAACACAATCAAAATTTAAAATCTTTTTCACATAAAACAATTTGGCTGATATTTTTTGGTTGCTGTGTTTTCTCCAATAAAGATGACTTTATAAAAATTAAATGAAATAATTATCAACAAAATGCCAAGTTTGGAAGATGTCATACAATTTTTACTGGATTGCTTTTAACAAACCTTAAATTTGATACCTGAACTGAAGCTTTTTTTATTCATTGCATGGAAAAGATTATTAATAAAATGGAACAAAAAGTGACAATTCCAGATGTCTTCATATTCTCGTTCTATCACTAGATTTAGTCCAGATGGTAGATTATTTCAAATTGAACATGCTCATGCAGCAGTAAAACGAGGTACAACCGTTGTTGCTACGCAATCCAATGATATTATTGTAATTGCTGTTGAAAAATCAACAGTTGCTAAACTCCAAGACCCAAGTACATTTCGCAAAGTTATTCCTCTAGACGATCACATTATGTGTGCGTTTGCTGGCCTTCATGCAGATGCTCGAGTTCTTGTTGGAAAAGCACAAGTTGAATGTCAAAGCCACAGACTCACATATGAGGACCCAATTACAGTCGAACGAATTGCTCGTTATATTGCGACTGTTCAACTTCGATATACTCAATCTGGTGGTGTTCGACCATTTGGTGTTGCTACATTAGTTTGCGGATTTGACTCCACAAATCAACCACATATTTATGAGACTCTTCCATCTGGTGGTTACACTGAGTGGAAAGCTCGAACAATCGGAAGACATGATCAAACAGTTATGGAATATCTAGAAAAACATCACAAAAACGAAATGAGCGACGAAGAAGCAATGAAGCTTGCCGTTGGATCTCTTCTCGAAGTTGTAGAAAATGGCGCAAAGAATCTTGAAGTAGCTGTAATGAAACGAGGTGAAACAATGAAACTTCTGGGTGAAGATGAATTGAGTTCACTGATAGATTCTATTAACAAAAAATGAATGAAAATATTTTATATATGATATCCATAAACAACAACTGTACAAAGAATGCTTCCCTCTTGGTACTTATAGACGCCGTAATCTGGTGTTAAAAAACAAATATACTATCAACGTTGCGTTCATAACGACTTGCATTTGCAAAATGAAGACCTGCACCGCAGTTTTGAGTTATCACACCTGTAGTAACATACTTGAAGCGAGGACCCAAAACACTAAGTCTTCGAAGAATATCTTCAAAAATTGTAGATAACCATTCTTGTGCTTTCTCAGCTGAATATTCTTTGTTCTTCAGAATTGCTTTGACGGAACTACCCATAATTTCCTCTATTTGCTGTTTGTTAAATGATTGCTGGAGTTAAAAATTAAAGATACGTCTAAGCTTTCGTCGAATACAGACATTCTTGAAAATAATCTTGAAAACACGTTAATCACTATTGACAATGTTTAGTAAACGTTTTTGGAGCACCCCAAATTTGTGCAAAATGGCTTGATCCATTCAAAAAGTCGTCTTTGTTCGCCCAAACAAACTATGGAAAATTGAATATTTTATTATGTGATCACATAACTTCATTTTGTAATTCCAAGTTTTTCCATTCTATTACTGAAACAAATGTAAACGAGTTAGAAAATAATGTCGTATTAACTATACAACAACGTGGTTCACCTTTTATTACTGTTGTCATTTTATTTGTCGAATTATCATATTATGTATATAGCGTTATTAATAACTCTTTAAGGTCTACAACTGATTAAAATTATCAAATTACAAGATTTCTACAACTTTCTAAGTCACAATTCCGAATTTAAAAAAAATGCATTTCATTTATATAATTCTAATAAATAAGTTTCTCCACCTAATGTTAAAATCTTGATAACTATTCGACTAAAATATTATCCAAATTTAGATTTATCATATTTATAAATTCAATCATTTTTTTACAATTCAAAATTTAAAAATAATCAATATTATTCTGGAATAACATTGGGATTCTCAACAAAAGTGAACATTATCAATAAAGTTCCAATTTTTCAGATTTTATTTCTCCTCTATTCATACATATTTACAATATAAATGTATTAAGAGTTGATCCAAATAGTTTAACATTCACCTTAAGACATGAACTGTAATTAGAATGTTATCATAGAACAAATTGATTTTTTATCCTCCCATAAAATCATTGAACAAGTTGTATTTTCAACTCAAAAATTGAATACCCAACAACCTCACCACATTTAAATAAATATCTCAAAAAGATCTTTTAAACTCCCTGTCAAAATTTTGTCATTTGGGCAAATGTCCATCAAAAAGTGATTTGTTTGATTTTGAGAGAAAACAATTGGAATAATGAGTTCCAATTGGGAAGATTTCACCAATGATGAAGATGTGGATATCAATCCCAATATGCCTTCGTTGCTTCCTTCTTCTTTAAGAGATGTGTGGGAAGACCCAGATTCTCAAACAAGCATTTTTTCTGAATCTCCGAAAAATCCCATAAATTATAACCTGGGCTCTCCACGTTACGACCATCGTCAACCAAATTACGTTGGTTCAGCACCAATTCATAATGGCTTTTCTCAAAATCAAATTAAATTCCAAGGGGAAATTCAGACTGAAAACAAGTTGTATGGTAATCAGTGTTATCAAGTAGAATTCCACCCAAGTCGTTCCGCATGGTTTTATGCTCCCCAGAAATGCAAGTTTAATATAGGAGATTACGTTTTAACAGAAGCAGACCGTGGATATGACATAGGGAAGGTGGTTAATATTAAAAAGAGACCATCGGTAACAGATTCAAGGGCCAAAATGATTGTAAGGATTGCACATGAACATGAAATCAGCCAATTACCACAAAAAGCAGAAAGTGAAAAGCGTGCCCTGGATTTGTGTCGTGTCAAAGCTGCAGAACTTGGTTTACCAATGGAGATAACTGGGGCAGAATTTCAATTTGATGGCAAAAAACTTACTTTTTATTATACAGCTTCAAGTTATATAGATTTTAGAGTTTTGGTTCGGACTCTCTTCAAAGTATTCGGAACCAGAATATGGATGTGTTGTACATCTGAAATCAACAAATAAAAGCTAGAAATAAACGGCAACAATAACTCAAAAATTTGTTAATTGAATGTTTTACAAACATTTAAAACTTTGAATTTTTATCGGACTCTCAATTTGAATCACATCATCAAAAACGTGTTTAGCGACCAGATATGCATTCAAATCAAAACTCCCAGAAAAAAACTGCTCGTTCAGAAAAACGTACTGACCAGATAATCACAGAAATAACCCACATCAAGACAGTGAAATTTTGGCGTTTTTTTTTTTGAGAAGAATTCGTGAAGAGATATTGGCAATATTAGTGAAGCAAAATACAACATGTTTGTTATTCTGTGAAAATTTAATTTGAAGATGCTCCCATGGGAGACGATTAATCTTTATCTGATTTTTATTATTTTCATAAATTATCGTTCTTCTTTGATTTTTCGAGTGGGTACCAAGTGCTTTAAATGATATTTATTCACTTGGAAAAATTCTGGAATAAGTTTTTGTTGAAGAAAGCACTTTTCCATGCACAAAGGAACAGTTATTATGTTACGAAGGGATATTTAACGTAATGTGCTTTTCAATCCATATATCTTCTCGTTATATCTTTATCGAGAGTTCCAAAAATAAGTAGTATACTACAAATGTTACTGATCTTCCTAAGCATCAAATTACTAAACAATGTACATTTAGTATCACACCAAATGATATAACAACGATTCCAATTTACATCAAAAAAATCCCTTATTTGGAGACCGTTAATTTTACAACAGATCACCTCATATTTGACATGTCAGAAGATTTTAGTTCACATATTTCACAAATTTTATTATTTTCCTGGTAAATTCTCATGGAAACGTTTGGTATCAATTCCAGAGAAACCCATTGCATTTGAATCAGCAATGTGATATTATAATCTTCAAGAATATCCAAATAAAATCAAATATGCACTTGTAATATTGATTTATCATATATAGCTAAAAGAAAACAAGCTGGAGGCGTTTGGGATGTTGTGCCTTTTTATAATACATTGGATAACAATGCTAACACATTAGCAAACTCTTGAAACATGTAAATGAAAGTAGCGAATATAACCACATATTGGAAACAAAAGATGATAAAATTAGTAAAAAATGAATTGAAAATTTAATATTGACTTCAAACAATGGTCCCAAAAGTTAATACACATATTCTTTCAAAAATAATTTTTAATCATATTTAGAAATAAATATTTGACGAAAATGTTATAGTCATTGAGACAATGCAAAGTTTTATCGTTTCTTCATTATTAGCATAACCAATAAAAAGCAATACGACAAGGGGATTAAAGGAAGCTGCAAGTGATTAGCAAAACAATACTGGGAGCTTCATAAGAAATATAATGAAGAAGGGCATAACCCAAATGAAGTTGCTAAAATAATCTTTAAAGTTTAAATTGTCTGAAGGAAAAATAGATAAATGTATAATTTTTTAACAAAGATTTAGTTAGAAACTTATTCTTATTTTATCTATTCCACAAGTACTCTGAAGTTGTTTACCAAGTAAATGATTAAGCTATTATTCTTTGAAAGATTGAAATTAAATTTTCTTATCATTAAAAATTCTGATCAATTTCAATAAAAACCTCATATTTGGTACATGCAACAGAAAAAAACAATGATACTCATTAAATACGTATAAATAAGTATACATATTCAAAGATAGAATTTGTAAATTAGCAAATTTGTACTGATTCTAAATATCGAAAATGATATGTATCTTCTTCACAAATCGAATCATGCAGTTTATCTTTATTGTATATTGAGGAAATTTTGAAAATACGAACATATCATACATGTTATGGAATGCGATATTAATTATTCTCCATTTTTAAAATTAATTCTCTAGGGCCACATTATTGTTAACTCAACTCAGATTTCACATAACAATATTCCTATTATCATATCATTTTAAACAAACCAAAGTTATTTCTTTGCCTTTTTCGGCAGTTCTGTCTTCAGATGTTCCATCGTGTCCTGCTCCACGCATACGTCCAGTGGCTTACACAAGTCAACGTAATTCTTTATTGCGTCCCCAACAAGCAAGTCAACGCCTTCACGAAGCGCGTATTTGACTTTTGGAAATTGCTTAATGATTATTACTTCCGACTCTTCGGACCCTTTCGCTTTCCACGTCTCTACGAATGCTCCGAGTACGAATCGCCACGTCAGCGGTGGGCAGAGCTCGAAGAACGTTAGCGAGAAGAGATCAAAGTTGTGTTTGTCTTGTTGAAGCATACAATCGCGCATGTCAATGAGCGCTTTCATGTTTGGGGTGTTAGGCTTTACCTTATCGATCATGTTCAGTTGATTATGTCTGCAATAATAATCGAAAAGAGCTGATGCTGATGCAGAATAAATGATTTCATCAACATTGGATGAAACTGGAAAGTCATTGTTTATAACATTTGTGACTTTCCATAGAGTATTTGTGGGTGGTTCCCAAATGTGAACATGTGCAATCGTTTGAATCGCTTGAAATCCGAGCTTACGATCTTCTGGTGGGGGAGTAATGACGAAAGGAACGCATGCGCGAGAAGATGCTATGACTGGAAGAGTTGGGCGCTGGTGCACACACGAAGCCTTGTAAAAACCGCTCTTAACGTTCACTTTGCATTGAAACCCAAACGGTCGCCAGCAATCGGATGATGCGATGTCTGACACTCTGCTGAGGGAGCTGTGGGAATCAAAGGATGAGAAGAACCGACAAACTCCGGGAACACTGGTAGTAAAGCGCTGAAGAGATGAGGTATGAATTGGTGAATCAATGAAAAAATCAATTCGAATTGGAATATGTGTGAAAACCGAGAGCTTTTGTATGGCTTTATCATCAAGATTACCTCCACTACAGAAAACACGACACCAAAAACAACTGCGTTTTGAATTAAGAAGAGTTGTTAAAATTGGAATTGTATTTGAAACAGGAATTTTGACAGATGTGCTTGGAAGTTTGGAGAGCTGTTCATAGTTTTCGGCTGTGGTAACAAGTTTTCGTGCAGTTTCAGGTGTATTTACAACAAAAACTTGGACTGGCGAATCTGAAGGTAATGATTGCATAATTGCACGTGCTGGGGAAATATCTCCCGAACCAATAATTATAACATGATTTAAATTAAATGAAACAGATCTATCCATAATCTGATATGATGGAAGAGATGTGACAAAAGAAGGAAGATTTGGAAACTTATCATCTGGTAAGTCAACATGCGTGCCACATACGGAACAGGTCCAACTGTGTTCATTAAGGCTACAAAAGCCATTGAGATAAGAGGAACAATTTGTGCATCTTGGAACTTTATACTGACTTTGTTCAACAACCATGAGCCCATCCATAATCGGCTCTGTGTATATTACAAAAGGGAGTTTTGCATGATCTAATATTTTTTTGGTTGATGGGAAAACAGATAAAGTAGAATGCATGGAAAAAATATGCCAAAATAAAATTACTCAATTTTTTTTGCCATTCCGAAACAAGTAATTTTTTTTTTTTTATGTGTTCTTCAAATATTTGGAATATTTCTTTGATCTCAATGCAATTTCGGCAACTTTCTCCAAAATGTGAGACTAAATAAATAGTTATAGATAATTTCGCAAAATAATTCAATACTTGTTTCTTTTGATAAGTTTTTAAATAAGACATTGAATGTTTAGTATTTGTTGTTAGAAGGAGTAATATATTATTTTGAATACAAAATTTTCTATTTGGCTTTATCTTCCTTTAAAATGACAATCTTTGTTCGGTAATAAATGAGACCAACAAACGCAGTGCTAACTACAATTATTTTCTCAATTCTTGAAATTCTTTCATTTAACCTTCACTTGGTTATAAATACCAAGTTGAGTGTGATGAAATTTAGAGCATTGGTAAGTGTTATAGATGCATTTATTTCATTGGCTTTAATTTTTTTATTTGGTGGTGGCTACTTATTCCATTTCTTTCATGAATTTCAGAAAAGTTTTAATTGCGTTTTAGCTACTATTTTATGTTTTCTTGGCCCATTAGTTCAAAGATACTTTGAATCAAATTCATTAAGCAATCTAATCAACAATTATATTACTGAATTTAAATCCTTTTACCAGCTTAGAGCTGTTATTATTGCACCTTTCTCAGAAGAAATGATTTATCGCTCTTTCACATGTTCGCTTTGGGAAAGCTCAAGCATATCTCGCGCCAAAATAATAATTCTATCCCCAGTCACGTTTGGCATATGCCATTTTTCGAATTTTTTCTTTTTACCGTCAAAATCTATTGCAAAAAGATTATTAACATGTGCATTCCAATGTTGTTACACTTGTGTCTTCGGCTGGTGGGAAGCGTTTGTATGGATAAATACCCATTGTTTCATGGCAGTTTTTCTCATCCACGCGTTTTGTAATTCGATGGAATTTCCAAACTTTAATGGTGCACTGACATGGCCAAACAAAAAGCAAAGGGCTATAATACAGTTCTCATACGTTTTAGGTCTATTTCTCTTTATTACGTTTGTTGTAAAAATCATATAATATCTTTATGTTCTTTTTTTAATGCAATTTTAACAAAATAGGGTGTGCACTATACAAAATAAATTTGTTATCAATTAAAAATAAGGTGAAAATTTTTACTTTCTATGCATTTTAATCCAGAAATTGCTTTCAATGAATGTCACTTTTGATTTACGTCACATATATCCAAAATTCCGAATGTGAAATAAAAAATATGAAAAAAAAAAATGGACATAAAATAATTATTGATCAAACTCATCTAATGGACTTAAACGGAGATATTCAAACAGAACGTGTTCCTAGATCTGGAAAATAAAATATAAAATATTTTTTTATTAATTTAATTTCTTTTTGCTTTATAAGAACTTTGTAAATTATTTGAGTGACTACGTGTATGGGAAATATAAATATGAATATTATTTGAATGATTTGTTATTTCATTATTTTATACATCCGAGAATTTAGTCAAAATCATTCAAAAAGTTTAAATTTCTTCACTGATTAAACAAAGGATCGAGCTGGATTATAATGGACAGATTGAATACTTATCGTGTTTTTATAACAACGGTTATCTTCTTTGTGTTGAAAATGATCGATTTTAAAGCGGTTAATTGAATATGCATAATTAACCAAATTTTTTTGAAAACACCACTCATGAATGTATAATTGATATGAATCTCGATTCGTGATATTTTTTGATCGAAGCCATTGTTTAAGATGGTGCCAAACGCACTCAATCATTTGTGTATGAACATGAGTATCTGGATTAACAAAATTGTATTTATGATTTACTGTATAATAAAAAAATCCTTGCTCACTGAGGTTTCTATAAGCTGCCCATTGATCTGTGTGTATATGTGTATTAATTTTTACATATTTTTCAATAATCGGAAATAATGTATTTGCATTTCTTTTCTCAACTAAATCAATATATACTCGACCTGTTACAGAATCTATTCCTCCAAAGAACCACATCTGTGATAAACTTAAATTTCTTCCCACATTATATTTGGCCTTGGAGATCAATGTTTCATCTATCTGAACATTGCCCCAAAGGCCACCTAGTGGGTTATGAGTTAAATCATTATAATATGCAATTTCAGATAAATCTCGAAATTTTTTAAAATTATCATAAATAGTATCAATTTCAGGCAAAGATGGTCTATCCATCTTTGCCATTGATGGCGTCATATCGAGCGCACAAGAAGCATATAATAAAATAGCTGTTCTTAAATCAAATTTGGAATTTTCAAAAATTGTTTTTGTTCTTATCGATGATTTGTGCCTATGAATACCTTTACACATGAATATGGCACCATTGGAATAAGAGTTACTGAAACAACAATTGCAATTTGAATTAAAATATTTTCTGAAAAAGTTAACACACTTTGAATAATCATTCAATAATTCCTACTTTTTCAAAGTTATTAGAAAATTTGTGTTAATCTAAAAACGTTGATTTTTTAACTTCCGATATTGAATAATATCTCAAAAAGCATTTTTTATGACATATTCAATCTGTGCAAAGTTCGGGAAAAGTTTTATTGATCCTTGTTTCGAGTCGAACATTTTAAAATGAAGCAAAATCAAACAGCAACAAACCAGAAATCTCAAAACGAATGGGAAACATTTACAACGCTCAAAAACATAATCTTTGGTTTGAATATCGATAATTTTGCGCAATCATCAAATTTTATTATCAGCAAGTTTTGGAAAGAATATCCAATATCTTATGATATCATTATATACCGAATGATATATACTTCTTTTTTGATTGATAATAATGATTTTGATATATATTTGAGATTATTACAGGAAATTGAAAAATTTGAAGTAAATAATAAAATCAGCACAAAAATAATAAATTTGTTTTCTCAATTTCTTCTTAAAGAAAACACACAAGAATCATTTTATTTACTTAGTTACATGATTAAGTATAATTTACTTGAATCAAAATTCATCAAAAATACATTTAATCCATTTTTTTGTTCATATTAA